>NC_043006.1:78859566-78909566 GCF_006345805.1 Octopus sinensis | reverse complement strand
CTATATCTCAGTACGCTTCCCACTGTGGTTCCATTGCCGTTTTCAATCATGACTTGACCATTGGTGATGTTAGACCGCTCGCTACAACCACTTGCTGAAATAATTTACATAGAGAATTGAAGAACAAAAAATAAAAACGAAAATCTTTGTAAGTGTTAATCGAATTTTTCACCCTGTGAAAATTTTAAGCTCAGAAAGTAAAGCCGGAAGAAATACTTATTTCTTTATTACCCACAAGGGGCTAAACACAGAGGGGACAAACAAGGACAGACATAGGTATTAAGTCGATTACATCGACCCCAATGCGTAACTGGTACTTAATTTATCGATGAAAGGCAAAGTCGACCTCGGCGGAATTTGAACTCACAACGTAACGCAGACGAAATACCGCTAAGCATTTCGCCCAGCGTGCTAACGTTTCTGCCAGCTCGCCGCCTTAAGAAATACTGCTAAGTGTTAGTCCGGCGTGCTAACGATTCGGTCGGCTCACTGCCTTATATAAAGCTAAAGTAGCACTCTAGTTACTCGGGACAGTAAATTGTATCTATACATACACATGGTACCTATTAATAGTTATATGGACTAATCTCTTTGAAACCAAATTAATTTCGCTATGGTCTCAATAAAACCCAATAGGGATAATTAGATGTAAATGATTAAACTTTTAGTTGATAGTTCGGCACAGTTAAGACGGCGAATTGGCAGAATCGTTAGACTATTGAATGGAATGCCTTGCGGTATCTGTTTCGGTTCTTTGCATTTTGACAACAATGCCGTCAACAACACTTGTGCAAAGTTGTATAAGCTCAAGTCGGAGCCTTTCTTTTGGGTAAACATCGAAGACGTAGAGAGGGATTGGCTTGTACGCATGGACAACTGCTAGTCTCTCTTACCCATACCTGTATATGTATTTGTAGCTGCTTAGTTACTATTGGCTTCAAATTTTGGCTCAAAGCCGGCAAATTCAGGGGAGGGAGTAAGTCGATTACATTGACCCCCCAGGGGTTAACTGATACTTATTTTATCGACCACGAAAGCATGAAAGGTAAAGTCGACCCTGGCTGCATCTGAACTGAGGACGTAAAGTTGAAAGAAATACTGCTGAGCATTTTTCTCGGTGAGCTAACAATCCTGCCAGCTCGTCGACTTTGCTGCTTAGTTAACATTGGTTTTAAGTTTTGGCACCAGGCCAGCAATATCGGGACTGGGGTTAAAGCGATTACATGGTACTTATTTTATCAAACACAAAATGATGAAAGGCAAAGTTGACCTAGGCGGAATTTGAACTCAGAACGTAAAGACAGACGAAATGCCGCCAGGCATTATCCCCAGCGTGCTAACGACTCTGCCCAGCTCGCCGCATTTCTGTTTAGTTAATATTAAGACTAGGAAATTGTTAACACATTGTCCAAACGAAGTGACGGCAAAATTCTTATTTCACTGGTCCCATCATTGAATCGTTGATATCATATGGAATCCCATCATGGGCATTTTTATAAGAATATAAAAAATGTATTATGAATAAAAAAAAAATCTTGATTTGAAAGCATAATTCCTTCGCTCTTTATCGCTTTTTAGTAAGAAATATGTAAAGAAATTTAATAAGAATATTTAAAAAAACTGATAAAGAATAAAAATTAAATCATATATAGATATAGTCGGAAAATTTTATGTTTTTATCGGCCCCTTGGATACCACATAGAATCTTCCGGGGTTCATATTCCCCAGTTTGCTGATTCCTCGTTTAGACATTTGTGATTTTACAAGGAAAGGATAAATTACTATATTAATATAGGGTGTTCAGAAGGCAACGGACTGGCAGAAACGTTATCCCACCGGTCGAAATGCTTAGCGGCATTTCGTCTGTCTTTACGTTCTGAGTTCAAATCCCGCCGCGGTCGACTTTGCCTTTCATCCTTTCGGGGTCGATTAAATAAGTACCAGTTACGCACTGGGGTCGATATAATCGACTTAATCCGTTTGTCTGTCCTTGTTTGTCCTCCCTGTGTTTAGCCCCTTGTGGGTAGTAAAGAAATAGGTATCTCATGTCTTTACGTTCTGAGTTCAAATCCCGCCGCGGTCGACGTTGCCTTTCATCCTTTCGGGGTCGAAAAATTAACTACCAGTTACGTCTGAGGTAGATTTAATACACTGGAACCCTCCCCTCAATGTTCGGTCTAAACCGGACGATTTTTAAAATACATTATTTACGTTATTTATATTTGACAGATATTTGTCCTCATCGGCATATTTGTCCTATCATATTTGTCCTATCTTTGAACAGGGCCTTAGGCTCAATTCTGACAGCTGTTAAGCTGCTGGAGACTGTGATCACAATCTGGCTGTAGAGAGAAGCTGCAGGAAGGCCATGTGTTTAGCAGCAGGATTCGGTTGTCAGAATGAGTCAGAAGTGGTTGATGGAGAATTTTTACAACTTCACTAGACAATTTCTGACCTCACTAACCCAACCGGTTATTATCCAATGGATCATTATATGTGGAACGCAGATGAAAAAATACACCAATCGCTCTACCTGAATCAGCAAGGCCGAGCTGGTGGCCAAAATGAAGGAAGTGTTTGAAGATTTTCCCCAGGGACACAGTGAAGAAAGCACGCCCCAATATCCGGAGTTGCCTTGAAGTCGTGGTGGAAGCTGAGGGAGAATATTTTGAGTAAAGTGTTATCTCTCTCCCAGCCATAATCCAATTGATATTTTTTATATTTTTTAGAATACTTTTATTCTTGGATGGGATATCGTGTTTCGTTTTCCTTTTACAAAACCTATCAAGTTTAGCCCCAACATCCTGTATATAGAAACACCCTGTATATAGAAATAAGAATAAAGAGAAACTAGATATCTAAGTATATTTGCCAATTCAGAAGAATCATAGTCAAAATAAGGCAAACGTTGGTACTGTAGGAAAAAAAGAAAACTGGTGATACTCAAAGCAAACTTTGCTGGAACTTACAGATGCAAAACGGTGAAGCCTCCCAGGTTCCATTAGAAGTACACGTAATGGTTCCATCTCCACTGATAACATAACCAGGATAACAAGAATACGTCGCTGTATCTCCAACCATTGCACCAGTAGCGTTGAAAACAAAACCATTCTTAATGTATTTCGTTGGTCCACAATAGTTTTCTAAAATTAGAAACAAGAGTAACGATATATAAATTTAATAGTAGGTTAAATAATTAATATGAACTAGAGAGAGAGGAACAGCAGAGAGCCAGTGAGAGAGACAGATAGATAAATAGATAAACAAATAGATAGGGAGTGAGAGAGAGAGAGAGAGAGAGGAAAAAGAGGGAGAGAGAGATTGAAAGACTCAGAGCCAAATACTGTGAAGATATCAACTTTGCTCCATAGCTGTGTCTGAGTCTATAAGAAGCATTTTCTTTTGTTGGAGCTTTTCCGACCAGTTTAAATAAAACAATAAATCAAAATTAATAATACAATAAAATCCAACACGATCATAAAATTAATACTTACTCAAACATTTTGGGATTTTTTCAGCACTCCATTTCCCACCTTCCTGACACTCGAGCAAGATAGATTTATTTCCCACAAATTTTTCATCCCGGAACCCGTAGTCATTAGCACAGCTAATGTTCACTTGAGAATCTTGATGCCATATACTTAAGGGTGGCTGAGCAACTGCGAAACTGTTCAGCTGCAAGGCAGGACAATCTGAAATGGTAAAAAACGTTCTTTATACATACATAATAATACATACATGCATATATACATATACATACATACATATGTACATCCATATACGTGCATACATGCATATGTACATACATACATATAGCTGATTTGGCAGTTGGCGAGTAACAGCAATTCAGCAATTTGTTGTGCGTAGGTGTCAAAATATAAGTAGATAAAAATCACTCAAATATAAAGGTGAAGCACGAAAGAGACAAGTACAAGGAGACAAGTGAGACACGAGAGTGAAAAATCGTAGAAATATAAAGCGAAAAAGGAACAATCAAAGAAGTGTCCAATGAAAATAAATATGCCAGTGAAACAGAACAGAATTTAACATTTTGTGTGATACTGGTTATGAATGAGAAGACATAATACTTGCCGGATTGACTATAAGAGCTATCATATATCTATATTCTGCGGCACCTTGTTTGTTTGTTTGTTTGTTTCTTTTTTCTTTCTTTTTCACTCCCCCTCCTCTCTCTTCCAACTACATACTCTTCTTCACATTTCTCTTTTCCCGTACTAAATTTACTCATATGCTTGGATACATGAATGATTATACGCTTCTAACTCTATGCTAACAAACACGAACATACAGACACGTGTGTATATATATATATATATATATATATATATATATATATATATATATATATATATATGTGTGTGTGTGTGTGTATGTGTGTATGTGTGTGTGTGTGTATAGATACATTTATATATGTGTGTGTGTGTGTGTGTATAGACGTATGTGTAAATATATGCGTGTTTGTTTGTGTGCGTCTGTGTATGTGCGCATGCGTGTGAAAGTATGATATACGTGTGTCATATGCAGGTATTTATCCGATATAAAATTTATGGTAATACAAATGTGTACTCGTATAATGAGTACTCACATGAAAGTATGGACATAGGTAGGTTATCATCTACATTCTCTGATAGCATATAAATATACTCGAAGCAGTTTATATATATATATATAACGGGAAGCTTTATGAAAATAGACAAAAGACGAAGGCAGGTTTACGGAAATAAACAAAAGACGAAGGCAGGTGGAATACAAACAAACAATTGTATTAGTATGGCGCTCAGGAAATATAAATAAAACTGCTTCGAGTATATTTATATGCTATCATCTACATTCTCTGATAGCATATAAATATACTCGAAGCAGTTTCTGTAAAATGTATATATATATATATACACATTTACAGAAACTGCTTCGAGTATATTTATATGCTATCAGAGAATGTAGATGATAACCTACCTATGTCCATACTTTCATGTGAGTACTCATTATACGAGTACACATTTGTATTACCATAAATACATATATATATGTATGTTTATGTATATAATCCTATGCAATATACATTTATATAGACGCGTTCTTGCTCACGTACATACATACATACATTCATACATACATACATACATACATACATACATACATACATACATACATACATACATGCATGCATGCATGTATACATGCATACATACTGTCTAAATAACAATCTTGAGAAATTAGACTTTTCAAAACCAGAAAGGAGAAAGGTGATTCGAAAACTACACATCCAGTCCATCACTGGAATTGTAAAAGCCTGCAAAACTTTCCAGAAGTTTATCATTTAAGTATATATGAGCATGTCTAGACATGCAACTATATGCATGAGAATACATACATAAAACAAAACATGCAGATCTGCACATAGTTACATCTGCATACACGCATACATACATACATACATACATACACACATACATACATACATACATACATACATACATACATACATACATACGAAAATACCCTGTTGGTGTTGCAGAAATTCCAATGAAGGAACCTTGGACCTAGGTTAAAAACCGGCTCTTTGTTTATTGGCAAAGGAATCTTGAAATAAAATTGAATGATGGCATACATACATACATACATACATAGCGAAGGCGCGTGGCTGAGTGGTTAGTGTCATTCGGCTCATGATCGTATGGTCGTGAGTTCAATTCCCGGCGGCGCGTTGTGTCCTTGAGCAAGACACTTTATTTCACGTTACTCCAGCTCACTCAGCGTGCCAAAAATCAGTAGTACCTGTATTTTAAAGGGCCAGCCTTGTCATACTCTGTGTCACGCTGAATCTCCCCCGAGAACTACGTTAGTGTTACACGTGTTTGTGGAGTGCTCAGCCATTTGCACGTTAATTTCACGGGCAAGCTGTTCCGTTGATCGTATCAGTTGGGACCCTCATCGTCGCAACCGACGGAGTGCTCCTTATATATACATACATACATACATACATACATACATACATACATACATACATACATACATACATACATACATGTATCTGAAAATTACAATATAATGTTAAATCGGGTTATAATGTTATTCCTTACCCACTGAATATTTAGCTTTAAATCCTTTTTTATTCTTGATGCTGTTGGTAGTGAAGGAGACGTTTACTTTTCCATCAGGTACCTCTATAACTGGCACATTGACAGCATTTACTTCCACGGTTTGACTGCCGTTATTATATTTCACCTGAAAGTGAGGAAAGTTGGCAAAAGCAGAAAATATTTTATTTGCTCTTTATACAAACATACATATACATATGCATGCATACATGCACACACACACACACACACACGCACACGCACACACACACACATACACACACGCGGGTTTTACTTATTCTTTTACACTTTTCAGTTATTGGACGGCGGCCATGTTGGGACAGTGACTTGAAAGTTAACTATCGAGTCAAGGGCGGCGAGCTGGAAGAAACGTTAGCACGTCGGGCTAAGTGCTTAGCAGTATTTCGTCAGCCGCTACGTTCTGAGTTCAAATTCCGCCGAGGTCGACTTTGCCTTTCATCCTTTCGGAGTCGATTAAATAAGTACCAGTTACACACTGGGGTCCATATAATCGACTTAATCCGTTTGTCTGTCCTTGTTTGTCCTTTCTGTGTTTAGCCCCTTGTGGGTAGTAAAGAAATAGGTATTTTATCGAGTAAATTGGCCCCGGTGCTTATTTTAATAGTCTGGTACTTAATCTATTGGTTTCTTTTGCCGAGCCATAAGTTAAAAGGATATAAATAAACCGACACCGGCTGTCAAGTGGTGGGAAGAGTTATAGGTTATTGATGAGTAAATCTTTGAGCTAATGGCTTATGTATGATGGTGACTGAATCTGTAAGTCAGAGAACTTAGTTAGAGAACTTAGTAAATTAACATTTTCATTACTGATATGGTGTTTGGAATATGAATTAAGATAAAAGGTTGATGGAAGGTTTAAACTTAGATCAATGTAAACAAGAAACTTGTATCGCATAACCATAATAGAATTCACGTAGGTTGGTAAAAAAAAAAATTATATGCTATGTTAAAAATTATGAGACTGTTGTTCTGTTATTTAACTTCGGCATTGTGAAACCCGAAGTAAATGTGTGATGTATCTATTTTTGCCTTTGAAGAAGATGGACTAAAATAAGGTACAATTAAATATGATAAACGTAAATGGAAATTTTCCACCAATTCCTAATGAGTTCAAAAATCATCAAAGCTTTAGTTCTTAATTTAGACAGAGTAGAATAGGTTAATGACTTTGGCATTCCCTTTCATAACCTTTACATCAACGGTTCCCAAACTTTTTTGCACCTCCTACTGCCCCGGTTTCACGTAAGAAAACTTTTTCACGGACCGGCCAATCATGCGTCTAACAAAACACAATAAAGTACATAATATATAATTCTTCTTCATCTACCCACACACACGCACGCGCACATACACACACACACACACACACACACACACACACACACCACACACACACACACACACACACAAAATTAATATTATCAAAGGGTAATCGAAATATTAGAAATTTCCATTACCAGCAGCCTAGGGTGTAAAAATTCAGTCAATAGACTATATAAATACAGTGTACATTTAAACACACAAGAAGTAGCCATCATAGCACTACCTCTTATGTGTTTAAATGTACAATGTATTTATATGAATGAATATATATATATATATATATATATATATCTATATATATATATTATATATATATATATATATATATCTATATATATATATATATATATATATATATATATATGATACATATATAATGTAAAGTATTCCTATAGACTGTGATAGTCAACAAAATAGAAATGAAGTTATTCTATATGTGTGACCGGTACCAACTGGTACGGTCCAGTACTGGTCCATGGTCAGATGATTGAGGACTCCCGTTCTGCATGAATTCTCATGACTTTTCTTTACTGCCCACAAGGGGCCAAACACATAGAGGACAAACAAGGACAGACTAACGTTTCTGCCAGCTTGCCGACTTTCGTATACCTTTAGACGACCCTTGCGTGACCTTTCAGACTGGCAATATTAAAATGACTTCTCTGCCTGAACGTCTGTCGGTTTAATGTTTAATACTTCATCCGACCCCGCCCCTCAAAAAATAATAAGAACCACCAAAATATAGACATATAGGGAAACAAATGATCCATATGTTTACTTCGCGTTCGTTCCTGTAATCACTGTGATACCAGGTAGTGTTGTATGTTAACCCGTGTGAGGTATTTGGTT
Organism: Octopus sinensis; assembly: GCF_006345805.1. Classification (NCBI taxonomy): domain Eukaryota; kingdom Metazoa; phylum Mollusca; class Cephalopoda; order Octopoda; family Octopodidae; genus Octopus; species Octopus sinensis. Next base: position 78,901,251 of record NC_043006.1, on the reverse strand, counting down.
TACCACTGAAAACTTTTAAACATTGGATTAAATTTATTTAATTCCTTTGTGCTATGATCAAAACAGTAGAGTCTTTATACATCTATAGATAGACTAGAAAGACAACTGTAATATGATCTGACCGAGATGCGGCACTCCCTGTACAGATATTAATTACACAACGCCTACAGCTACTTGACCACAGATCTGATTACTGCAGAGTGTAATAGAATATTTCTTAATTGTTGCATACAGTTGCAAGCTACGTACGTTGGGATCTGTTTTTGAAACCAAAGAAGTTTTACATTGATGGGATTAAAAAGCTTGTAAATAGATGGAAGGAAGTCATAGATAATTAGGGAAAGTAAATTGATGATTAAATTTCAGTTAAATATAACATTTGATCACTTGTTTTCTTTATTCAAAATTCGGACAGAACTTATGGAATGACCTGATATATGTAATTATATATATATATATATATATATATATATATATATATGTAGCTCAAAAAGTTTGATTCAAATTCGTTGGTACTCCGAGTTTCAAGCATGATGCTAGTCTTCAGTCATTTTGAATTTGAATGAATGAAGTTAATTGTTATTACCATAAGGCGGGCTGCAATTGTTCGAGGAAGGTCGCATGGTGTCGTGGTTTGATGTTGGTATATCGGTAATAATAACGATAACAATTAGTTGGAAAATACTGCCTGGTGAACAGGAAATCGACCGCGTGGTGGACAGTAAAACGGTCGGGTTGTTGGAGGGAAAGTAGGGAGAAGCGGTATGTGCAAGTACATAGTTGTAAATGCGGGTGTGTGGACGCGCTCATATGGTTTTGCGTGCATGTCTGTATTGATGCAAGCGTGCGCATCTGTACATGGGCGCGCACGTCCCCCGCCACATATATGAACGAACATGTGCGGGCACACACACACATGCATAGACATGCATGCACGCGTACACACACACACACACACAACACACACACACACACACACACACACACACACACACATACGCACACACATTCATCAGAATCGATCTCCATACTGAACCGATTATTTATCGAAACCGGAAAGAATGAAAGGTAAAGTTGACCCTAGTTGGATTTAAACTGAAAGCACAAAGAACCAGATCGAAAACGGCAAATCATTGAATTATTCAATAAGTACACATTCAGGAAAAGCTTGGTTATGAGAACAGGAAATGAAGCCGTTCAAAATATAATGCAGATATGGACGAGATTAATGATCCGAGAAATTATTATCGGATTTACCGCAATAATTCCAGTTGGACATTTTAGGTATTTAATGATTTATTTTGTAGTATATGACTGACAAGAAATATATAGTTACTTACATGTAAAGTGTCATCGTCTGACAGGTCAGGTATAAATTTGAGGATGAGACCCCTTGACATTTCGGAAGAGATGGTCCATTGACAAGAAAGTGAGTTAGGGTACTTTATATTTGCATAATAGCCAGGAGATACGATTTCACCAGATAAAGCATTATTAATCATAACGTTGCAACCTAGAACGGATAAAAAATACATTAATAACGAATACAATTAGTTGACGCAGTGAACACCCCTCTTTACTCTTTTACTCTTTTACTTGTTTCAGTCATGTGACTGTGGCCATGCTGGAGCACCGCCTTTAGTCGAGCAAATCGCCCCAGGACTTATTCTTTGTAAGCCTAGTACTTATTCTATCGCCGAACCGCTAAGTTACGGGGACGTAAATACACCAGCATCGGTTGTCAAGCGATGCTGGGGGGACAAACACAAACACACATACATATACGACGGGCTTCTTTCAGTTTCCGTCTACCAAATCCACTCACAAGGCTTTGGTAGACCCGAGGCTATAGTAGAAGACACTTGCCCAAGGTGCCACGCAGTGGGACTGAACCCGGAACCATGTGGTTGATAAACAAGCTACATACCACACAGCCACTCCTACGCCTATCGCATAAATAAAATGCCTGTTTTATATTTGACTTTAACACATCAAACAAATAATAAAAGGGATTCTCAGATAAGTGGAAAATGTATTTAAAAGATTACAGAAACACATAATTATCATTAGAATACTTGAAATTAAAAGTTTTCGGGCATCAAGATGGTTTGATTCTGGTAATTCTAATGAACATTTAGAAAGCTTTATTGGGCAAATTTTTGAATTGTAGCGCCAATTAATCAGCATCACATGACGAGTGGCCATTAACATGTAATTGTTCTGTTGTAAACAAGAACACTCAGACAGCGCAAACCTCCGCCAAGGCAACACCAACGTCCTCTCAACGCTTAGACGGATAAGGTTTTTTTAAAATGCATCTCAAATCAACTGCCAGATGTATCTTGAAACAAAATTAAATCACACACACACAGACAGACACACATACGCACACATACACGCGCACACATACGCACACAAACGCTTCTAAGGAACTTGAATAATGAATAATCAACATCGATTAGACAGAAAAAACGTTTGTTCTTAAATGAATTAATATTACCTTTCTGAAATTCAAAATTACATGGCTGATAGTAATAAACATTTATTCAACCATAATCAAAAACGCAAATCAAATGACACTCAAACATTTTAGTGAACCGCAAAGGTGAGTTGCCGTTTATGATTTGAACTCTGTTGAGCTCTATCAGCATGAAACCTTGGGTTACTGAAAGGTAACATAAGTTCTATTTAAACGTATTATATATTTCTTTTACTTTTCTTTTATTCTTTTACTTATTTCATTCAGTTGACTGCGGCCATGCTGGAGCACCGCCTTTAGTCCGACAAATCGAGCCCAGGATTTATTCTTTGTAAGTGTAGTACTTATTCTATCGTTTTCTTTGGCCGAAACGCAAAGTTACGGGGACGTAAATGCACTAACATCAGTTGTCAAGCGATGACGGTGGAGACAAATACAAACAGACACACACACATGTGTGTGTCTATATATATATATGACGGGTTCTTTATAGGATAAAGGACGAAGGATAAAGATCCATCCTATGTCATAAAGACTCATAGCGCCGATTTCCCGATTTTCGTGGTGTATATATACCCCACTAGACGGGACGCTGATCCGTTGCATTTTGGTATTTTGGCATAACACTATTTTGGCAGCTGATTGAACTGGAAGAACGTGAAAGGAAGTGTTTTGCACAAGAACACAGCACGTTGCCTGGTCCAAGAATCGAAACTACAACCTTACGATCATGAGTCCAACAGCATAGCGCGAGAGAGGGAGAAAGAGAGAGAAAACAGGTTGACTGTGACTTCGTCATCAGGCTTGCAACAATAAATGTGGTACTCGACAGTTTTTATACACAAATTTGCATATAAACAACAAACATTAACACACACGCACAAATACATACTCTCTCTTTTACTCTTTTACTTGTTTCAGTCATTTGACTGCGGCCATGCTGGAGCACCGCCTTTAGTCGAGCAAATCGACCCCGGGACTTATTCTTCGTAAGCCCAGTACTTATTCTATCGGACGTTTTTGCTAAGTGACGGGGACGTAAACACACCAGCATCGGTTGTCAAACAATGCTAGGGGGACAAACACAGACACACATATATATATACATATATACGACAGGCTTCTTTCAGTTTCCGTCTACCAAATCCACTCACAAGGCATTGGTCGGCCCGGGGCTATAGCAGAAGACACTTGCCCAAGATGCCACGCAGTGGGACTGAACCCGGAACCATGTGGTTGGTTAGCAAGCTACTTACCACACAGCCACTCCTGTACATGTACACACACGCATACGTATATAGATATATAGATTGTTATGTACTGTGTCTTACCTTGTTTGTATAAAAACTTTACGTTGACATTTGAGTCAAATCCCCGTGTTTTTAAAAGGATGTGCATTTTTTGTCCAGTCGACATGATTGCATCAGGTCCATCAGTGCCAAAGTCAGTGAGTTTGTATTGACCAATAATAGGAGATTCAACACTATCTCCGTCATACACAATAACTTCGTCTTTGTCGGAAAGTACCATGTCTTGTTTCTGTGACAATATAAAAGCAATTTGATTCAAAACAACAGCATATTTGATAGTTATAGAGAATATAGTATCAAACGAGAAATGAAGAAAGTGAAATGCTGCCGGGATTAATGAAGATTAATAGTGAGACAAACATAAAAAGGAAATAACTTGAGGGAGATTTTGTCGACTAATTACAAGGATAATCACACTTAAGTGAAGTTTGGTATGCAGAATCTTCTCTATGTTGTTTTCCCATCAGTCCTATTATTCGTAACTAATGTTATTACCTTCATTCTATTTCTCGAATAGACAGAAACAGGCCCCACCTTCAAATGTTAGCGAAATTTCCGACTCCACCCCAACAGCTTTATTAATGAGAATAAAAAAGATTTTGTGACCAAATAATCCTTATTTCTTCTGTATGGTGTTGAAAAATTCACAAAAGTTGAAAGCCATTTTGATTATATTGGGTTTACTGGAAAGTTCGTGCCGATTTATAGTAGCTTACATTTCGACTTATTTTAGAACATGGTTGAGTCCATAAAATAGGATTTGACTACACCGCCATTTAAAGCTATCTTTTCGTGGAAGAAAGTTTATGTTCCTATAACCTGTGTTAATTCTGTGACCATTTAAAGTGGAAGATAAGAAAGTTCATTTTCGGCACTTAATGCTTTCGGAACCAGACAAAAATTGCTGCAGCTCGGCTGGGATGTGTTACCCCACCCTCCATATTCACCAGATATTGCTCCTTCGGATTTCTAGTTATTTAGGTCTCTGCAGAATAGTCTTAGTGGTAAAAATTTCAATTCCTTTGATGACGTAAAAAGATACCTTGATGAATTCTTTGCCATGAAACCACTTCAATTCTGGGAAGAGGGTATTTTCAAGTTAAAGGAAAGATGGAGATGCATTGTGCAACAAAACGGTTCATATTTGGTTGATTAAAAATGTAATTGCAAGTATTTATTGACCTTTTTCTTTCCCTTATATAGACAGTTTTTCTGCTTTTTTTTCTAGTTTTCTCAGGCTTTCGCCTACGAGAAACGATAAATTACTGGGGTGAGCAAGCTTCTCTGAAGAAATCGAATAAAATGAAATGGGATGAAAAGTACTATTGACGAAATGTTGATACTAATACGTTAGCCGTATCTTCTATGATATACAAACAAGCTTATGGAACTGAACTAGTAAAGGAAAAGACCATCGTACATCGAAACATCTCTGTTGTTTCATCAGTTTGTTTTAAACTTTTTTTTAAAAATAAATTCTGCTTGTTTAACATGGCTGAAATAATTTCCTTTGCCTGTGGTTTTTAAAAAATTCTAAACGTCCCTTGAGGGTGGTTTCCTTTTCTAATTGTTAATATAATCTCAGCGATTCGAATTTTTTTCAAACCACCATGTTAGATATGTGAAACTTTATTATTTACCGAGTAAAAAAAATGAAAGCAAAGTAAATAAAAACAATGAAAAAATATAAAAGGAAAATAAAACAATAACATGGTTGTGTTTTGAGAACGATCAGGAAAAGTAGAAAGTAGATATAAAATCACAAATTTGCAAGCAATATTCTCAAACAAAATTGTACTCCAGAAAATTTCGTGCACACTGGGTAAGAAAAATAAGGTACATAACTCACTATTAGGGTGACTATTTCTCTTCTATCTTTTGTTGTTAATGTCCATGTGTTATGTAGAAGATTCGCATTATCACTGAAGCTGAGTATTTGTTCATTTTCAGTGGCCGTTAACATAGAGTGTGAGTGAGCAGTGGAAACTAAAAATTAAAATAAAAGATCGGAAGAAAACAAAACTCACTGTAATATGTATATTCTTTAAATAAATAAACAACCACAGTTTCAATGTCAAAATTTCGTCTGACGTCTTCTGATTACGCTGAGAATCGATAGACATCCTTAAGGCATTATAATAATTGATTCTGACAGGTACAAGGCGAATAATTTTCGCCTTGTACCTCAATTTTTTGGGAAAGGAGTTACTTGCTTGGTACTTAATTTTATCGATCCCGAAGGGAATGGAAGGCAAAGTCGTCCTTGGTGGTATTTGATCTCAGAATGTAAATAACAAAAAGAAATAACTCTACTAGCTCGCTGATGTAAGGCATAAAAGGCAAAAGTATCGAGAAAAGCGGCGAACTGGCAGAATCGTTACCACATCTGGAAAATGCCTGGCGGTGTTTCCCACGTCTTTACGTTCTGAGTTCAAACTCCAGCCAGACTTACTTTGCTTTTAATCCTTACCGGATCAATGAAATAAGTTCCAGTTGAACACTGGGAACGATGTAATCAACTTAGCCCCACCCCACTAACGTGTTAGCCTTGTGCCAACATTTGAAACGAATTATGTTGTTGTTGTTGTTGTTTGTTCCTTCTCGAGCCACGCCTGGCTCATAAGGGCCGGTTTACTTGTTTCCTTGGCGTATAGGTTCCCCCACCTGGACGGGACGACGGTCCGTCGCAGGTGAGCTGCAAGATGCAGGAGGAAAGAGTGAGAGAAAGTTGTGGCGAAAGAGTCAGAAGAAGTTCGCCATTACCTTCTGCCGGAGCCGCGTGGAGCTTAGGTGTTTCGCTCAACACACACATCGCCCGGTCTGAGATTCGAACCTGCGATCCCTCGACCGCGAGTCCGCTGCTCTAACCACTAGGCCATGTGCCTCCACGAAACGAATTATAGTAAGGAGAAAGGTGACAATGACGATGTTGCTGATGATGGTATGAACCAAAACTTATAAATACGATTTCAAGAGATTCAGTATGGTTAGACCAAATACTTTACCAGCAGTCCAAGTTGCAGAAAACCCTTTCATTGTGTCACTGAGGTCACTTGTGAATTTGAGAAGCATTTTGTTGTTGTAGCTTAAATATTCAGTATTTGTAGGTATGTTTCCTGAGAGTTTAGCTAACAAAATGGAATCTGTTTCGCTATCACCTCCAGCGAATATTTCAACAACATCTGTACAATTTTCAGTAAGAAATTCGGTAAACTGTAAATACAAATCAACAAATGATTAAATAAATACAAGATAAAGTAAACAAAAATACATAATAGCAAAATTTATAGGGAAGTAAAGCAAGTTTAGACCTTTTCTTAGCCTATTTCTGATAAAATACTTCACTTTTGTCAATTAATTTCGAAAAAAATAAAGGATTTAGTAAAGATAACGTCGCCATTATTGAGTTGATGTTTAGATTATAAATTAGCATGGAATTTTGATGGATGCTTTTTACAAGATAATTTTTCAACTGGGAGTTTGTATCAAAATTGTATAAAATCAGAGGCGATATCAAGCAACATAATATCAAAGTGCTAAGAGAAACAAAAATTATATGTCCGTAAATCAGATATAGTTTTCTCTGGTCTTATTCATTATAATCCCATTCTTCGCAATCGTTATTATTTATGATGATTTACGATCTATTTTATTGAATTTGGGGAATAAGTACTAATGAGTTCAGACGATATCCTCGTTTAGAGTATCATATCAAGGTCCTTCAATCCCTATCTGTTTTACCAAGGCCTTTCATTTTTTTTAAAGATAGAATAAATTTCTTTTCCATGATTAAGAGGTAAAGTTTTATGTTTTTGGACAGAGCTCTTTATCTGAGGGTTCCAGAGAACGTTAGACATCTTCATGATTTCAAAATTATGTATTCTAAGAGCGCTTTATTTTTTATCTTTTACATATTTCCCTCATTACACTGCGCCCATGTTGGGGCAACACCTTGAATTTTTAGTCGAATTTATCGACCCCAGTACTTATTGTGTTTTTAAATTTGGTACTTATTCTATCAGTCTCTTACCGAACTGCTAAATTACGTGGACGTAAACGCAGCAACTCCTGTTGTCAAACAGTAGTGGAGAACAAACACATAAACAAAGATGCACACACAAACACACACACAAACACACAACGGGATTTCAATTTTCGTCTAATAAATCCACTCACAAGGCTTTGCTCGGTCGGCAGATACAGCAGAAGACACTTGTCCAAGGTGCTACGCAGTGGGACTGAACTCGGAACCATGTGGTTGGGAAGCAAACTTCCTACCAGACAGTCACACATGAATATTAAGTATGCCTTACCTACTTAATATACCCCCACAAAGACCTAACATGTTTTCTCGGTTTCAACTGTTTCTCTCTTTAGGTTATTGTTAAGTCCTTTATGTTGACAGTATCTTCCCATGCACCTAGATTTAACATCGCCTTCTTTTTAGCTCTGCTTATCTTCCCAATCGTTTTTCATATTTTAAACTTTGGTTCTACCCCCAGAATAAGTAACGTTCAACAACAACTTAATAAAAAGCAACGCTAATAATTTCCATTAATTTTTGTCTTGTTCGGGTTTAAAATAGTTTCAATTTGGTATTTGGCCGTTATTTGTTTTAAATGACTTTAGACAGCTTTAACGTAGAGTTAACCTCAACTTAATATGTGTGATGCATAATATTAAAATAATCTTACTGTCAACTTGACGTAATTGCCAACATCTGCTTCTATTCTCCACATACAGAAAGCGCCATTGTCGTAATCACTCGGGAAGTTTTTAGTTTTAATTAATCCGCTTAATCCAGAGCTATAATACTGACATTGTTGGTCTAAAATGGAAAGAAAGAAATGATTAATAATGTAAAATTCATAGTTGATACATTTTCTGGAAGAGAAGACAACTGAGTTATAGAATCATTGAAAACATCTTCAAACCAACAAATCCACCGTTCTGCTAATGTCTCTTTCGTTATCCACAAATAATGCGCCCCAAATCTTTCCCCAATCCTCATCTTTGTACAGAGCTAACTGCTGATCTTATAATAAAGGACAAGCCACGCTGTCTGTGAGGATTTCTACTACCGAACTTATACCTTCAATATGGCCAGAACTGTGAAGCAAAGAATGGCCTCACCTTTCAGGGTTTGAAGATACTTATCCGTAACAAATATCATTTCTACTACAAATCTCAAGTGAAATCCATAATGAAATACTTGCCCCACAGACGTGCAGTTTCATAGAACAACAAATTACATAACTAAGGCACATATAAAATCAGGTGGGGTAATATGTCTCTCTATGCCACCCAGCACCATCTGTTTCATGCTTTCAGTTGTTTTGTGAATTTGCCTAGTTCGCCACCTTCTAACTATGAGCTGGTGAACGTACTATTTAGGTAACTGTGAAGAAAATGACACAGAACGCTATGGCTTTGCATCGATAGGGTTTGTATAGATACTATCACATAACCCCGCACAATTATTAAACAAACAATTCGAAGCTTTCTCTATGTGTATCCATAATTTTTAAGGTCATTCAAATTGTATCACAGGTCTAATTGCAATGAAACAATTATCTCTGATTCTTACTAATATATTGTTTAGACATCATATGAACTCACTTAATTAAATTAGCACATCTGCAGTATCATCGTATCCTCTTATTTATTTTATAGATTTTTATTCTTTCTATTAATTCATATTTAACGCATCCCACCTAGATTATAATTAATCGAATATTCATTCAGTTACAACGCTCTGGTCATTAATTGAACACCATTAGGCCTTCTATTCTCGCACTTTGGAGTTATACATACAGTAATAATATACTTTTATTTGACAGCGGCCATACTGGAGCACTTCCTTGAAGGGTTTTAGTCGAACAAATCGACCCCAGGACTTACTTTTTGAAGCCAAATACTTGTTCTAACAGTCTTTTTGTCGATCCGCTAAGTTACGGAAACATAAACAGACTAGCAACGGTTGTCAAGCGGTGATGAGGTCACAAACACAGACACAAAGACTCACACACACACGCACACACACACACACACACACACGCACACACACACACACACACACACACACACACACACACACACACACACACACACACACACACACACACATATATATATATATATACAGAACGGTCTTCTTTCAGTTTGCATGTACCAAATCCACTCACAAAGTTTTGATTGGCCCGAGGGTATAGCAGAAGACACTTGCCTAAGATCCTACGCACAGGTACTGAACCCGGAACCGTGTGGTTGGGAAGCAAACTTCTTGCTACACAGCCATACGTATATATATTAGTTTAACTTTCTAGATCTTTTCACTAATTCATTCATGATATCTAGCTTCCATTGTGCATTATCATAATTTTTTCTTCATCCCTGGGCTTTATAATTTCACTATATTTAACTCTTTTACTAATTTTTGATTTGTCTGTCATCTTTGAATTTTATTTTTATTCATCGATTCCCAACGTGCATACACCTTCATTAACATTACCAATCTTTTAATTTTAATTAATGTTATGGGCATCTAACTTTCTTGGAATATATATATTATACTAATTATCTTTTTTTAATAATTTTGATATATATTTAAAATAATATAAATTAATTAATCTTATGTATTGGCTTAAGTTTTTCATTGTATGATTTGCCTAATAGTGGTTTTATCTCTAATTTGATATAATATATATATATATATATAATATATATATATATATATATATATTCAATGATGCATCGTTGTTACATATTGTGTCACGCTGGTTCTGTTTGAGATTTGTCTTTGGAATCCTCAGCTAATTACTGGTTACTTTAACGAGGAAGTAGTTCAGTTGACTGGAAAAAAGCCCCTGAAAGCTTCCATCGTCAACACTGTATGTATTTGAATATGCGCATGTATTTACATATGTAGGTATCCCTAGTGTATGTAAGCATATATGCGTGTAGATAAGGTCTTGGTTTAATCCTCATAAATAAATAAATAAATAAATAAATAATTAAGGAAATAAATAAGGAAATGTAAAAACAAGAAATATCCAGTCTGAATATTTAACTCACCACAACTGACTTCATCTGTACTGTCCCCGCAGTCGTCAGTTCCGTCACAGAGCAATTGTTTGCTTATACACCGTCCATTGTTGCATCTAAACGTATCTGTTGAAACAGAAATAGAAATATTATTACGATTGCAATCATTTCAGACTATATACAAGGCGCAGAAGTGCCTATGTGATAAGGAGTTTCCTTCCAAATCGCATGGGCCCCGGGTTCAATCCCAATGCGTGGCACCTTAAATACAATTATGAGATCCATAAACTATTAAAATGTAAATCACACTGACACATTAACAACCACAAAATTAGTAATATTGAATACACATCATCACACACACTGAACAAGATAAAAAAATATAAATATATATATTCACAATAGAAATAAAAATATAAAAATATATACATTCATAGAAAAAATTACCATTCACATAATACACATAAAATCATTCATAAAAATTCATTTAAAAAATACACTTAAGAATGCACACACAACACAAAATACACCCACACAGCTTTGCATACTTCATGGCTGTTGACCCTTCTCAGTTCTTCCGCACTTTGACGGGTCTTGTATTTTATCCCGCAAGGTGTCCAACATTCACTATCCTCACCAAGTAGTGGAGGCACATGGCCTAGTAGTTAGAGCAGGATGTGTGTGTTTATGAGCGAAACATCTAAGCTCCGCGCGGCTCCGGCAGAAGGTAATGGCGAACTTCTGCTGACTCTTTCGCCACAACTTTCTCTCACTCTTTCCTCCTGCATCTTGCAGCTCACCTGCGACGGACCGTCGTCCCGTCCAGGTGGGGAACCTATACACCAAGGAAACCATGAAACCGGCCCTTATGAGCCAGTAGTGGCTGGAGAAGGAACAAACAACAATGTGGCATTGTTCATCGTTATGTTTTACAAAGTTGTTGATACATGGTATCACTGATTCCAGCAAGAGTTTTGTAACTGTGAGTGCATCATGTCCATATCTTTACAATGTCAACATTTGAATTGTGGAACTTGTCAAGATAATATATGAACACTCTGTATATTTTTAACGCGCAGCCAGCTCTGACATGATTTCTTAGAATTTTCTAGCTGCAGTTTCTTGTTTTAAGAATCTTAGGAAACTTCAATTAAATTGACCTCAGTTTTTGACAGGTGGTTTGTTTTATCAACTGATATAGGATGTAAAATAAAGTTGATATTCGCGGTAAATGTATGGGTAAGAGATGAAATAGAATACAGCCTATATAATTCATCTGTAAAGAGATATATCAAGCTCGACCATGTATAAGTCCCGATAATAATAGTAACAAGACAGTAAAATAAAAACTATGACAATAAAGACAGGATCTATAGTATATTAAATGGTTTCGGATATTTTATCGTGATGCACTACCGTGACAAATGAAATCAATCAGGCCTTTTCCATGAGAGTGTAGGCAGACACGTTTGTGTACGAGTTTTAAATGAGTCACTGACATAACTGTGATACTGACATGTATTGTGTTGCGGTATTCATGAATGGTACATGAGAGTTTGCTAAAAATGTTTCTTTATGTCAAACAAAAGCAATGGTGTGACACACATTCTTATCTATCTATCTATCTATCTATCTATCTATCTATCTATCTATCTATCTATCTATCTATCTATCTATCTATCTATCTATCTATCTATCTATCTATCTATCTATCTGTCTGTCTGTCTATCTATCCATCTACGACCAGAACCGCAGTAATAGCTTAGGGGTGAAAACTGATGCTCAGATGGGCTATTTTCATTCAAATGCTATTAGCATGGTTCACCCAAAGACTAAAGAATCTGAAATAAAAAAGAAAGGCCATTACACAGAATAATGAAAACATAATAATGGTGTTGCCATAGTGTGCAAACCAGCAGGGAAAAGTGTTATCAAAATCGATTCAAAGAAAACCGAGAAATCCTAAATTGCGTTGCTAATTTATTGGCGTGGTTCTGTGTGTATGTGTGTGCGTATATATATATATATATATATATATATATATATATATATATATATATATATATATATATATAATATATATATATATATATAATATATATATATATATTATATATATATGTAATATGTATACATATGTATGTATGTATGTCTCTCTCTCTCTCTCTCTCTCTCTCTCTATATATATATATATATATATATATATATATATATATATAGATACACACACACACATACACATATATGTAAATTACTAACTTATCGGCCCACGCCATGACTAACTCAATACCACCATCTGGAAAAGTCTTAGTTAATTATTTCGGGACACCATGGACCACTCATGCAGAAAGTTGTTGTTAGTCGAGACGTATCCAGATGTACGTGGTTTATCCGGAATTTACTGGAGGAATTTTCCAGGTACCCTTCGAAAGTTGTGGGATCTTTTCCTACTCTAATTTCTTTCGGGATTACATCGAAAAGTCCAGGTCCATTTGCAGTGAAAAAATTGTGTCGCAATGTTCTTATGTGATTTGATCTCGACATTTGTAGGGTACGCATTGGCCGAGGGTCTAGTCTTGGGTGAATTCTAAACATAATACCGATATGATTTGGATAATACTGGTGGAATATTTTCCACATGGTGCAAATAATATATCGCTCAAGGCGGTGTGGCAGAGAATAGAGCTTCAGTTGTTTAAGCCGAGCCCAATAATCAAATCTCATCATTCTATTTATTTTCTTTTGTGATTGATTTATATATATATACATTCGTAAAACAAAGGAGACCAGTACGTGTCTGAGACTAAATAGCTTGTAGTTTTTAAGTGGTTATTTACAGATATGCACTTTAAGTATGCCAAGAAATAAATCAAAACGTGAAACAAAGACTACAACAAAAGAGTAACGAAATCCAGATACAAATTAAGACAAAAATACGGAAAATAGTTGGAATTAATAACAAACCTTTTGAACAGGCTGTCATTTCACAGACGAAGACCTTAGCTAGGTCACATTTAGCAAACGACCACTTGTAGCTTTGTCCGAGTTGGCTAACTGCACTACATTTTCCTTCCTGCACATTGGGTTGGTAGTTGTTCCAGAAACCAGTCTGGGTATTGCTAAGAGAATCCTTTCCCCAATACGCCGTTTCATTTGAGTGGGTGGCGCCTAAACGATTGAATCCTGAAATATAAATATGATTTGTTGTTTTAGATAACGAAAATTAATGCTATACTCATACATACATACATACATACGTACATACATACATACATACATACATACATACATACATACATACATACATACATACATACATACATACATACATACATAGGGATATGTAACACACTACCTAAATACCAATCTTGAGAAATTAGACTCCTCAAAACCAGAAAGGAAAAGATAATTAGAAAACTACAGATCTAAGCAATCACTGGAATTGTAAAATCTGTAAAACTTTCCAGAAGTTTATCATTTAAATATATATCAGCATGTCTAGATATGCAACTGTATGTACGAGAATGCATACATAAAGAAAAACATACAAATCTGCACACATACATACTTACATAGAAACAAAAATTCCCTGTTGTTGATGTTGAAATTCCAATGAAGGAGCCTTGGATCTAGGTTAGAAAGTGGCTCTCCCTCTATTGGCAAAAAAATCTTGAAATAAAACTGAACAATAACGTACAAGCACACATGCACACACACACACACACACACACACACACACACACACACACACACACAAACACACACATACATATGTATACACACTCACATCCTACACACACAGGCTACAAACCACATAGTAAACCAATACAGATGGGTGTAACGTGTAATCCCATGCAGTTGAAATCGAGTAAATCGAATTAGCAGTGATAATTTCATTAGGAGTAATAATTTTATGGATATCAATTGGTAAAATATATTCATGTCATACCTCCTGACTTTATATTATATTATATTCTACATACATCATTCATACATACATACATACGTACATACATACATACATACATACATACATACATACCCATGATAGATCGCTAGCCACTACACATTCTTTATTTTCTCTCCTTGTTTCTTTCTGTGTTCCTTTCTGTGGAAGAGCGTAGGCTCGAAATGTTAAAGAGTTTTTCACCTCTCAAGCGTTATACTAATACATCTGTTTGTTGTCTACACCACCTGTCTTCGTCTTTTGTTTTTTTTGTGAATTCTCCTCCTATATACATGCATACATACATTTCATAACTTCTCAATAATAACTACTACCTAAACATTTTCTCGCAACTTCTCTGATGAAGGGATATATAAAATATCCCAGAAACAACTGTAAGACCTTCTCTTTATAAATGTTCTGAAAACTATTCACAGCCTTGTATTTATTATCTCATTCTGTTAATTTTCATATATATATATATATGTATATATACATATATATATACATATATACATACACACGTGTGTATGTGCGTCTAAGTATATATGTATATAACTATATGTATATGTATGTATATATGCATTATTTAGGCATGCATGCATGTATGTATGGCTATGTTGGGGCAACAATAATTTTAGTCGATCGAATTGTCTAAAGAACTTCAAGCTTTGTACTTATTTATCGATCTTTTTTGCCGATTGTCAAACGGGGGAGGTGGGGTGATGAACACAGACACGAAGAAATACACACACACACACACGCACGCACACACACAGAGAAACACACACACATACATGAAGGGCTTTTTTCAGTTTTCGTGTCGCAAACCCACCCACAAGACTTTGTCATCTTGGGGCTATAGTAGAAGATACTGGATCAAAATGTCACGCAGTGGGATTGGATCGGGAACCATGTAGTTAGGAAGCAATCTTCTTACCACACAGCCACGTCTGCGCCTAGTTGTTTAATGTTTGATAAAATAATGTTGATATTGTATTAGAGAAACAGGCTCTGCCTGAAGAAGACGCTTGTTAAACCTTCTAGAATGTCCCGTTTTAGTGCGTATCGCTCGTAGTAATACAGAACTTTTATTTCTACGAAACTAACCACACTTTTTTAGAGTGATGTCTTTGAGAAAGGAAAGATTGTGATAAATTCATCAATGTGTGCCAATAAGGATAGCAAAAAGGAGAATCGGTTGAACTGAGGGGTGTAATTGCATGTAAAACATAGTATGTAGCTTGAGGTTTTTGAGTTCACAAATCTTAGGGGATTTGTGAATGGCTAAAATATATTGAACTGTAGATCGAACATAGTTCTTAACAAAACGATTTTGTGATATGATTTTTATGTGATTTATTTGAATTTACCTTCATTGCTCAACTAATAATTTACGAAAACTTTATTCTCCTCGCTCCCTATTAATTCATAGCATAACGTAGATAAGTCTTAAATCATATTTAACATTGTTTAACTTCTAAATTTAGCCTAACCTATATCGTGTTTTGTATTTCTATCAAACTGCAGTTTTTGTTAATATAATAAATGCATACGCACATAGGTAGACACATACGCACGTATATATTCACATAAAATATACGTATACACGACAGCAATTTACTCAGACATACCTAGATACAGGACGACAAAGTTGATATGTTAACAGTAAGATCTTTGGCGCCACAAAACTAAAAATAATACCTTTGATATCTGTAAGCATGGCTAAATAAATTCTATTTATAATTTTTAAATATGTTGCTGAGCATTGGTACGTACAACTTTTCGTGAGTATTATTAATAAACCATGAATTGGAGGCGACAATAGAGTGACGTCATTCATGTTTTACAACGCTCTACCCTTTCATAGCACGGAGTTCAAAATGCCTTTATCTATTATCTATTGTAAGCTCATGATCTAAGTATCCGGGATAATATCCAGTAGATTTCGTTGTAGTCAATATGTATGACGACCAAGAAGAATCAAACTGTCTGTGTTTAGGACACAACCCTAGAAATCAAACTTATTTTTACCTACAAATTCTCTTGTGTTGCCTTATAGTGGTTGCCGGATCAGACTCTCACCGGGTTTACTCAATACCAGTAATATGCTGGAGTTTAATTCGGTCGATTAGACTATCTTCTTCAGCAATTAGCTTAGTCATTGAGGCGGAGATTTTTATGTAGGATAGAGGGATATTGAAATGCTCTTGATCGAAGGGGAACAAAGACAGTTCCAGCGTATTCCAAGCAATGTTGGATTTTACAATCAATGTAAAGCCTGCTCAAGAGGTAATGCTTATATAGTCAGAGTTTTCGATTTTCTCCAGCAGTTAAACTTGGGGTTTGGGGGCAGATTGTTAGGGGTTGCTTATGCCTGTGCTTGGTTGAAACAGGGTCTATGTTTTTCTAAAAATGGAGATCCATATCTTACGTACATACATGTATATATATATATATATATATATAATAAATGGTAAAATTAATTAATTAAGAAATAATCAGTAATTTCACCAAGTAGAATTCGGCATGAAAAAGACCATTTCATGGTAAGCTTAAGTAATACTTTATAATCAGGGTTCAGCAAAGATTTGCTTCTTCACATACCGAAGTTTAGAAATAGCAGTCAAAAAATCTTAGCTATTCCTTCTACTTTAAAAGGGATTCCCAGAAAAACCTAATAGGTAACCTAATATCGATTGATTTTCGTTATTTTACCCTTTTGCCTGCGTGGATTGTGTTCAAGTACTTTGGTTTTTCTGGGAGTCCCTTTTAAAGTAGAAAGAATAGCTAAGATTTTTTGACTGCTATTTCTAAACTTCGGTATGTGGTGAAGCAAATCTTTGCTGAATCCTGATTATAAAGTATATATATATACATACACATACATACATGTCTCTCTATATTAATGTCTATGTGTGTAAGTGTATGATACATATATGTATATATATAATATATACATATTATATAACACACACACATATGTGCAGTAACATTAGAGCTTTTGGTAAAAATGTCTAATAGGCCATTTAATCATATTTCCTTGTGACATGAATTCAAATCTCATCCAGATCGACTCTGCCTTTCATACTTACGGACTCGATAAAATAACGACTGCGTAATGTAATCTGGGACAAACTATACGAGAATAGATGGAATAGCCATGACAGGAATGCATTTGCTTGTGGTAGTGTCGGTGGTGCAATGTTCTTATTAATTTTTTGAAGGCTCTATGCGCGACAATCTTATATAGTGCAATTTTCTGTCTTTTACACAAAATTATGAGTGTGCTGAATGTGGAAAAATTGCAATTATTAATTATTGCTTTATTTTACGTAACTACCATTTTGAACAGATATTAATTTTTTTGTCTGCACGATAATCTCTTTTGTGCGCTGGTTGCGAAAAGAGTGTACGCGGGCAAATGAGTACAGCATAAACAGAACAGTGTTGATGGTAGTAACTTTAGAGAGGGAGGACATAATGCAGAGAAGGAAAGAGAGAAAGAGTGAGAAAGAAATGGAAATGAGACAGAAGAAAAAGGGTGAGGAAGTCGCCGAGAGAGAGAGAGAGAGAGAGAGAGAGAGAGAGGGAGAAAGGGTGGAAGAGAGACGTAGATAGACGGAGAGAGAGTAAGAAGGATGCATGTCTCTCTTTTATAAGAAAACTGAAGGTTAAACGACTTCAGCTGTACTTTTAACAGTGTCAACAATTTTGGAGATGTATCAGAAATCTCTACTGAAAAATGCTAACCTAGCAATTACACACACACACACACACACACACACACACACACAACACACACACACACACAATGAGACACAGACACACACGCATACTGATGAAAAAACTAAATGTAGAGGGACAATAGCAAGTGACTGTTGAGATATTAATTATAGCCTATGGTTAGAGATACAAGTGAGTAGGCAATCTTTTGTATGTGAAAGTTAGACAAATTATTTATATCATTTATTTTTATTTAGCAAATCAAATGATGTCCAGTAACTCCTGTTTAATTCTATTCTCTCAACCCCAGTCCTCGCTGAAATCCATTCAAGCATGATTTTGAAACCTAATTTTTCTCCCTTTTTGTTAGTAAAAGATAATTACCAACAAACTTATTGACACTGTCACGCTGTCTTCCCACTATAGCGTTAATATTGGGTTGTCCGGAAAGTTCGTGCCAATTTTTAAAGAAAAGGAAAAGGTCAATAAATACGTGCCATTACATTTTTAATCAATCAAATATGAACCATGTTGTTGCACAATGCGTCTCCATCTTCCCTTTAACTTGAAAATACCCTCTTCCCAGAATTGAGGTGGTTTCAAGGCAAAGAATTCATCAAGGTATCTTTTTACGTCATCCAAGGAATTGAAATTTTTACCATTAAGACTATTCTGCAGAGACCTGAATAAGTGGAAATCCGAAGGAGCAATATCTGGTGAATATACAGGGTGGGGTAACACATCCCAGCCGAGCTGCAGCAATTTTTGCCTGGTTCCCAAAGCATCAAGTGCCGAAAATGAACTTTCTTATCTTCCATTTTAAAGGGTTACAGAATTAACACAGGTTATAGGAACATAAACCTTCTTCCACGAAAAGATAGCTTGAACTGTGCTCTAAAAGGAGGTGTAGTCAAATTCTATTTCATGAACTCAACCATTTTCTAAAATAAGTCGAAATGTAAGCTACTATAAATCGGCACGAACTTTCCGGACAACCCAATAGTTCAAACGTCATCTCTACCGGATTCCCGGTAAAGTGGCAATAAACAACGCACACAGAAAAAGAAGACGCGCTGATTCTGTCCATTAGTTTTCCTGCAGACTCTTGAGCTGTATCTCTAACAATTTATATTTTTTCTCGGAGGCCCAAGTGGCGGGTAAAGTTAGATTCATGGGCCCAGTTCTATGAAGGTTAACGAACCCGTTGTATTTCTTGAGATGTTCTATGTAGCTCACTTTGTAATACTGTTTTTGTTTGGGTAGGAGCAAGACAATATTTCTTCGTGATCAGCGTCGCCTCCTGGAGCGTGGGTGTTTCTGGTGGGTCCTTCCTATTGTAAGTGGATTTAAAATGGCCAAATGAATAAGATAAACATTTTGCAACCAAGAAGTTTCGAGTTTGATCTCACTACGCGGCATCTTAGGCAAGTGTCTTTTACTATAGCTTCGGGTCAGCCCAAGCTTTGTGATAGACGGAAATTGCGCAGAAGCCCGTCGGATGGATTGTATTTGTGATTCAAAGATCCAACATTATCACGCATCGTGTCATGCAAGTTCTGTTAAGAATTGCGTTAAGAAATGTGTTAAGGGTACACCTGATCGTGGAATGCTCAGCCACCAAGGGCTAATTCACCAAGCAAGTAAGTCAGTTAATCAAAAGGTAGAATCTTCATCGTCGAACTAACGGAGATCCATTATTGTTTCTCACTCACATAGAAAAAAACCCCAGCAATGTTAAGTGAATGTTTACTTACCGATCCAATATTCGTCATGTCCTTTTTTCTTGACTGCTTCTGATATGTCCATATTTGTCCAGTAATCATCTATCATTACCAAATTGGAATGGAGCCTACAACATTGAAGAAATGCATGATAATAATACTCATAATTACAACAAATTTCAGATTCAGAAATACACATACATACATACATACAAATAGACAGACAGACAGACAGATAGACAGACAGAGACCTCATATAAGGATTTGGGACAGAGAAGAGAAACAGATAGAGAAGTGTACAGTTGTGGAAATCAGCTGCCAAGTGGATGTTAACATAAAGCTGAAGATGAATAAAAAAGAGAATACCTACGTTGAACTATTGAGAAATGTGCAGTTACTCTATCCAGATTACAAGTTAAGGTTTATACTTGTAATGATTGGGGCCCTGGGATATGTTACACGCTGTCTAAATACCAAACGACTGAAGTGTGTTTTTGAAAAAATAAGAGATTACAGTTTCACAATGAGTGAGGAGAAATGTGAGTTTTTTTTGCCTAAAATTTAGGACAAATTATTTAGGACAAATTATTGATAGAAATGGAAAATGACCGGACCCATCGAATGGAGACGCAATTAAAATATGCCTCCTCCGATAATATAACGACCTTACAAACTTTTCTAGGTCTAGCGAATTATTATCAAAATTACATACCAAACATGTATAATTTGAGAGCTCTACTAAATAATTTGTTAAAAAAGATGTGAAGTCGAATTTGGTCAAATAATTGTCAAAAGGCGTTTGACGGTATTAGAAAATATTAATACTGGATTTGTCGCAGGCTCATTTCGATCTTGCAGTGGAGATTGTTGTAACTTCTGATGCTTCTGAATACAGCTTAGGCATAGTAATACTACACAAATATAAAGACGGGAATATGAAGGCAGTGGTTCATGCCTCACGTTCTCTGATAGCAGCAGAAAAAAAAAACTATAGTCAAATAGAGAAAGAAGCTCTTGCGATTATTTTTGTGAAGAAATTTCACAGATTTTTGTACGGTAAAATGTTTAGGCTACAAACTAAATCACCGACCATTATTATCAATTTTTGAGTCGAAGAGAGGAATTCCTACTCATACTGCAAATAGATTGCAGCGTTGGCGTACGATATTGTTGAAGATGTTTAAGATGGAGTATATTTCCTCTAAGAAAATTGGCCACGCGGATTGTTTATTTAGGCTTATTCCGAAGAATGCCACTCCTGCGCCTGTGTAATGAACTTCGTTAGCTTACAGCTGTTTCTTCTATAAGATGTGTTGTTTGTCGCCCCACAGTTCTTGACTACCGGTTTTGGTTTACATTCCCTGAAACCTAGCGCTTCTGAATAAGAGCCAGGCTTAAAAAATAAATACTGGGGGCGATTTGTTTGACTAAACTTTTCAAAGTGGTGCCCCGCCATCATTGCAGTCCAGTAATTCAAACAAGCAAAAGATAATTCATCCAACTGAAACAAACAATATATTAATTTGGGAGACATTTTGATTTAGTGACAATAGATATGTATATATGGCTACTATTAACGTCTATGTTACCTTTTACATGAGTCATCAGCCAAATCCCATGGCATTTGCTTTTCAACGATATGGTAACACATATATCCAATGTTGAACCATTCTGAAAATAGAGACAAAGAATGAAATACATTAAAATCTTGGATTGTAAATGCTGCGGATTTTTTTATAGAGGCAAAATGGCTCACTGTTTTTAAAACAGAAATAAATTGAAGGCATATTATTTCGTCTGTATAGAATGAGTAGAAGTATAGAATGGGAAGGAGAAGTTCAGAGGACTATTACCTACAACTGGAGAGCATTTTATCTAAATGGAGTTTCATCTATCATCCGCTTAGTATCTATCATATGGGTCCATCGAGGAGCACCTACGCAGTCGTTCGACATGCTAGGAATAGCAATCAATATTATACAACAGCAGACTAACACACACACATACACACGCATGTATGTATGTATGTATGTATGTATGTATGTATGTATGTATGTATGTATGTATGTATGTATGTATGTATGTATGCATGTATGTATGTATGTATGCATGCATGTATGTATGTATGCATGCATGCATGTATGTATGTATGCATGCATGTATGTATGCATGTATGTGTGTATGTATGTATATATATGTATATATATATATATATATATATATCTTAATATATAAAAGTGAAGTTGTGTGTCTGTCTCCTACGATTTAGATTCCTAACTACTCCCACATTTTGCGGTGCAGTTTAACCAAAACCGGGTATCTTATAGTCGTGATTCATATCGAGCCCTTCTGGGTATTAGCGCGCGTCTACGATGAGTCTACGATTAAAAAAAAAAATTACCATAATTTTTTCATTTTAATGCATTTTTTCGCTATTATATAAGGGAAGTAACTCTCTAAAAATGTCTACGAGTCAACGATTTAAAAAAAAATTTACCATAATTTTTTTCCATTTTTAATGTATTTTTTGCTATTTTTGGGCTATAACTCTCTAAAAATGCTTATATAGTTATTTCCCTTACAAACCCGAGCAACGCCGGGCTATATATATATATATATATATATACATATATATATATAAATAAATAAATACATGCACATTCTTTTTTTATTCTTTTTACTTGTTTCAGTCATTTGATTGCGGCCATAGTGGGTCACTGCCTTTAGACAGCAAATCGATCGCAGAACTTATTCTTTGTAAGCCTTGTACTTATTCTATCGGTCACTTTTTGCTGGACCGCTAAGTTACGGGGACTTAAAAACACCACTATCGGTTGTCAAGCGATGTTGGGGGAACGAACACAGACACACAAACATACACACACGCATACATACATACATACATACATACATACACACACACACACACACACACACACACACACACACACACATATATATATATATATATATATATATATATATATACACGACAGGCTTCTTTCGGTTTCCGTCTACCAAATCCACTCACAAGGCTTTGGTCGGCCCGAGGCTATAGTAGAAGCCACTTGCCCAAGTTTCCACACAGTGGGGCTGAACCCGGAACCATGTGTCTGGTAAGCAAACAACTTACCACACAACCACTTCTGCGCCTATACACAAATATATTTTAGGGTTTATCGTTCTTAATTGTTTGTTATTAGACTGCGGTCATGCTGGGGCATCGTCTTGAAGAGTTTGGTCGAACAAATCGGCCTCAATACATTTGTTCTTTTTTTTAAACTCTGGTACTTATTCTATCTTTCTGTTTCTGTGGAATTGCCAAGTAGGGTGAGGTAAACAAACGCACACACACATAAGCACAACCACACTCATACACACATACACATACAAACGCACAAACACACATACACACACAAACACACACAACATACACACCCACAAACACAAACACAGACAGATGCACACATACGAACACCTACTGACACACACACACACACGTATATCTATATCAGACGGTTTTCTATCAATGTGTGTATCTGTAGATTTGTGTTTGATATTTTCAATTCAAACTAAATAGACTGATCTCGCAGACTTGAACTCTAGCAGCTATGTTGCAAATTTCAGTAGTAGGGTTGTTGTGTATTTCAACCGTTTAATCAATGCATATTTTTTTATTAATACGTCAGCTAACCCTATTAAAACTCTCTGAAGCACATACTCAAATGTTATGCTGCTTGTCGATGATGTCATTATGTAATATCTTTTTAGCACAGTAATAATTAAAACTAATAAACATGGTTAAAAATAGGAAAAGATCATTATATGGGCATTTCATTTCACTGATCACCTGTCACGAATGTAGACAGAACACAAATACGCTAACCTTAATTTAGTTAAGAATGGAAAAGATTGAGATTTTCGATTCGTTTAACATAACCAATACATGTATGCGGGTTTAGGAGTGTATTTATATTTGCATACCTAATATATGTGTCGGAATGTATACACACACACACACACACACACACACACACACACACACACACACATACATGCACACAGACACACACATATAATATATAAGCGCAGGTTTCGCTGTATGACATGGGCGCAGGAGTGGCTGTATGGTAAGTAGTTTGCTTACGAACCACATGGTTTCGGGTTCAGTCTCATTGCGTGACACCATGGGCAAGTGTCTTCGATTATAGCCTCGGGCCAAAGCCGTGTGAGTGAATTTGGTAGATGGAAACTGAAAGAAGCCCATCGTATATATATATATATATATATATATTATATATATATATATATATTTGTGTGTGTGTGTGTGTGTATGCGTGTGTGTGTTTGTGTGTCTGTGTTCGTCCCCACAACATCGCTTGACAACCAATGCTGGGGTGTTTACGTCCTCATAACTTAGCGATTCGGCAAAAGAGTCCGATAGAATAAGTACTAGGCTTACAAAGAATAAGTCCTGCGGTCGATTTGCTGGACTAAAGGCGGTGCTCCAGCATGGCTGCAGTCAAATGACTGAAACAAATAAAAGAATATACATACATACATGCATACACACACACACACCACACACACACACACACACACACACACATATATATATATATATAAATATTGTTAGAGATAGAAACACCCACAACTTCCACTCCAAACGATATTAACTCAACCAAGCCATAAAATGTTAAATAATAACCCGGATGCGAAATTCGTAGCTCATAGTCTCACTTGCATTATACACAAATAAATAACACATTTTACAGTTCACAATATTCTCTACTTCTTTTAAATTTAATTGTTCAAGATGACGCAACAAGTTTGTTTTGGCGTATGACTGAGTTCGTGGAAATTCCAGTGACTTTACAATTAAAAGGGGAATTATAAAGAGCTCTGTACACAAAAGACCTGTTTATCAATTTTCAGATCATATTTAAGTTACTCTGTAATGGAATGTCTTTATAAGTCTTAGTGGGACAAAACACCAGGTCTCTGCCGATATATCCTATATTACAGACCATCATTAAGTTGAAAATGTTGCATAATATGGATTCATATCCAGCAACTGAACATTTTCAAGTAAAGGATTTAGTTTTAATTGGCAGACATGTTTCCCCAAGAAAAACTTAAACCAAGCATAATTCAAACAGATAAGTTCCATTATTTCTTATAACTCTTGAGATAAGGAAGTATCTTTCCTACGGTATCCATTTAGTTGCTGTCGATAAAAGTGATACCTCCTCGAATATAAAGATTCCGGGAGAGTCAACTCTCCCCTCTTGGAAGCATGGACATTTGTAGTATTTAAGTGATAAAATGGCGCCATTTGCATTTGTAGGTAAATTGCGCTGTTTTTTCTCTTATATTCGCCGCCCTCCTGTGGATTGTACTGAGTTTGATTAAAAAATATTACGACCTTCAACAGAATAAACTGAGATCCACAGTGTAAAAAAGTTGAATTTCCATTTTAAAGCAATTAATCAAGTCAATAATTTAATAACAATAACAGCACTTATAGTTCTATACAGGTATGTGGAGGCACAATGGCCCAGTGGTTAGGGCAGCGGACTCGCGGTCATAGGATCGCGGTTTCGATTACCAGACCGGGCGTTGTGAGTGTTTATTGAGCGAAAACACCTAAAGCTCCACGAGGCTCCGGCAGGGGATGGTGGTGATCCCTGCTGTACTCTTTCACCACAACTTTCTCTCACTCTTACTTCCTGTTTCTGTTGTACCTGTATTTCAAGGGGCCGGCCTTGTCACTCTCTGTGTCACGCTGAATATCCCCGAGAACTACGTTAAGGGTACACGTGCCTGTGGAGTGCTCAGCCACTTACACGTTAATTTCACGAGCAGGCTGCTCCGTTGATTCGGATCAACCGGAACCCTCATCGTCGCAACCGACGGAGTGCTTCCATTCCATAAAGGTATGCAAATTTGAATATCAAAATGTACCTCTATTTTGTACGTGATTCTTTTAGTTCTATGAAGCAATACGTAATCTTTCCAAGAAATAATGATGAATATGGTATTGGGATGGAGGCGAGGCGGCGAGCTGGCAGAATCGTTAGCACGCCGGGCGAAATGCTTTGCGTTATTTCGTCTGCCGCTACGTTGTGAGTTCAAATTCCGCCGTGGTCGACTTTGCCTTTCATCCTTTCGGGGTCGATTAAATATGTACCAGTTACGCACTGGGGTCGATATAATCGACTTAATCCGTTTGTCTGTCTTTGTTTGTCCTCTCTGTGTTTAGCCCCTTGTGGGTAGTAAAGAAATAGGTATTGAGATGGAGGCAACAGACTTTTTCTCAGAGACAATATTGAAGCTGTCCTCAAGATGTCACAAATGGTTCATCCGAAACAACCGGAGAACATGTGTTCCGCAAGCAACCAGAAGCGATATTGAGTAATGTAGGACCTAAAATGAAGTCGCTCATTGCAGAACCGGGTTTATGCCTCTGAGTTCATTACAATGTTTATAAATAGTTTTCGTGACAATTGAAGATATTGTAAATTTATTGACGCAGTGAGAGCATGAATCATACTTCCTATTGATAAAAAATGACGAGACAGCTGCAATATGTTGGTTAATACCTGTATGGACATCAAACAACATAAAAAAAGATATCGAGTTTAAAAAAATCGATCTTTACATCAAGGTTGCCGATACTTTTGCTTGAATAAAGTGAAATATCTAAAATACAAATACTGTAGTCACGAACACACATTTCTTAAAGGAAAATGGCTTGCATTTGGTGAGAAAAACACACGCAAACGCAAAACTGTTCAACATGGAACGTGTTGGATGAATTCATACTAAAATATTTTATATTGAAACAAATGTATTTACATTGTAAAGCAAATTTTTCTTCTTACTTGAAGCTAAAATGAATAGCGGCAGTTTAGCTATTAGCATGTTTTGTTAAAGTGCTCCAGAAACAGTTTTTCGTTATGAAACTTTGCCACTAGTGGTTGCGGACTAAGACAAAACAGTTGGCCTTGTTGAAACTGATGTATTAAATATCAATATTGATTTAAAATTTTGACTCAAGACCAGCAGTATCGGGAGACGGGATAAGTCGTTTACATCGACCCCGCAAGGATGAAAGGCAAATTCTACACCC
Organism: Octopus sinensis; assembly: GCF_006345805.1. Classification (NCBI taxonomy): domain Eukaryota; kingdom Metazoa; phylum Mollusca; class Cephalopoda; order Octopoda; family Octopodidae; genus Octopus; species Octopus sinensis. The sequence goes on along the minus strand of NC_043006.1, from coordinate 78,873,893 downwards.
CTGGAAGTTGAACATAAAAGGCAGAGGCAGACGGAATGCTGAAAAGTATTTAATCCGACACGGTAATGATTCTACCAAGCTCGCCAACTTGTATTAAATATTAACATTGGCTTCAAATTTTGTCACCAGGTCAGCAATTTCGGGCGAGAATGAAGTCAGTTACATCGACCCTATCGTTCAACTGGTTCAACTATAACGAAATGGTGAAAGGCAAAAATCGACCTCAACGGAATTAGAACTCAGAACAGAATTAAATTAAAAGGAAATATGCATGTCATATTTTGATTGTTGGAAGCTACCAATTCATATTTTTTCCCAATAGTTATTCAGTTATGAAAAATGATTGAATAAAGTATATTAAAGGCTTTTCCTGACTTAGTGGTCAGAGTACTCTATTGTTGATATTGGACACCTGAGTTATACACTTCGGTGGGAATTATAAAGAATGCCTTATTCACAAAATTTCTTATGATTCTTATTCAAGCCTAATATCAAATCTGTTTATCATTCAAAAGCTGGAAGGAAAGTTTTTGCGAAATTCTCTCATTGAGGTGCTTCCCATCAAATTCATATCGATGATAACTTCATGGAATCACTCAAGAATACCATCGTAAAAAAGTAAAAGAAAAACTAATAAGGCGCAGGAGTGGCTGCATGGTAAGTAGCTTGCTTACTAACCACATGATTCTGGGTTCAGTCCCACTGCGTGGCACCTCGGGCAAGTGTCTTCTACTATAGTCTCGGGCCGACCAAAGCATTGTGAGTGGATTTGGTAGACGGAAACTGAAAGAATTCCGTTGTATATATATATATATATATATATATAATATATATATATATATATATATTATATATATATATATATATATATATATGTGTGTGTGTGTGTGTGTGTGTGTGTTGTGTGTGTGTGTGTGTGTGTATGTTTGTCTGTCTGTGTTTGTCCCAGCAGTATCGCTTGGATGCTGGTGTGTTTGCGTTCCCGTAACTTAGCGGTTCGGCAAAAGTGACCGATAGAATAAGTACAAGGCTTACAAAGAATAAGTCCTGGGGTCGATTCGCTCGACTAAAGGCGGTGCTCCAGCATGGCCGCTGTCAAATGACTGAAACAAGCAAAAGAGTAAAAGAGTAGCCTTCTGGAATGTCGAAAAGCCAATTTCATATTAATGACAAAAGCGGCGTTAGTAACATTTCTTTTTGTATTTCCTGAAGCACTTAAAGCCTCAAAATTTTTCTTTATTGTAGTTACTAGAAGTGACTTTGAGTAGAATCTGAAAAGGCTATAAACGTAAAAATGGCACTTGCTGACTTATTATTATTAGATTGGTATATTTATGACGCATGACCCTTTTTTTCCACATGAATGACAAAGGTTGTTTGGTAGGATAATCTCGCTGTTTATGAATCTTACTTGTCAGATGATGTTGTGGAGGCTTTCATAGTGGAATGTGTTGTTGAACGTAGATTATATAGCCAATGTGGAGACGCAATGGCCCAGTGGTTAGGGCAGCGGACTCGCGGTCGTAGGATCGCGGTTTCGATTCCCAGACCGGCCGTTGTGAGTGTTTATTGAGCGAAAACACCTAAAGCTCCACGAGGCTCCGGCAGGGGATGGTGGTGATCCCTGCTGTACTCTTTCACCACAACTTTCTCTCACTCTTACTTCCTGTTTCTGTTGTACCTGTATTTCAAAGGGCCGGCCTTGTCACTCTCTGTGTCACGCTGAATATCCCCGAGAACTACGTTAAGGGTACACGTGTCTGTGGAGTGCTCAGCCACTTACACGTTAATTTCACGAGCAGGCTGTTCCGTTGATCGGATCAACCGGAACCCTCGTCGTCGTAACCGACGGAGTGCTTCCATCCATATAGCCAATAGCATTCATCTCAGCCAATTCATTGTCGTAGTCGTCATCATCATCATCAACACATCGTTACTGGTATTGTTGCCATTGTCGTCATCATAGTCAATGTCATTGTCGGCGTCACCGTCATCGCCTTCGTCGTCGTCATCATCGTCATCGTCATCGTATCGTTGTTGTCGTCATCCTCGTCATCATCATCATCATCATCATCTCCATCCCCCTCTTCTTCCATCTACTCCTACTCATCCTCTCATTATTGTCGTCGTCGTGGTCTTCGTCGTCGCTTTCGCTTTCGTTGTCGTTGTCGCCATGACCATGATCATTATTATCATTATCATCACCGCCATCGTCATCTCACTAGTATCGTCGTCATCATCATCATCTCATCATCATCATCATTATCATCGTCGTCGTCGAGGTCATCTCATTTTCCTTTTCGTTGTCACCACCACCAACACCATCACCACCATCACCGTCATCATCATCATCATCATCCCCATCATCCCCATCATCCCCATCATCCCCATCATGCATCAACTACAACTTGTGTCGGGCACATTGACGGGCGCCCTTCATAGCCTTTCAGCTCCACCATTAGTGTCCCATATTCATCAGTAACTGCAACACTGCTAAACGTAATTAGAGCCTAAACTGTGGTTTTATTTAGAAGCTTCAGCACAGTTTCTCTCCCAGTGACTTGATTCCAACAGAATGAAATACCTAGTGAGCCACAGTACATATTTTAGACAGCATCTGCCCCCACCCCCACCTGCACGACAAGCTGCAGTCTGTCTTGTTTAGTTCATTCTGTCTTTCTATGACGGATATTCTTAACTGCACATGCATTTGCGTCTGTACCTGTGTGAATGTGTGTTAGTGTGTGTGCGTGTCTCTAAGTGTTTTGTACGTGTGTTTTTGTATGTGTATATGGGTTTGCTTACTATATTGTTTGTATCCATGCCCTTTATTTAGATTTTTCTTTTCATTTATGTACTTATTTATCTCTCTCTCTATGTTTATTTCGACTGTTCCTTATTTCGGAAAAATGAGGTGCGGTAAGTGCCCCTGTAAGAAGTTACTCACATCATTCATAGGGAGAAAGAGATAGATAAGAATCGAACCAAGTATTTGATACGCATTATGTCTCAAAGCCGAAAGGATGAAAGGTAGAGTAGGCGTCGGTTTGATTTGTAAGAAAATCTGTTCGACTCTCTTGTAACTCCGCCATTTTATTTAGTTTTATTAACGGTTTGACTTTTAATTAACAATTATGAAAAGAGTCATACATATTCATATATAGAAAAAGACTATTTTTAGTTGTAATGTGAAACAATTTGCATGTTAAAGGAACAGATTTACTTGAAGGTGGAGATGCACATCTAACCAGTACACTGCCAGGGTATTAAAACCGTAATATGAGTTTAATTAAAAGAGGAAATATTTTGTCATATTAAATCAATTTATGGATTACTAGCAGTATCGCCCGGCGTTGCTCGGGTTTGTAAGGGAAATAACTATATAACCATTTTTAGAGAGTTATAGCCAAAAAATAGCAAAAAAAATGCATTGAAAATGGAAAAAAAATGATGGTAAAATCGTTGACTCATCGTAGACATTTTTAGAGAGTTACTTCCCCTATATAATAGCGAAAAAATGCATTAAAATGGGAAAAAATGATGGTAATTTTTTTTTAAATCGTAGACTCATCGTAGACGCGCGCTAATACCCAGAAGGGCTCGATATGAATCACGACTATAAGATACCCGGTTTTGGTTAAACTGCACCGCAAAATGTGGGAGTAGTTAGGAATCTAAATCGTAGGAGACAGACATACAACTTCACTTTTATATATAAAGATATTTCGTGCTGAGTAGTTTTCCTTCTACGCTATTCTTTTTTTAATTAGTTCTGAAAATAAAGAGGCGAATATTCTGACAGTATTAAAACTAAAATAGTGCTTTCAACAAAATATATCAAACAAAAGGTTACTCACTGACTGGACACTTGAATTCAATATCACTCTGTTAAGAGAGAGAAAAAAAAGGCGAGTTAGAAAAATTCTGAGAGTTTTCTGAGGATAGGTTATGGTGTGGGGAATGCAGAAGTAAGTCATTAAGCTAACAGATTTTCTTTATTCCTTATAAAAAAAGATACATAGAGGGAACAAACAAGGACAGACAAGGACATATAAGGGTCAGATACACTCTTACAACAGATTAAATACGAATGAGTTTATGGATATGAATACAGAATGATGTAAGGTTAAAAATTAAGATGTTAAATTATTACTATTTACAGGGTTCGGGTTAGTGAACTAACCCGCCGGTTGATTTCCTTTTGGTAATCTTTCCTGTACTTCTATGCTCGGACCGACCGTGTCAGCACGGCTCCTTGCATTCTCATCTTTCTTACTACTTCCGTCCATCTTTTTCCAAATACTCTTTGCGGCAGGTTCCTCCTCTCCAGACGGATCTTGCTGGAAAGATGGGCAGCGATGTAATCCACCAGCTCACGTCCGGAGATGAATTGGCCCGTCGTAATCCCTTTCACTCGCGTCTTTCATACCGCGTCTTTCAATATGGTTATTACGCAGAGAAATAAGCTAACAGACTACCAGATGAAACCTCGGCAGTTCATAAACAGTTATCTGATATCATGTTTTACTTTAACAGAAATGAAAATGGCTTCAAAATAGAGTAGAAAATAAGTTATAGTATTAATTTTATGCACATCCAGCATAATTAGGATGTTTTGATCAGTATAGACTCTCGATTTATTAATGTCCTGCATTGTGAAGGCGCATGGGTCAGTGGTTAGAACGTCGAGCTTACGATCGTGAGGTTGTGAGTTCGAATCCCGGACCGGGATGCGTGTTGTGTTCTTGAGCAAGACACTTTATTTCACGTTGCTCCAGTTCACTCAGCTGTAGAAATGAGTTGCAACGTCACTGGTGCCAAGCTGTATCGGCCCCTTTGCCTTTCCCTTAGAAAACACTGGTGGCGTGGAGAGGGGAGGCCGGTATGCATGCGCGACTGCTGGTCTTCCATAAACAACCTTGCCCGGACTTGTGCTTGGGAGGGTAACTTTCTAGGTGCAATCCCATGGTCAGTCATGACCGAAGGGGGTTTCAGCAATATTGAAATCCCATATTACAAACGACACGATTCGTCTTCTCCCTTAGACGAAGACGATCACAATTACAAAGAATATAAAAATACATGTAAAAAAAATCTAAGGTCGTTGAATTTCAGAATTGGAAGACCAAGCTAACGGACGTATTTCTTTCTTGTTCTTTTAATACTTTCGAAAAGGGATATTTTATCTGAAATATTAGTACTGATTAAATACTTCTACTATAGCAATCCAACATCTTTGTCATTGTTCTTAGCGTGATTTAATGTTCAATCTTCTATAACACATTGATTTCCTGCACACCCTGCGATACTGCAAGTTCACTACAATATTTTTTCAGTAATGAATTTGTGTATTGTAAGTACGAGAAGGATTCTAAAGTTTCGGACACGACACTTTGTTAGAGAGCATTGATCTCAGATTACAGCATTACAGCTCATTATCGTCTTTTACGGCTTGAATTCCACCTTCAGCATGACGTTAAAGCGTGCATCAGGAGATCAGGGCGTTTCAATGAACTCGTCGGCCTGCTAAAAATAGCAATACAAATTTACGTCACATTACATCACTTCTCTTACAAAGAGATAAACTGGACAAAGTTGTCGAATACACGTGTATATATATATATATATATATATATAATATATATATATGAATTATATATATATATATATATATACGCGAGAAAGAAGCACAAGAATGGATAGGTTTTTAGTACGATCGTTTCATACAAGACAGGTTTTATTAAAAGTTGCAAAGATTACAGCATATAACGAGTCCCGTATCATCAGCTAAAATACATTAAGTTCTCTAGACATCCTAGTGTTGAGGCTATACTCATGAAGTAAGTAGATATTTAAACAGTTTCTAAAGTTCATTAAAGTTCTTTAAAGATGATGTACAGTCTTATCACAGAATTTTAAAAAAGTTTTGATAGCATCACAGAGAAGGTGACCTAATCCATATGAATTTCCATGATAAGACTGTACATCATCTTTAAAGAACTTTAATGAACTTTAGAAATCTGTTTAAATATCTACATTACTTCATGAGTATAGCCTCAAACACTAGGATGTCTAGAGAACTTACATGTATTTTAGCTGATGAGTACGGGACTCGTTTATATACTGTAATCTTTGCAACTTTTAATAAAACCTGTCCTTGTATGAAACGATCGTACTAAAAACCTATCCATTCTTGTTGCTTCTTTCTCGCTTATAATCCCCACCACCCACCATTACTGTATTGTTAAATCATTATATTTTTTTTGGTGCATCTAAGTTAGGTACCATATTCAAGTAAATTTTTTAATTAACTTGAATCTTTATTGCTCTTTGTATATATATATATATATATATATATATATATATGTGAGTATATATATATATGGCCTGCTCGCTTAGCTAGCGGGGTGGCATCATTTGAAGGCTAAAACAATGCGAAGCGCATTGTGACCAGCGATGTGTAACAACATCTGCTAGCCTGGTCCCTCACGGTGGTTATGGTGATATATATATATATATATATTTAAAATTAAATAAGGGTAGAAATTGATATTAATCAATTAAATCCAGTGGCCTAGCATATTTTAAAAAATCCGAAGATTAAAAATTTTTACATACAAAATTTAGAGGAATGACCACTAAAAATGGACAGCCTGTATGCTAGATATAGACGTCAAAATCGCCATTTATCACGAAGAATGTGTTCTCAAGAAAAAATTCAGCAGAAAACGAAAGTGTAAAAATAAGCAAGACGAATGAAAATAAATATACGAAATAAAAAACGATTACCTATGTACTAATTAGTTTCACTTGTTAATATTTACGTCTATGAATACGTAAACATCTGCAAGATCATCAGCATAGTCTGTAGTTTACAAAACACAATTTCCAGAACTAGATATAGAACGCTCGACCGAAATCCAGCATGTATCAAGTTCTACAAATTATATTTATGTGTATCCTTCAAATGCTTTCACTTTGGCGCGCTGAGATCGGAAATTACTCTGCAGTTAATAAACTACAGCAGTCAATTTACCGGCTAGAGAACATTTTTTAAAATTTAAAAGTAAATAAGAGTAGAAATTGATATTAATCAATTAAAACCAAGTGGCCTAGCATATTTTAAAAAAAATTCGGATTTTTTAAAATATGCTAAGACAGAAAACATAGATTTTTACTTCTTCAACCACAGAAAGTGTAGGAAAAATGTCTGCAGCATAAAGATAGGTTTTCGCCTCGAATACGCTCCGTTGCTGCCTCGACCTTCTATAGCATTCTCGTCGTAGCTGTTTTCAGAATTCAGCATGGCAACAGCAAAGATATATAGGCTTTATACAGAAAATGTCTATTTTCATGTCCATACTTGTAATGCTGGATGTGTATGCATATATATATAATATATTATATATATTATATATATATATATATATATATATATATATATATATATATATATATATCTGTGTGTGTCTGTGTTTGTATACTCATATATTATATATATATTCTTATCACCCCTCGCATAATACGTATATACGCACGCATATACCCACGCACATACAGACACCGACACACACACACACGCACATACACACACACACGCCACACAGTGAAACCTTGCGAGATGCGGTTGCTGGTTTTATTGTAATTATTGCGTTGTTGCTCTGATAGTTCTGTAGTTGCATGAATCATGCGTGTTTGCGCTATTTATTTTGCGGCTATCCATCTATCTATCTATCTACAGAACCATGTATGTAGTTGTATACATACATATATATATATATATAATATATATATATATCTATATATATATATATATGTATGTATATATATATATATATATATATATATATATTATATATATAATATATATATATATATATATATCTATATATATATATATATATATATATTTATAATTGTTTCGAGAAGAAGATTGATTAGAAATTCTCTCGCAATGTAGAGGTTTGTGCTTAGAAGTGCTCAATGATCAAGAGTCACTTGAGACAGAAGATATAAATATGTAATGTGTAGAAACAAAAGACCTGGTAATTCTATCCACAAACATGACTGATTAGAGATAGATTTAAAGGACAAATGTACATGATAGAATAAAGATATATAAATACACAGCGATTTAAAAAAAAATAATCATAAATGAATAAATATATTAAAAATATATGTGTAAATTAATGGATTTAAAAAATCCCCGAATAGAGGCATAATAACGTTAAAACATGCGTGCATAGGTTTTTTTGTTTCTTCACATTATATGAATGTGTGTATAGACACATTCATACACACACATATAATTTTTTTTTGGTAATGAGATAAAAAACCAAGGCTGTGTAGATTTTAGAACATTTATATATATATATATATATATATATATGTATATGTGGAGAGACAGACAGTGATACAGATAAACACGATTAGGCTACACACACACACACACACACACACACACACATATATATATATATATATATATGTTCAGTCAACCGTGTCAGCCTAAAACTTAGGACGCCAAACATTGTCACTTGATACTAATACAAGGACGTAGCGGGTAACCTACAAAAGTTTCCAAGAGCAGTTATATGGCTATCCTCTACCAGTCAGGTCCTATTCAAAGCATACTAATTTGAGGTATGAACTCCCTATAAAAACTAGGCAAACTTCAAACACTAGTCAGAAGCAAAACAGCTGAGACACGGGTCAAGTCTTTCTATTTCAACAATTTGAAAAAATCAATGTAAACTGTGAAACCGGATAAATCTTTATATATATATATATATATCTTTTACTCGTTTACTTGTTTCAGTCACGTGACTGTGGCCATGTTAAAGCACCGCCTTTAGTCGAGCAAATCGACCCCAGGACTTATTCTCTGTAAGCCTAGTACTTATTCTATCGGTCTCTTTTGCCGAACCGCTAAGTTACGGGGACGTAAATACACAACCATCGGTTGACAAGCAATGTTGGGGGTACAAACACAGGCACACAAACACACACAAACAGACACACACACACATACAGACACATATATATATACGACTGGCTTCTTTCAGTTTCCGTCTACCAAATCAACTCACAAGGCTTTGGTCGGCCCGAGTCTATCGTAGAAGACAAATTCCCAAGGTGCTACGCAGTGGGCCTGAACCCAGAACCATATGGTTGGTTAGTAAGCTACTTACCACACAGTCACTCCACCGCCTATATCTATCTATCTATCTATCTATCTATCTATCTATCTATCTATCTATCTATCTATCTATCTATCTATCTATCTATCTATCTATCTATCTATCTATAGAACTGCCAGGAGGCTACAAACTCTATATAGTGGTAGAGGGCAGGCGACCACGCTGCTATTTGTGTGGAAGCGAAACACACTTGAAAAAGACGTGCCCAACCACTGCACACCAAGAGCAACAACAACAACCACTACCACAACCAAAGCACTCCGGGAAAAAAAGCTCTACTACCCACACCACCATCAACACAGAAGACGACAAGAGAAGCACACCAAGCTAATCCGTCATCAACTAAAAACCACTCGACACCTGAAAAAATACCAACACCACCATCAACAGCAAAACCCAAAGGAACAGAAAAACAAAGAAAGAAAACACCACAAACTGATCCCCCATCCCTTATACCGCACTCAACACACACAAACACTCAACAACCAACAACAACGAAAACAACAACACAACCACTTACACAGACATACATAGAAGCCACAACATACCCCTACCCCCTTCTGATTCCTCAGAATTTTCGTCGGAAGACGAAACCAGTGAGGAATGGCAAATAGCTACAAAAGAAGGAAAATAAAGAGCAGAAACACAACCAAACCAAATGCAAACACGAACAAAGCAGGGGGAAATACATCTCCCGAAGACATTTCAAAACCCAACGCAAACAACAGCCACACCAACACCACAAAAACATATACAGCAAACATGCTCACAGCCATAGACACCAAAAACACAAATTTGATGGAATACATCCAATCAAAAAACAAACATAACAGAAGATGACATAAAAACAAACAATCACCCATACACACACCACCAGACCACATCAAATATTACACATCTCCAAAAGTCTGCACCACAACTCAAAGGCATTTTCCCCAGTGCGGTTGGTAAATGCCACTAAAATATCTCACAAAGAAACTGTACTGGGATCTCTCGAGGACAAACCAACGGAGGAGAAAGCAAAAACTTTCGAGCAGTAAGTAACCCTCTGTATTCTAATTCATTAGAACATGATCAAGATTGGTTGTGTAAATGCGCGTGGCTTGGGGTCCCCTTGGAAACAAGGGTACCTCTTAAATGACATAAAGTCACATAAGTTAGAAATCATAGCCATAAGCGAGACCAGACTCCACAATCCGCGGGCCCTAAAGACCATGTTTGCGGACAGTTCAACATTTATTTTTCCCCTGTCTGCCGAGAATGGGCGGTAGTGGCACCGCGGTACTTTTTCACAAGAGTCTGGATCTCAATGTAAGGACAATATTCGTAGACCCGGAGGGTAGACTGGGTCGTCCTGGATGTCGACGGCAGCAATGGGTGCGCTTTTCGACTCGTATCAGTTTACGCACCGCCCTTAACAGGTCGGGCGGATTTCTTTCAACGTCTAGAAGTTTCTTGGGAACGTCTCGTCCTTTACTCTTAGTGGGGGATTGGAATGCTACCTTGGACACGCATGTAGACTACGTGGGTAGAGATAGGAATAGACGGGGATGCAAATGCCTCAGAGACCTGCTCAGACGCTTTCAACTGTCTGACAGGTTCCGACTAGACACCCGAATGCGCCAACGTGGACATGGAGCAACCGCATCGGGTCGTCGAGATCGTATCTAGATAGGATACTGTGTAGGACAGTAGATAGAGATAGCATAGGATGTCCACAATTCCACATAGTCAGCTACACGGATCACAAAACTTGTGACATGTACGCTAGACTTAGGTAAGACACTTAGGCAGGGTCCCGGATACTGGAAACTAAACGCGTCTTTCCCATCGAGACAAGTTTTCAGAGACCGGATTAGCACACTAGTAAAGAGGGCTTTGACGGGAGCCATCATCAACAACAAATGGTGGTTTGCCCTCAAGAGAGCAGTAAAAGCAGAAGCGATTAGGTACAGCAAAGCACTAGCCATAGATAGAAATAGAGTAGAGTGGGTGAGCTAGTTAAGAAGCTAGAAGAGGCAATTAGAAAGCGGCATCGCATCCGACGTTTTGGCGGCGAGGTTGGCCCTCGACCAACACTTCAACGCCAAACACGAAGGATGTGCTGTCAGAGCTAGGATGCGTGCTCTAAGGAACGAAGGTGTTGGAGCCGCGAGAGAGGCCCGGGTGGCAGAGGCGCGCAACAGGGCAACAAAGCCACCATTCGGTCACTGGTAGATGAACAGGGGCGCGAATTGCTCGAGCCAAGTAAAATGTGTGAGGCCTTTCAGCAGCATTTTGCCCGACTGTTCGGAACGAGTGGAGGGCAAGAACGTAGGGTGGACTTCAGTGCCTACCTACATAGCCTACCACGACTCTCGACAAGAAGGGCAGGGTGCTGCGAAGGTGCCATCACGGCGGCCGGAGTGGCGGCGGAAGTGCGGGAAGCGATGGCAGAATGCTCGAGGGACAAATCACCGGGTTTGGATGGTCTACCCTACGAGCTTTACAATTGTATGCCAGACTTGTTTGGAGATCTCTTGGCGGCGGTGTACTGCAACTGGCAGCAAAACGGGAGCATTCCTGGTTTTGTGAGCCGAGGAGCCGTAACACTGCTGAAGAAAGATCTAAACAAGGGAACTGTAATAACTTTAGGCCCATCACTCTGCTTAATGCAGACTTGAAAATTTTGGCCAAGGTGCTAGCCAAGAGGTTGGCGCTTGTCATCGAGAAACTGGTCGACAAGGCGCAAACATGCGCCGTGCCAGGCCGGACCATCCATGACAACCTCCATCTGATGCGCTACATCATAGACAGGGTAGTTAACGAACCTGGCATGGGTGGGGCCCTGATCAACTTGGATCAATCGAAAGCCTTTGATAGGGTAGACCATCGATACTTGGAGGCAGTCCTGAGAGCGGCTGGTTTCGGTCCCGTCTTCGCGGCTGGATAGCTGCCTTGTACAGAGGCATCCGTTCGGTAATTCGCGTAAATGGACATCTATCGAGACCTTTCGACATTGCACGTTCGGTCCGTCAGGGATGCCCCCTCTCGGCGCTTCTATACGTATTGACTCTTGAGCCACTACTGCGGAAGCTGGCGACTCTAAGGGGCATCCCGCGTGAATTGGGATGCGGGACGAGCGTGTCTGCATACGCGGACGACGTCACCGTCATAGTGTCTAGCCACGAGCACATCGAGCTGGTCGGCGAGACACTGAAAAACTACGAAGCGGTGACAGGAGCGAAAATCAACCGGGAAAAGTCAGTGGGCTTGCGACTAGGCACCTGGAGAAGCAAGCCCATGCCGTCCACCAGCGCCTCCGTCGTGGGACGCTGGACCGACGGCCCGGTTGAGTTGCTCGGGGTCTGGTTTGGTCCGGACCTCCAAGTGGAGAAGAACTGGAACGAGATAACGAGTAGGGTGGTCACTCTCGCCCGGCAATGGGCCGAGAGGAAACTGTCCCTAAAAGGTCGAGCGGAGGTGGCGAACACGTACATCGCGTCCGTCATCTACTACCGCTGACCGTCGTACCTTGTCCCGACCCTACCATCACCAAACTACAACGCATCCTCTTTCGCTTCTTGTGGAAAGGATGCGTCCCGATGGTCAGGCGATCCATTTGCTGTCAACACCCGTTAAAAGGAGGGCTGGGCATGCCGTGGTTGATGATGCGCAGACACGCGCTGAGACTGCGACATCTCTGGCTCTATGTAGACGACGGTGAACAGGTGTGGTCGCCGTTTGTGAGGCACGCTTTCCCGCAGCTCGTCTCCATGACCGAACTGCAGTCGTGGATCAAAAGAGGCCGAGGAAGGGCGAATGGCACCGCGAGTGTCGCGTTGCTCTCAAGCAACTCTGCCGTCCTGGGTCGACCTTAAGTGACTTCAACACAACCAAAGCATTCTATAGGGGTTTAGTGAGGGGAGGTACGACGACGAGCTCGGGGCGAACCTGGACGTCGACGAGGAGTACCTGACCCGCCTGTTCGGGACGACTTTCGGGCCAGGGCCCATGGACAACTTCCAGAGATCCCTGGCCTGGCAGTGCTACCGAGAAGCGCTACCCGTTCGGGATAAGCTCTACAGACACGGCTCGAGAAACACGGGGCCGACCTGCCGAGATGCGGTCAGAGCGCGACGAAACCGTTCTGCACGCACTCGTTCAGTGTCCAACAATTTCCGACCTGTGGGCTTATGTCGAACAACTGCTGTCACGTGTGGGACGAGTCGGTTTATCAGCTGAGTCTATCGTCAATATTGTCCACGCCTCCTTCCTTCAAACGGGAAGGAAGAGCTATTTTCATCATCTTGTGGCTATGGCGAAAGAATGTATCTGGTGGACGCGTCTGAAAGGATTGGAGACAAACACTTTCCTCTCTGGTCAATCTCTCATCAACTTCTTCAAGTACCACTTGAAAAGGAAAGTGAGAGTAGAGAGGCAAGTTTTGTCTAGCGAATGTTTTAAAAAAAAGATGGGTGAATGTAGCAAGAATGGCACGTATGAATGACGAAGCCACCTTGAGCATAGTCCTATGAACCCAGAAATCGAAAACAGAGAGTTGCTTATTTGCAAAAAAAAAAAAAAAAAAAAAAAGAAATATAAAATGTGACTTCATTGACCGAGGTTACCGTGGTCTTTTCCGTAGGCTTTTCTTTCCACGGGTAAACCTCACCTGTCCTCCCCTTTACACTTCATATTGACATTTCTGTGATAACGATCCCTATTGATCAATTTTTTTTCCTCTCCCCTTTTTTTTTTTTTTTTAACCCCCCCTTTCTTTTGTCCTCTTTCTCTCCTTTTACGATCTCTTTTGATCGAAAACTCCCCCTTCCTTTTTTTTTTTTTTTTTTAAACCTTCAAAAGAAAAAGCTCTACCTTGTAATTGTTCTATCTGTGTGGCATCCCTGGGTGGGCTAATAAAGCTATCATATCTATCTTATCTATCTATCTATCTGTCCGTCTGTCTGTCTATTTATTGTCTGTGCTGTTACTATCTATCTGTCATCTGTCAGTGTGTCTGCCTGTCTGTTTGTCTGTCTGTCTGTCTGTCTGTCTGCCTGCCTGCCTGCGTGCCTGCCTACCTGACTGTCTATCTATCTATCTATCTATCTATCTAAAAATATGCATATACATACATAAATAGAT
>NC_043006.1:78837066-78854566 GCF_006345805.1 Octopus sinensis | reverse complement strand
AGTGGTAGCTGTGTTGGAGGTGATGGTCGTGCTGGTAGTAACGGTTGTGTTGTTGGTGATGGTTGTGTCGGTGATGATGGCTGTGTGTGTGTAGGGGGGGGTCATGGTTGTGTTGGTGGTGACGGTTGTGATTGTGGTAGTATTACCAAAAAGCGTCTTAACACATTAAGGAGATAATAAGATCATTCCCATTGATACCGTTTAAGAAGAAAAAAAACCATGAACCCTAAGTGAGAATTGAGAAACTGAAAGGAAAAAGAAGGCAAAGAAGACGTTAGAGAGAGGATGCACAATGTCCAGTAGCAGCTGGTTTCAGGAAGACCAACCTAATAACGTAGTGATTTGTGTATGGGCCAAGAGGAAGTGGAGAGCCATGATCGTCAGCGCTTGTAGATATAGCACATAAAAAGAGAGGGGGCGGTGGTGGTGCCCATTATTTAGTCCCAGATCAGTACAGATCGAATTAACCTATGAACTAAGAAAAGGGCAGATAACAACGTAACATAAGCCCACTTTATTCAAAGTCCTTTTCTAAGACGCTGATGTATGATGCGATGAAGATTTGGCTGCTATCTCCAGCATGTTGAGCGACTATACCCCAATTTGAACCTTCCTCTCGAAAGCGCCCAACAACTGCTCTCAGACAATTTAGTACACACACACACACACACACACACACACACACACACGCACACACACATACACACACATTTATATATATGTATGTATATTTTTCTAATTTTATCCTTTTATTGTTTTAGTCGTTGTTCATTTTTGTTTAAAGTCTGGTACTTATTCCAGCGCTACTATGGGCTGAGCCGTGAAGTCACGGGGATGTAAACGAACCAACATCGGTTGTCAAGCGGTGGTGAGGAAAAAACACAAACACAGACAAACATACATACTCACACATACACACGCACACATGTATGTGTTTGTTGTGTGTGTAGGCGTGTAAATATATACGACGGGATTCTATACAGTTTCCGTCTCTCAAATTCTCTCACAATTCTGTGGTCGGAGCTATAGTGGAAGACGGACCCCGAAAACAGTTGGTTGCAAAGAGAGTTTCTTAATCAAACAGCCATACCTGTCTATCTATCTATCTATCTATCTATCTATTATCTATCTATCTATCTATCTATCTATCTATCTATCTATCTATCTATCTATCTATCTATCTATCTATCTATCTATCTCTCTATCTTTCTTTCTTTTTGTGTGTCTGTTGATCTGCCTATCTGTTTTCCCCCTCTCTCTCTTTGTATATATATATATATATATATATATATTATATATATATATATTATATATATATATATCATTTTGTGGAATTGGTTGAAAGATATGGTGACATAAGGCTAAAGAGGAATTATATTAAATAACAGACACGCCCTACCATGAAACACTTGGCCATTAATAGCATGATCCGATTTCTTTATGCCCGAAGTTGTCCATACCTAAAAGAGAAACTGAAGCGAAATAAAATGACTGTAACAAGGACATCGAACCTAGATGTGCAGGTGGTGCTTTTTTTCTCGGTATCAAATATTCAAGCAACCACAAACGTGGGTCTTAAATTTCCTCGAATCTAATCGTGCTTATCGTTCATTAGATGTCTTGCAAACAACATGCACATGCAAGTGCTACCAGTCATACCGGAAGCCAGCAAGTGTATAGGGTCATCAGGAGAGAATGCGTGCCGTTTCGGGGCCTACCTCTCGACGGCATCAATGCGCACCGGCCCCCCTCACTGACATGAGGCCCCGCTTGCTAGATCAGCTGGTTATCAAATAAAGCTCAATATTCTTCTAGCTATCGCTCATCGTCTCTTTTTTACCATTGAATTCTAGAACAATATTATTTAGTAAACAAGAAACGAAATAAAATGACTGTAACATGATCATCGAACCTAGTTGTGCACGTGCAACCATTTTTTCTCGGCATCCACAAATGTAGGTCTTAAATTTCCTCGAATCTAATGGTGCTTAGATTTACTTAGAATTTTGGAACAATATTTTTTAGTAAACAAGGAGTATATTTGTCTTTTGGGTATGTTCTTATTTTGTTTACGTATTAGCTTAGATATTGTGTTCCTAAGTTGAATACGTGTACATTACACCTTATATTGATCTGTTTGATTTGTGATCTAAATACTGACAGCTGTTGCAATGGCTGATAAGATAGTTTATTACGATATATAAGCTAAATAAGAAAAGAGATAAAAACTAAACGATATAATCCTTGCTGTACTGTTTACGTAATAATGCTCTAAAATCCCCAATAAACTATGTTGAACAATAAGCTCCATTTAGAAAATATATTCAAGCCTCAGGATTGCGTGAAGGCACCAAACCTGTTATAAAATACTGTCTGAGCTGTTTTCATCGCATGAAATTATCAACAGCTCATAAATTTAAATACTGTGTTTATTAAATACTATTAAATATTATATATATATATCACCGTGATCACCGTGACCGACCAGGCTATCAGATGTTGCTCCACATTGCTGGTCACAATGCGTTTTGCAATGTTTTAGCCTTGAAATGACGCCAACCCGCTGGCTAAGCGAGCAGGACAACAGAAGAAAGAGTGAGAGAGAGTTGTGGCGAAAGAGTACAGCAGGGATCGCCACTCCCCCCTGCCGGAGCGTCGTGGAGCTTTAGGTGTTTTCGCTCAATAAACACTCACAACGCCCGGTCTGCAAATCGAAACCACGATTCTACAACCACGAGTCCGCTGCCCTAACCACTCGGCCACATACACACATATCTATCTATCTATCTATCTATCTATCTATCTATCTATCTATCTATCTATCTATCTATCTATCTATCTATGTGTGTTTGTATATATGTATATATTCTACTATTTTTTTTTCTTTTACTTGTTTCAGTCATTTTTGACTGTGGCAATGCCGGAGCATCGCCTTTTTATTCGAAGAAATCACCTGCTGAACTTATTCTTTGCAAGCTTGGTACTTATTTTATAATTTTCTTTTGCCGAACCGCTAAGTTACGGAGATCTAAAGACACCAATTGAATTATAGGTACAACTCACTTTTGCCAGCTGGACGGACTGAGCAACGTGAAATAAAGCGTGGACACAACGCACAGTCAAGAATCGAACTCACAAGCATACGATCGTGAGCCGAGTACCCTAACCACTAAGCCACGCACCTTTACAAACACCTTCACAAACAGCTAAATAAAATACTTTTTATTTTTCAGAACTTTCAAGACAGGTACAAAAGAGGGAAGACATTATCCTGAAACAAGTGGCCTGAACTAAATGCTTCTAAGAGAGTGAAACACCGTTGGATGTACCCAAGAGCCAGACGGTGGCTCTAAACTGAGCGAAGGACTAAATCCACCACCCCAGAAAACCGGAATGTATTGAATTCCTAGTATTCGCAAATATCGCTTTTGAATGAGACAATTCATTTGGCGAATGGAATTTATTTCACGGGTTCGATTAAGGGTTGTACTCTACCTCACACCACTACTCACATCTGAAAACAGAATGCAAAACTTGAAATAAATACTGCAAGGTATCCAATCAGACATGTTTATATTTTTGCCAATCTATCGCCCTTGACCAATACAATTTTTTTATCGATCCTGAAAGATGGATGGCAAAGCTGTGCCCAACAGGTATGAAGTTAGAACGTAGAGCATCAGAACATATACCGCAAGGTATCTAATGACTCTGCCAATTCGTCGCTTGACTCTAGCTGGATTTTAACCCAGAATATATTTGGTGCTGAACTGAACACTGAACTAAACACAGGATGGCATTTACGCTTGTGCTCTTTTGATTTTATACTCCCATCCCATTCTCATTTGCCAGTTTCATAATTATTTCTAAATTTATTCCCCTTAATTACAAATGTTTAGAGGATATAACCTATTATACAGACTTCAGTACTTGCCGAGTCCTATATTTTATCGACACCGATAGAATTTGAATTCAGAAATTAAACTCTTGCAAAAGAAATACTGGAAAGTATTTTGTCCTTTGCCCTGCGTATTCTAATCACCCCACTGCACTTAAGTGTCTCATTTTAGTCACTCGATGTGCTAGAAATAGAAGTAAGGGTCCCCATAACCCTTTCCCTCAAAAGGAGTAATTAGACCCTAAAAAGGGGATGATTAGCTGGAATATTTTAGATCATTGTTTTGCTGGACCAGGAATGATTCTATATTAAAGAACAATAAACAAAACATAGACGCAGGAGTGGTTGTGTGGAAAGTAGCTTGCTTACCAACCACATGGTTCTGGGTTCAGTCCCATTGCGTGACAACTTGGGCTATTGTCTTCTACGATAGTCTCGGTATAGTAGAAGGATGCAGAAAGTAGTAAACGCAGAATCTGTGGACAAAATGGTGAAACCGTATGGCATATAACCAGCCAGTGTACGCCACTAGCCTAGAAGGAATATAAGAGACACCACGAAAATATAGCAAGGCTTGTCCATTGGAACTTTGCAACAAGTATGGACTTGACAGAACAAAAAATTGGTACGACCACAAACCCGAAAGCATCATCGAAAATGATAAGGCAATGCTCCTGTGGGATTTTATGATTCATTGCGACCATGAGATAGAGAATAGGAAGCCATGCTGGATCATAGATATAGCATGCTCAGCTGACAAAAAGGTATGCGATCAGGAAGAAAGAAAAGTCGTTAGATATGACGGGTTAGCTTGGGAGGTTAAGCAATTGTCGATGAAAAAGGTAGTAGTAGTACCAATAATTGTCAGAGCCCTGTGAACAGTGAGTAAAAATCTTGAGAAGTACATGGTACAAATTAGGACAGCAATAAGGGTGGAGCACTTGCGGAAAACAGCACTGCTTGGTACCGCTCGAATACTCCGGAAGGTGCTCGAAAAATAAGAGGTGTTACCTTAGTTCAGTGGTAGTGAACAGCTGACATTGTAGTGCATCTCCAGCGTTAGAAGCTGTGCAAAGGTAATGATAATAATAATGATAGCGAGAGAGTTATGTAAAAGTGATACCAGTGGTCATCGGAGCGTTGGGCTCAATCCCATTGAAACTTCAAGACTTCTTAAGGCAACTGGAAAACCCATGCAAGATTGATGTCTTGCATAAAACAGCCTTATTGGGCACAGCGCACATCTTAAAGAAAGTATTCTCTGTCTGAGGTCCTTGTTGTGACTTGACAGATGACTAAAGACTCCGGTGCATTTTTACCTACACCGTGTTACGAAGGAATAATAATAATAATTATAATAATCCTTTCTAATTTGGTGGGGGACTAGTCGACAATCTCAAACCCAGTGCGAAACTGGTACTTAATTTATCGACCCCAAAAATAGAATATGTTAATCCGACCCCGGCGAAATTTGAGCTCATAAAGACGGACGAGGGACACAGCTGGAAGAGCCAATGTTTCATCCAGCTTGCTGACTTGATCACAATTGTTATAAGAATTGCTTTGTTATGTATTTCACCACAAGAACCACAGACGAGGGACACACTAGTAAGACAAATAAGAACAAATACGATCACGACGACGAGACGATAGACACATAACACAAACAATAGCAACAATAACATTATTACAGAACTGAATCAAAGCAAAACTTAACCAAATACTAAGGCAAACACAAAAAAGAAATCAGATAAAAAAAATATCAAGGGTTTGTTCAGGTGTGATAAATTGACTCATCATGTGAAAATGATCTGGGTATTTTTCTGTTATTGTATGCTTTTTTTTTTAAATTCATACCCTATTATAGATGATTTATGTCTGGGAACCAACTTCTGAAAAATCAATGACAACATGAAACTACTTGTTAGAAAAAGAAGAAAGAAGGAACATCTACAAAAATATATTTAGGTAAATGGTTTATGTATGGTCGTGTTTCACTATATAATTTAAGTTACCGTCCATTAAATTCAAGTGTTTTTTTTTTCTCTATTTTACGAGACCAAGGTTCTATAATTTATTGTTTAAGTTTGTGTAATATATCTAATGTAACATACAGTGAGCAGTAAACATTCAATTAGAAATATCAAAGCAGCAAGAATAGAATAACATTAAAATAGAGTTTTGAGCTACACCAGTGTGAAACAGCACGAGGTGTAATGTTTTGTCTTTGAGAAGCCTCTTAAAGTGACTTTTGTGTTAACACAGTGTTTCGTCCAGAACGCTGGTGGATCAAACACGTGTACCCTTAACGTAGTTCTCGGGGATATTCAGCGTGACACAGAGAGTGACAAGACCGGCCCTTTGAAATACAGGTACAACAGAAACAGGAAGAACGCGTGGGAGAAAGTTGTGGTGAAAGAGTACAGCAGGGATCACCACCATCCCTGCCGGAGCCTCGTGGAGCTTTAGGTGTTTTCGCTCAATAAACACTCACAATGCCCGGTCTGGGAATCGAAACCGCGATCCTACGACCGCGAGTCCGCTGCCCTAACCACTGGGCCATTGCGCCTCCACGGAAAATAGTAGATTACAACTCTCTAGGCAGAAGAGTTGAGAAGTGTAAAACAAATATATAACTTTCATGGATGTTGTTTCCGACCGCATTTTCAATACAACTTTTGCTTCAGAGAAAATACAATTTGAGAGGAATATATATTCTTTTGGGTTGTACATGTTAAGCAAATGACTTGACTTGCGATCGTATGTTTGAAATAGAAGCAATTATATGGTATAAGAGCACAAAACTGTCAAATTAACTAAAAATTAAAATTTATTTCATGAGTCATCAAAACTGTTGTGAAGCAGTGCCAGTTAATCTTTTTTGATACAATCCTAATGCAATTTTTTGACTCAGCAGGAAATAAATTTAAATGTAGAATAATTTATTGCATAAGGTGTCAAAATGTTTGTTACCGTGACTCAATTAAAATGTTGACACGTTATGGAATAAATTTTAGTATGCAGCTTTTTGTATTAAAAAAAAAAGTAAAAAATAAAAAAAACTTTATGGCTAAAAAAATGGCTCTTGCACAATGCTGAGGCTCTAGATAAAACAACTATAAAATAGATTCGAGGTGACTCGGTTCCGGACAGATGGATGTCAGTTAGATAGTAAGATATGTAGGCGTATTAATAAGTATTGTGGCTTACCCTCATGTTTGACCTGAGGGGGCCTATGATTAAAAATCTTTCATCCATGACCATTCGTTTTCTTTTTAGTGTTAGGTGGTCGAAATGCAGATTATTTTTGTACAGTGTATTAAGATGCGCAGGGTAGTTTGTTTCATAGACATTAGGATTAATTTGGAGGGAGGTTTCGGGTGGTTAATTACGTATAAATTAATCATTGCCCAAAATTTGACGCTTAAATTCCTTTTCCATCGTTTGGTGAATGACCTCGATACGATGATAAAGAGTATGCTGTCATCATCTAATTCCTATTACTCACTTGTCTGTTGATCCCAAAACAAATCAAAGGCAAAAAAAAAAGAAAAGAAAACTTGAAGATTGAAATAAAATTTAATTAGACAGAAACGAATATTTTCAGTACTTCAGTTTTTAATTACAGATTGATAAATTGTTCTAAACTACTGATTCTCAACCGGGGTCCATCTGGCCCTGAAGTTTCATATAAAATTTTTCCAGGGTCCACATCACAAAATAGTAAATTGTGGATCCACAGTTTTTTGAGGGCCCCTGAAAAATGGTGTTTTCGATGTATGAATATGTATTGAAGGTAACAGTAAGATTTCTTTCCCTAAGATTTTACATAGTTCAACCTACACAAGTTAATGTGTGAAAGACAAAATAGGAATTTTTAAAGAAGTATCTATAAAACTATAAACAGAAAATGGCTATGGGAGTCAGCCAGGATAAAACGGTAATGAAAGAGATCCATAGATAAAAAATGGTTTAGCACCCCTGATCAAAACGTAAGTATATTCGTTCTGCGGAATTTACTTCCATCTTTTGGTCTATACTGCCGATTTTACTTTTGATATCTGAGACATCGAAAACGATTTACTCTTTTACTTGCTTCAGTCATTTGACTGTGACCATGCTGGAGTACCGCCTTTAGTCGAGCAAATCGACCCCAGCACTTATTCTTTGTAAGCCTAGTACTTGTTCTGTCGGTCTCTTTTGCCGAACCGCTAAGTTACGGGGACGTAAACACACCAGCATCGGTAGTCAAGCGATGTTGGGGGGACAAACACAGACAAACAAACACACACACACATACACGTTATTTCACGTTGCTCCAGTCCAAACAGCTAGCAAAAATGAATTATCCGGTGACAGACTGGCGTCCCATCAAGGTGTGGAGTGAGGTGGGGGGATATATATGCCATGGAAACTGGCCGTATCAGTCTATATAACTCGGGAAAGAACATTACTTTATTTTTATAGGTGATTACTTTGTAGATCCTGAAGGAATGAATTACTAACTTGAAGTATCGCTGTTTGTGAACTCAAAAAACATAGACATTTTAGAGTTTCACTGACGCACTTTCTACGGATGATATCGTCAATTAAACTGATCAGTACTTACTGGTACTATATTTTATCAAACCTCGGAAAGGTGCCAGACGCCCAGCCTCGATCTACGCTTGATCCAAGATTGCTGCTCAGTCAAAGAGGCGAACTGCGGGAACGCGAGTCTGACAAACGGCGACCACACCTGCTCACTGTCGTCGAGGACTCGTTGGATGTACCGCAGCCTCGGCACATGTCTGCGCATCAACAGCCACGGCACACTCAGCCCACTGTTCATAGGATGTTGACAGCAAATGGAGCGTCTGAGCAACGGAGTCCGTCCTTTCCATAAGAGGTGGAAAAGCAAACGCTCCATCTTGACCAAGTTCGAACTGGTTCAAGGTACAGCAATGAGGTGGTATTAAATGACTGAGGCGATGTATTTCTTCGCAGCCTCTGCCCGACCTTTCAAGGATAGTTTCCTCTTGGCCCATTTCTATGCGAGACTAGCTACCAGGCTCGTCACCTCGCTCCATATGGCTGAAGATGTCCAAAGGTTGAATCCAATACATGATTAACAGCAAAAAATCAGAAATACAATACAAATACGATATGTTTGTCATTGGTTGGTCTTTGCATGCAACAGAGTATAATAATATTGTCAGAATGCGTCAATGCCATTCATATGACATAACTATCATATATTCAGAGAGAGGAAGGGTGGAACATAAATTCAATATTTATCGTGTCGAAACAACAATAACTCACGTACATAGCCTTCACGAATGTGTTCATGTATTGAATTTATAAGTAAACGCCTACTTCATGACTCGATGCACACACACACGCACACACACACACACACACACACACACACACACACACACACACACACACACACACACACAAACACATATATATTAAATTAATTTTTAAGTAGGCGTAGGAGTGGCTGTGTGGTAAGTAGCTTGCTTACTGCGACCAAGTTGTCGCGTTGTTTTTCGTCGCGGCGGAAGTCACGTCGTACGTGATAAAATGAACATTTGAAGCACGACCACAGGTGAAGCATTTGTTTTTGGGGAGCTTGGTGGAGTCTTCTGTTTGCATTTAAGTATTTTTTCGAACAGGGATCCCCACTGGGTTCCAGGCATTTGTTTGCTAGTGGGCGTACAAGAAGACTCACTTCATAGTGAGAATTGTGTTTATTTTTGGAGGTGTATCCCTCCGTAAATATTTTGGAATTTTCTATGACACTGTTTGTGCCCTTTCAAGTAGATTTTTGCCATAAAGGATAGGAGTACAGCCAGGGTTGGACGGAATACTATTTGTGCTGCGAAAGACTACCAGTTTGGATTATCAGAGTAGCAGAATTGAGTTGTGTTGTGTTGCCATTTTGGACTATCTTCCTTCGCACTTTCTTCTCCTATCTGTCTTTTTGATCTTTTTTGAGTTTCTTTATAGACTTTCATTTGAACATTTTGATTTTTGTTTCTGGATTTTTATTTTCGTTTTGGCTATCAACATGGCAACTATGAAATCCGGACCCAAATGTCTGTAAAGCGAACTTCATAAACATGCAGCCACATGCCTGCATCTATCTTTAATATTTATTAAATGTCAACAATGCGTACTTCAATGTTAGTTTAATTTAATTGTGCTGGTATTTTTGAGGCGAACTTCTGTCTAACTTCTCTTTCAGTCACATTTTAGAACTTTACGATTTATAAATGAGTCAATTTCGAAGCAGTCACTGGATACGGTAAAAACTGTAGTAAAATTCCCTCAAAAATATACTCTTCTTCATTATTCTTTATTTCCGTTACGTGCTGCACCACACATCGGTTCGTTCTAAAATGGTTCCATTCCTATAATATATCAGTTTTTGTTTTTGCCTCTGAGATTATGATGGCTCTTCGCTCAGCACTTTGCCATTTCTGAAGTCAGGGGTACTGTGAGTAGGTTCCCATGAGTATGTGTGTGTGTGTGTGTGTGTGTGTGTGTGTGTGTGGTGTGTGACAGATGGAGATATAGATAGATAGATAAATATATATATATATATATATATATATATATATAGAGAGAGAGAGATTTAACCCTCTCCTTACTTGACTAAACTCCAGAAGTATGAAAGACAAAGTTGACCACTTGGGGATTCGAACTCATAGTGTAGAGAACTGGAACAATTACACCAAGACATAGTACCCACGCTTTTACGACCCTTCTAAATTCACTGTCTTCATCACACTCTATCACCTGAGAAATTAGAAACGACACATTGGCTAATGTAGTCTGAGATACAAGCAAAAAAAAAAAAAAAAGGAGTTTGTGCGTGTGTGTATGGTGGGGGAGGACTATGGGACACTATTGACCTTTTTACTAGGCTTTTTACTTGATCTAATTACCTAGAAAGAACGAAAGGCAAAGATTACCTCAGCGCTATTTGAAGTCAGAACGTAAAGGAAAAAGAAAAAGATGTCGGGTTGTTCACAGCAAGAACGCTTTTGATCATAGGTCACCTCTGTCGAGGCTGATCTGCGGTTAATCAACAACAACAATACATTTGTATTGTTCAGATTTTAATTGGCTGATATGGTACCTGACCAGTTATCCGGCAAGCCTGAGACCGAAAGCGACCCGGATTTCTAGATTTTCCGGTTTTCTGGAGACAGTCTAAAATATATACCCTTAAGATATAAAATAAACTATGAAAAGTAAAGAAAAGTAAACTGTATTTAATAGGTCCAAATTAATACTCCCATTAAGAAGGTTTATTTGTTAATTATTAATCAACATAAAGGTCTTAAAATGTATGATATTGTATCATGTATACTGTATGATATTCACGGGATGGAAGTTAAATGAAAGTTAAAGGACATTATTTTACTTGACAGATACATGTACAAATTTATACAATTCTAAAGAAGCGTTTGTTTATTGTTTATCAATTTACATAAAAAAAGTAAGGAACCAAATTATTTGTAACACACTGTATGCAATTTGCATAACCGGCTTCTAAGACAAGGTCAGTTAATTCAGTACAGAGTACAAAATATTGCATGGTATTTTACTGTTTTCCCGGATTTCTGGATGCAGGATAAAAGGTAAGGTACTTTATTTTGAAATATGCAAAGTGGCGAAGAGGAGAACAATCAAACCTTAATCAGACATACTGGTAACCCCCAGACATGTTTCAGCCTTTTTAAGTTAGTACATCATTGAAAGTATCAATTATTGCCTACCAAATCTTGGAAACGTCTGCTCTTATCAAATGCAAGAATGTTCTTGATTTACTCGAGTTATTGAGGTGGGCCTTTATCATGATATGCGAGACTTCGTTTCGAAATGTGGCGATTCTTAGCGTAGTCTCAGCAAAGCACAAGTGTAAATTAATAGCTACCACCCAAGGCTGGTTTTTAATTATCACGAAATTATCACTTCATCCAGATGTTTATTAGGAATGACTCATGTCGTATGAATAATTACAGCTTGACCGTTTATGCATTGTACAGGTGTTACCCAATACAGTAAACTCTTCTATTAATATGTATGTGTGTGCACATATACATATCTTTATATATATATATATATATATGTATATATATATATGTGTGTATGTGTGTGTGTGTGTGGTGTGTGACAGATGGAGATATAGATAGATAGATAATATATATATATATATATATATATATATATATATAGAGAGAGAGAGAGAGAGAGAGAGATTAACCCTCTCCTTACTTGACTAAACTCCAGAAGTATGAAAGACAAAGTTGACCATTGGGGATTCGAACTCATAGTGTAGAGAACTGGAACAATTACACCAAGACATAGTACCCACGCTTTTACGACCCTTCTAAATTCACTGTCTTCATCACACTCTATCACCTGAGAAATTAGAAACGACACATTGGCTAATGTAGTCTGAGATACAAGCAAAAAAAAAAAAAAAAGGAGTTTGTGCGTGTGTGTATGGTGGGGGAGGACTATGGGACACTATTGACCTTTTTACTAGGCTTTTTACTTGATCTAATTACCTAGAAAGAACGAAAGGCAAAGATTACCTCAGCGCTATTTGAAGTCAGAACGTAAAGGAAAAAGAAAAAGATGTCGGGTTGTTCACAGCAAGAACGCTTTTGATCATAGGTCACCTCTGTCGAGGCTGATCTGCGGTTAATCAACAACAACAATACATTTGTATTGTTCAGATTTTAATTGGCTGATATGGTACCTGACCAGTTATCCGGCAAGCCTGAGACCGAAAGCGACCCGGATTTCTAGATTTTCCGGTTTTCTGGAGACAGTCTAAAATATATACCCTTAAGATATAAAATAAACTATGAAAAGTAAAGAAAAGTAAACTGTATTTAATAGGTCCAAATTAATACTCCCATTAAGAAGGTTTATTTGTTAATTATTAATCAACATAAAGGTCTTAAAATGTATGATATTGTATCATGTATACTGTATGATATTCACGGGATGGAAGTTAAATGAAAGTTAAAGGACATTATTTTACTTGACAGATACATGTACAAATTTATACAATTCTAAAGAAGCGTTTGTTTATTGTTTATCAATTTACATAAAAAAAGTAAGGAACCAAATTATTTGTAACAACACTGTATGCAATTTGCATAACCGGCTTCTAAGACAAGGTCAGTTAATTCAGTACAGAGTACAAAATATTGCATGGTATTTTACTGTTTTCCCGGATTTCTGGATGCAGGATAAAAGGTAAGGTACTTTATTTTGAAATATGCAAAGTGGCGAAGAGGAGAACAATCAAACCTTAATCAGACATACTGGTAACCCCCAGACATGTTTCAGCCTTTTTAAAGTTAGTACATCATTGAAAGTATCAATTATTGCCTACCAAATCTTGGAAACGTCTGCTCTTATCAAATGCAAGAATGTTCTTGATTTACTCGAGTTATTGAGGTGGGCCTTTATCATGATATGCGAGACTTCGTTTCGAAATGTGGCGATTCTTAGCGTAGTCTCAGCAAAGCACAAGTGTAAATTAATAGCTACCACCCAAGGCTGGTTTTTAATTATCACGAAATTATCACTTCATCCAGATGTTTATTAGGAATGACTTCATGTCGTATGAATAATTACAGCTTGACCGTTTATGCATTGTACAGGTGTTACCCAATACAGTAAACTCTTCTATTAATATGTATGTGTGTGCACATATACATATCTTTATATATATATATATATATGTATATATATATGTGTGTATGTGTGTGTGTGTGTGTGTGTGTGTGTGTATACATACATACATACATACATACATACATACATACATATCTATATATATATATATGTGTATATACTCATACACGAGTACACACATATCAAATTAATGTGGCTAACGTGCTTATTAAATAGCCCACCCATGACACCTACACACTTTTTTCTTTAACGCTGGTGCACAAACAGATACAAAGAATTACGTTACTATAACAAGAAACAAATACACACGCGCACACGTCCACGAAGGTGTAAGACACTTATAATTGGCATTTCATAGGTGACAATTTGGCACCATGACAAAAGCACAAACTCGACATTCTTTTCTCTTGTTTAAACACGTCCTTAGGTATCTTATAAAGTAAAGTTGTTCTAGAAAATGTGAATGAGTCTTTATCTGATCCATAGAATTTTGAATTGTTTCAGCTTCCATTCGAACTATGTGGCCCCTGCTTACCGCAGCCCGCTACATCACAGAAGAGCTCTTAAACTTACATTTGCTCTCTTTCTCCAATACTTCAGCATTACTCACATAATCTTTTCAATACATATATTTTATCTTTTACTTGTTTCGGTCATTTGACTGTGGCCATGCTGGGACACCTTCTTTAATGATTTCCGTTGAACAAATCTACCCCCGGACGTTTTTTTAAGCTTAGTACTTATTTTATCAGTCTATTTTACCGAACTGGTAATTTACGGGGACGTAAACATACCGACACCGATTATCAAGCGGTGGTAGGAAAAGACAGACACAAAGACACCCCTATATATATATATATATATATATATATATATTATATATATAATATATATATATACTTTATTTAAAAGCAGCAGAAATTTAACAAAAGCTGTTACTCGGAGTTTCACGTTCCCGTTCGTCGGACAGTTTTGTTAAAATGGAACCGAGATGACGATTCGATCCAAACTAGCATAAACGATACACCTTTAAAAATGGGTTTGTTTGATTGGTCCTTTCAAATAACGGTCATATGCGAGCGATAAACAAAAATAAACAAAACAAAATAAATGATTTCAATATAAAATTATAAAAATCGAGGAAAAACCTTAAATCGAAGAGTTGATTCAAATACATATTGTCATTAAGTATGTAGAAAATATAATTCGATTAATACAATTAATACATAAGAATTGAAATTACAATATTTTAAAATATATTCCGGTACATATATATATATATATATATATATATATATATATATATATACGCGACGGGCTTCTTTCAGTTTCCGTCTACCACATCCATTCACAAGGATTTGGTCAGCTCGAGGCTATAATAGAAGACACTTGCCCAAAGTCTCAAGCAGTGGGACTGAACCCAGAACCATGTGGTTGAGAAGCAAATTTCTTCCCACACAGCCACGCCTGTGCCTACATATTCAAAATATGTGAAGGACACATTCACTGAAAAGTTCCGACTGTTTAATACATTTTGAATAAGAATATAATATCATTGTTTCTTAGCCATGTGACAAAACGCAAATGTACGTTTTGAAAATGAATATTTTACTGTATTTTTAATATATAGTTGAGATCGCAGTAAAGATTTAAAAATTTCCAAGTTTTGTCTATGATTTCTGAAAGTTATTAGCAATTTCATCAGCAAGATTTTTATTCCTGTTTATCATGCTCATAAAATGTATTAAATAAAGTTAGGGGTTTAAAAATATTATCATATAGACACAGGAGTGGCTGTGTGGTAAGTAGCTTGCTTACCAACCACATGGTTCCGGGTTCAGTCCCACTGCGTGGCACCTTGGGCAAGTGTCTTCTACTCGAGCCTTGGGCCGACCAAAGCCGTGTGAGTGGATTTGGTAGACGGAAACTAAAAGAAGCCCGTCGTATATATGTATATATATATATATATATATATATATATATATATAATATATATATATATATATATATGTATATGTTTGTGTGTCTTTGTCCCCCTCACCATCGCTTGACACCCGATGCTGGTGTGTTTACATCCCCGTAACTTAGCGGTTCGGCAAAATAGACAGATAAAATAAGTACTAAGCTTACAAAGAATTAGTCCTGGAATCGATTTGCTCGACTAAAGGCGGTGCTCCAGCATGGCCGCAGTCAAATGACTGAAACAGGTAAAAGAGTAAAGAGAGTATACTGTGATTTTAGAACCCATGCGATTTCTTCCAGGTTGGAACTGATTAAAAAGAACAACAATTTTGTCAATATTTAGCCTAAGTCCAAAGTAAAAATAAATAGGTCGATGTATAACTTACAAACCAGAAGTCTTAACACGTTACAAGCCAATAAAAATTTATCCATAATAGTTTGACGATCTTGTCATTGTATGCAATGATATCACAATCGTTAATGTACAACAAGCCTTTTATCATAGAAGAAAAGAGTGTAATTTAGAATCGAGTCATTTGAAGGAGAATAATTTACTAGTTGTACAGTAGCTTAGATCTGATAACATTAGAGCTGGCTTTCAAAGCGACTGAAAAAATAGTGTGAAATAATTGGCAATTAGAGTAGTGCTATATGTGTGTGTGTGTGTATGTGTGTGTGTGTATGTGTGTATGTGTGTGTGTGTATGTGTGTGTGTGTGTGTGGTGTGTGTGTGTGTGTGTGTGTGCGTGTTTGTATGTATATACATATATATATGTATGTATATATGTGTGTGTATATGTATGTATATATATACATGCATGTATATATATACATACATGTATATATATGTGTTTTGCAGTGGAAAAATACCACTACTCTCGGACCATGACATGGTTCTCTGCGACCTGAGATTGTATCACTTAAAGATCGAATCCGGCAACATCTCTCCGGGCCATCCATTTGGCACTATGGATCTTCATAACGCAGACTGGGATGTGATCAGTCATGACCTTTCACAAGTTGACTGGGCCTTCACGCACGCACTCCACCCACCAACATAAGCACATCATGGCAGAAATTTGTGGGTACTGTGACAAATACATGCGCAAACCATACTCCATTAAGATTAGTATACAAATCTAAGTGCAGAATCCCTAGAAATAGCAGAACAATTATCAGAAAAATCTAAGGAATTAACAAAAAAATCAACCAACTTAAATGCTGCCAGGTACCATTCGAGTACCATTGCATCACTCAATCCAAAAAGGTATGATGACCATCATTAACAGTCAAAGAGCAGCTGAGGAGAGTTGGGCCATTGAGAAGATAAAACTCAATTCCAAAATGTTCTTTTCATTTGCAAAAAAAACCATAAAGACACTGTTTCCACTGGTTGACGAGAACAACACTCTAGATGCAAAACCCTGCGAGATCCTGCAGGGACAATACTGCTCTGTCTTCAGTAACGCTAGTACGATTGATCTGGCTAGTATCAGTGATGTATATCCTCAACTAACCATATCTGACATAACTTTTGGTGCTCCTGATATCCAAACAGAAATAAATAAAATCAAGCACAACTCGGCAGTAGGTCGCAATAAATTCCCGGCCACTGTCCTGAGGATATGTCGACATCAAATTGAACCCCCTCTAGCTGATCTCTGGAGAAACTCACTTGATGCAGGCTACATTCCTGATCATTTTCTTTCTCAGTCTGTCGTTCGAGTCTTCAAAAGGGGAAAAAAATCTCTTTCAGTGAACTACCGTCCGATTTCCCTCACTTCTCATATCATTAAAGTATTTGAGAGGGTTGTGAGATAGCGAATATCTCACTTCCTCGAAGACAACAATCTGCTGAACTCCAATCAGTATGGTTCCCGTGATGGCAGGAACTGCCAGTCGCAGCTTCTGCACCATTTTGGTGACATT
>NC_043006.1:78829566-78832066 GCF_006345805.1 Octopus sinensis | reverse complement strand
AACCTAAACCTTGAGTATAATACGCAGGGGAATTTTAGGGGCTGTACCTCTGAAAAACCTAAACCTTGTGTATAATACGCACCACTTCTCTAACTTGAGTCAAGGAGGTCTATATTACGTCCTTGGTTTGTAAGAATGTATACGCTAACGTCCTTTATTATTATTGTATATATAACATAATGCAAACGTGTAGCGTTTTGTGCATTTTGTTTGCAGAAAATAAAGAAATAACAGTAATAACAGGAATAATAAATGTTGCTTACTGCAAGTTATGGAGGATTCTTTTATGACTTCATTGCTTTCAGGCTTAGCTTAAGGTATTTTCGCACCCGACCTCACAAAATACGTCTGAATAAACATTGCCGGACAGCAAATAGAGACTTGAACATTGCTTGGAAAATAATTTTCCTTTTTAATCTCATATATAGTACGCACTAGGGATTTTGACCTTTAAAGTTTTGGGAAAAAATGCGGATTATACTCCAGGATTTACGGTATTTATGATTCGTAAACAAAGGCTCATTTCGCTGAACGCTCAGTGGTATCACATCCCTTTTTGAAGACCTAAGAAGTTCAAGAACCTGCGATTGCTACAGTGACAGTCTTTTGAGATGACGGTGGAGGGAAGCAGTCTCCTTCGTTTTCTGTTACGTGGTTGTACCGTCTGTGAAAAGTTGACGGTACCTTGAGATATTCAAAAAAGATTAAGGAAACTGTTAGGGGTCAGAGACCAAGCAAAAGTCTAATCACGCTCTTCATTTACTAATGCGTGATCACACACATCTTTGGCAACAAATCAGATAATCCACAAAGTAGGCTGGTCATAATAAAGAGCATGCAGACTTGTACATCCACAAAATTTATTTTATAGTTATATACAACATATTATAATGACCTATGCGTGGAGGTGCAATGGCCCAGTGGTTAGGGCAGCGGACTCGCGGTTGTAGGATCGCGGTTTCGATTCCCAGACTGGGCGTTGTGAGTGTTTATTGAGCGAAAACATCTAAAGCTCCACGAGGCTCCGGCAGGCGGTGGTGGCGATCTCTTTCGCCACAACTTTCTCTCACTCTTGTGACCAGCGATGTGTAGCAACATCTGATAGCCTGGTCGGTCACGGTGATAATGACCTATGCGTGTTTCAGCTGCAGCAACTACTAACTGTTGTAAATGTAACATTGCAATATTGTTGGTGTAGCATCATCAGGGTTCTCGAAGTGAACTGATTGAAGTAAAGTTTTGTTAGTTAGTATTCTGTAGGAAGTGAGAGTGTTGTCATTTACTGGTATGTGCTGTTGACCTCAACTTCACCTCAGTCGCTGTCCGAAGTTAGGGCTTTGTCTTAAAACAGTTTATGGTCAATATTGTTGTTGGCTCTAATGGTTGTGTGTTATTTTTGATTTCGGGTGCAGTACTTTTATTGAAGGATTCTTCTTTGTTTATATTCATTTTTTGGGATGGGTTGGGCTGCTCATTATTTGTGTTGTACATTGTGTAGGGTATTTGCTTTTTTAATAATGACGGTTATTAAATACTTTTATGTTAGAGTTTATGCGGTTCTATTTGTTATATCAGGCCCAATTGTCGCTAGGGTGTTGGCTATCTAGAATTATCTTTATATCTCTTAACTGTCCGACCGTGCTTGCGTAAACATCAAAGAGGCTTGTTCGTGCCTTGTATTAATTAATGTGTGTTTTGATGTAAATATTTGGTAAAGCTCCTCAACGTATCAACGCATCTATTCCCCCTTATTTGATAAGGCTTAGTATTACTAATTAGTTCCCAAGTTTGTATCAATTATTTTTCCTAAGTCTAAAGGAATTTAAATGAGTGGCCAGCCATTTTTTTTTTTTGAAAAAAAGAGAGCTGGCCCCTTTATGAAAGTATTCCCTTCCCTCCTAGGTAACTTTACAACTATAGACCAGGTTCTTCGTTTTACATTTTGAGTTTAGTGGGCATACTTTATCTCTAGCACAGTTGCATAGACCTGTTTGTCTCTTTCTATTATCTATTAAGTTATTGACTTCACTAAAAGTCTCTCATATTCTCTCTTCCTCTGGTCTGGTATTATTTCTGAATCCCCCATGGATATTTGCTTTGGTGATGCTCTTTCTAGCGGTTCGTCCGTATATCTGTATGCCTGTGAACGAATTTGTTAAGTTTGTTTCCCTTTGACTTGATTCTTCTGTTAGCAATCCCTCTTACTTCAGTGCGTGCTACTACAGTCTCATCGTCTATGTTTCTTCTGTTGTTAGTTATTTCTTCCCTATTGTTCGGTTTACTAGAGTCCCCTTGGAAGTTGTGTAGCTTACTTGCATTATGAGTCGCTTTCATTTGTGCCAGGCTGAGGCTATTGGAAAAGGCGAGGAGTAGATCATATTTATTAGATATTTTGTAGTACATACTTTTTTAGGAAAGTGCTTTTCTATCACTGTATAGAACAGTCTAAGGATGTTGGAATTATCCGTTTCACGAATGGAACAATATACCACAATATGGT
>NC_043006.1:78822066-78824566 GCF_006345805.1 Octopus sinensis | reverse complement strand
CCCAGCTGGACGCGACGCCAGTCCATCGCAGCGTTACTCATTTTTGCCAGCTGAGTGGACTGGAGCAACGTGAAATGAAGTGTTTTGCTCAAGAACACAACGTGTCGCCCAGTCCAGGAATCGAAACCACAATCTTACGATCATGATGCTGACACCCTAACCACTAAGACACGCGCCCCCACTGAGAAAATGTTTATGAAATTAAATTTTATTTTATCCTTGTGTTCGCGCAGAGTATGCGTCGCCCCTCCGATGCCTTATTTTCATTAGATATTAAATTCAGTGTGAAACAGGTTGGTAATATGCATACATATGTATATGCATAGTTATATAAATAAATGAATTCATTCACAGACACACTTAAACATTAAAAAGATAAAGGACTCTTTTAATACAGTTGTAAGCATAAAAATCTTATTAGCTAGAAAGAAAAAAAATGTCGATGCTATGTGTGACGGAACCAAATGATCCCGCGAAACAGTAGACAATACAAGACGCAATAATTTTGGGTAATTTTGATGCTAAATTGGGACCAAACTCAATGGGAAATCTTATATTTAAATTATATATATCAGGATAACATTCGAGTTGGTAAAGGAAAGAAGTGAAAGGAATCAAAGAAGGTAGCTGCCAGAAGGTGGAAAATGTTGAAATCTGTAAAGCCATTAAGCAAAAGATGAGAGAGAAGATTGGTGAGTTTAATCTACACGGAATAGGGCAAGAGATAAGGGCAAGTAATCTTGTTTCAAAGAAATTATAAATTATTCTCAGAATTCTGTGTACTGATGGCTGGACCGTGTTATGAACATATATATTTCTTTATTGCCCACAATGGGCTACACACAGAGGGGACAAACAAGGACAGACAAAGGGATTAAGTCGATTACATCGACCCAGTGCGAAACTGGTACTTTATTTATCGACCCCGAGAGGATGAAAGGCAAAGTCGACCTCGGCGGAATTTGAACTCAGAACGTAACAACAGACGAAATGCCGCTAAGCATTTCGCCCGGCGCGCTAACGTTTCTGCCAGCTCGCCGCCTTCCATGTTATGAACATATAATCGTCGTAAAGGAGAAGCTATTCTCCTGTGACAAAAACAACAGCGATTAGCATATTCACGGTCTAACCCGCCGGAATATTTTACGAATGAATATGAAAGTCATCGTTCTGATCCTTGCTGTTCACCATACAAATTGTAACTAATGTTTTATCATCGGTTGGTAGATATCAGCAAGATTCAGCGATCAGTTGCTTTGCAGAACTGTAAGTAAGGTTATAGATTCTTGTCATACTCATCGGTCTAGATATTCCTGGCTGACGAGATACAACATGCAAGTGATCGTGTAAATTATTGATCTGAAAGCTAGTAATGAATAAATCAACAACGATACTTTATGAAGTATCAATAAATCGACAATGCACTTTATGAAGATTTTGGTTAAGCAAGAAGACAGACAGAAATTAAAGGAGTTGATGAGGATATATTTAGGGATAAAATTAAAAAAGCATTGAAAGATAGGAAAGCCGGTTTGGTACCAAGTGACTATTAGGTGCACGTCGATTTGTTCATAAGAAAAGGAAACCCAGTTTGTAAGCAATTAGTAGATCCCTTTACAAAATGCATGAGATCGAAAATCTGTTGTAGGCGTAACAACGACAGTATCATAACTTTATAGAAGAGAGGTGGCATTACAGATCTTAAAAATAAAACAACTACTGAACTAGCAACTCGTTGTCTCACTTATTTGTTTTAGTTTTTAGCTTTTCCTTCTTTCAATCACTATGGTCATGCTGGAGCACCGCCTTTATTTTGGATACATTCCGATAGATTCCACCGTGGATATGCTAATCGCTGTTGTTTTCGT
This sequence comes from Octopus sinensis, assembly GCF_006345805.1. NCBI lineage: Eukaryota > Metazoa > Mollusca > Cephalopoda > Octopoda > Octopodidae > Octopus > Octopus sinensis. The sequence continues at coordinate 78,822,698 of NC_043006.1, read as the reverse complement.
CACAGGAGAACGTCTTCTCCTTTACGACGATTGTAAGTTCATAACGCATTCGATTCATCAGAACACGGGATATAATTCATGATCAATACCCATGGAACACGTTGGTTCGTGACTTTATAAGAATAACTGACAAATATATTTATCTTGCACAACAGGTGGAAGTGGAATATATCCGTTTAGGGGAAGTGAAATGAATATATAAAGGGGTTGGCATGCTTTTGGTAGCACCATGGAAAGTAATAAGCCACCATACCAGAAGTGTAGAGTGCATTATACTAGTAATTACATATGGAACAGAAACCTAGGTGATGATTAGAAATATGGAACTTGAAAGCATGGCTACGTAGTTAAGCTCGCATTGCAACCACATGGGTTTGCATTCAGTCCCATAGCTTCGCACTTTGGGCAAATGTCTTTTACTGCGGCTACAAGCTAACCATTACCTTATGAGTGAATGTAGCACACAGAAACTGTGTAGGAACCTATCCAACACACACACATTCTGATAAGTATATATAAGTATATAACTCTTCATTTTCACTATTTCTCTGTTTAGTTTCTCTTATTACTTTCTGTTGAAGAGCGCAGGCTCGAAACGTAAAAGACATTTTGGTTTTCCAGAGCGTCAAACT
>NC_043006.1:78799566-78819566 GCF_006345805.1 Octopus sinensis | reverse complement strand
CACGCGTCTCGTACCGAAATATTCAGTGATAATGGACTGAACTGAACGGTAACTAATCTGCATATCCTCTGATAACTCACAGATGGTGATTTGATGGTTTCCCCTCACAACTACGCGCACATCTGCGAAAAACGTTTGCCAATATCGACATTTTTTCGGCCAACTTGGAAACGTCTGAACCACTCGTGCGCTTGTGTGCAGCTCATACACTCTCCTCCATACACTTTCTGCAACTTTGCGTAGGCCTTTGAGCAGGTATCGCCAAAACAACTTTCTCTATCATGGTCAATGCGACGATCACACGCTATACACCTTCCTTCCAAGCACTACTGTAAATAGCAGAAGTGAGCTAGGACATTAAAACTTCATACGCATGCACAGCAGAGCTGAAGGTCAATCTTTGCCAAGCGGCTTTACTTGTTTCAGTCATTTGACTGTGGCCATGCTAGAGCACCGCATTCAGTCGAGCAAATCGATCCCAGGACTTATTCTTTGTAAGCCTAGTACTTGTAAGCCTAGACACACAAACATATACACATACATACATATACATATACATATATATATATATATATATATATATATATATAATATTATATATATATATATATATATATATACGACAGGCATCTTTCAGTTTCCGTTTACCAATCCACTCACAAGGCTTTGGTTGGCCTGAGGCTATAGTAGAAGACACTTGCCCAAGGTGCCACGCAGTGGGACTGAACCCGGAACCATGTGGTTCGTAAGCAAGCTACTTACCACACAGCAACTTACGCCTATATGTACTTTAAAGTACTCTATGTACTTTAGCTTCGTTACTGTGGTAACTGTCCAGATACTTATTGATCAGACCACGTATATATGTGTGTGTACGTGAGTGTTTAAATAGATAGATAGATATAGATATATAAGAGAGATCAATTAATACAGGCAGGTATCTAGAAAACACTCTGTATTGAGTGAACTTAAGTACACCAAACAACAAGATACAAATATATTCCAACATAATTAAAATCCGGCGTATTTAGATATAGGGAAAATGTAAAACACATCAATCAAACCACTATATCCAAAAATTTATGCTAACACAATGTTATCCAGGTAATCCAAAATAGGTTAAATTCAAAGTGAACTGAAATAATATCTATAATACATGAACGCATACAAAATGATCGTTAATAAATAATATAATATTCTGAGAAAAGCTAGTTTAGTACTTAAATTAATGATAGCGTTAATGGATATCGAAATACTAAAAAATAAATACAGAAATTCTACGTCACGATATTTAGTTATCTAGGTATATACGTTAAAAAACTTAGAAAAATTATGCTAATTACATGATAAAAAAAAAGAAATTATAATTAAAGTATTATTTACTATTTAAATGTTTAAATATTTTTCTATATTTGTGAGAACATTTCAATATAAGGCTAGTTAAATAATTTAATAATTTTAATTTAGAAGTAATTATATAATACGTTTCCTCTAGGTAAAGTTCACATTTAAAATTACTGGTATTGTATGATGGAGCGTAACTTCTGAATGCGTTCATGTATTAGATATTTCAGTTTACTTTATATTTAACCTGTTTTGGGTTGCCTAGATAACATTGTATTAGCATAAATTTTTGGTTATATTGGTTTCACTAATATTTGTACCTTTTTTTCTATATCTAAATATGCTGTCACAATAGAAACGATTCTCGGTAAAGATGTGATTTTCTTCATTCTTGTTCATATTCATGTTTATATATACATACATACATATACACATATATATATATATATATATATATATATATATATATATATATATATATATATAATATATATATATATATATATATATAATATATATATATAATATATATATAATATATATATATAATGCAATACATGTCCTTGGAGTAGTAATTGTGCGCGGCTGAAGAAGGCTACTGACATACATATTACATCAATTATGCATTGATATAAACTGTCTAATAAAAGCCAGAAACATATGTACCGCTAAATCCTTTGCATCATGTTTTTCTTTTGATAAATATATATATATATATATATATATATATATATATATATATATATATTTGTTGAAATAGAAAGATGAATTTTCTTGTAACAGATTATTCAAAGGTTTAACCGATACCTGGGTAGCAAAAATCACAGCGGAAAACAGGTATTCTGTACAATCTTCGTTCAACTCCATTTATTCCATTCACTAATAATATATATATATATATATGGATCTACAAATACGATATCCCTACAGATCTCACATCTATTTTCTCTCCTCCACCTCACTTTCTATTTTGTATCTTATCTAAATTAAATATTACTTAACCATCCTCTCACACCGTCTCCGATGAAGGGATATAATAAATATCCTGGAAACAGTTGCAAGACCTTCTATCTATAAATGTTCTAAAATCTACACAGCCTCGTTTTTTTTTATCTCATTACGAAAAAAATTTACATATATATATATATATATAAATTTCGAATCATTTTAGCAATGACACCAAGCCAGAGTCGAGGTTAGCATATCCATGCGAACAGGGTATTTGGATGTTCATTCATATATCAATGTATATATATATATTTCTTTACTACCCACAAGGGGCTAAACACAGAGGGGACAAACAAGGACAGACAAAGGGATTAAGTCGACTACATCGACCCCAGTGCGTAACTGGTACTTAATTTATCGACCCCGAAAGGATGAAAGGCAAAGTCGACCTCGGCGGAATTTGAACTCGGAACGTAACGACAGACGAAATACGGCTACGAATTTCGCCCGGCGTGCTAACGTTTCTACCAGCTCGCCGCCTTAATGTATATATATGTCCTATCAATGTATATATATGTCCTATAACTTACATATACATGCACATGAAGAAATCAACGTATACATTCATATACGTTATACATGTGCATGAAAAAGAATATTTTGTAGGTGCAGAAGTGGCTGTGTGGTAAAAAGCTTGCTTCCTCACCATATGGTTCTGGGTTCGGTCCCACTGCGTGCCACCTTGGGCAAGTGTCTTCTACTATAGCTCCAAGCCGACCGAAACCATGTGAATATATTTGGTAGACGGAAACTGAAAGAAGTCCGTCGTATATATAGATACATATATGTATTTGTGTATCTGTGTTAGCCCGCCACCATCGCTTGACAACCGATGTTGGTGTGTTTACGTTCCTGTAACTTAGCATTTCGGCAAAAGAGCCCGACAGAATAAGTACTAGGGTTACAAAGAATGAGTCCTGGGTTCGATTTGTTCTACTAAAGGCAGCACTCCATCATGGCCGCAGTCGATTGAAACAAGTAAAAGAATACGCATGCCAGCAAGCAATTTCACGTTCCACTGTAATTTCCTGATCCAGTGTAGGGAAGGTTTCAGGTGTGGTGTTTACATAAAGAAAGAGCATAAGTGGGTTAAAGTTTACTGCAGCTGTTTCAGATGTGTTGTTTTTTATTGATACATACACTCCCTTACTTGTGGCCAAAATGAGTGGCTCATCGCACATTCCATATAGTGATCTTTTCTCTTAGCAAAATTTTAATTTTAAGTTTTAATTCACCCGCAGGAAACGTTTCTTTTATGATGTAATCGGTGTATTCATAAATACAAACACGCCTGAAACAGCTGTAGAGAACCTCAATCCATTTGTGTCCTTTCTTTTTTCTTTCTTTCTCCCTTCCTTTCTTTCTTTCTTTCTCTCTGTCTTCATATATATATATTATATATATATATATATATATATATACACCCGGCTAGTAATAAACAATCGTAACACAGTTCATAAATCATGGAAATACACATTTTACTGATTAACTTTTCCATGAGTTGTGAATAAATTACCGATGATCTTATATATATATATAAATACACACACATGTGTATACACACACACACACACACACATATATATATATATATATAATTACACACACATATGTAAATATATATATATATATATATAATATTTGTGCATGCATACGCCGGTCATTCGATGAACACCAATAAGTTAACAAATGTGTTTGTTCACCCATGCGTATATGCGTATATTATCAAATGTGCAAGGGTTGAGTGTTTCTATGGCGAGAGAACGAGAGAACAGTAATTTGAAATGTCTCCTTTCAAGAGTATATAGGAAATCTATCAACTGCGTATCGAACACCGCAAGTAAAGGAAATTTTCTAATGCGATAATCAACGTTATTCCTTTGCTCGGATTTAATTTACGCTCCAGTGATAACATAACCTGTTACGTTATTAATCAACAACGTAACACTGGAAACATATCTATTAAATAGCGAAATGAGGATAAGACAAACAAAGTCAATGCAACGTTAAGTAGATTTTTCAAGCGAAAAATGACAATTTTGACATCCCGCATTAAACATATCTGGGCGGATTCCTGTTTGCCTATCTGAATTTCTACTTCACTTATGCCGGTGATAATTTTACGAGTATATGCGTATATCTACGTCTGTCTGTCTGTCTGTCTGTCTGTATTTACAAATGTATCTCATGTATGTATGTGTCTATATGATGGTGTGTTATGTGTAGTATATAATAATAGATAGATAGATAGCATATAGATATATATATATATATATATTATATATATATATATATATAATATTATATATATATATATATTATATATATATATATGTATATAGGGAGAATTCACAAAGAAAACAAAAGACAAAAACAGGTGGTGTAGAAAACAAACAGATGTATTAGTATAACGCTCGCGAATTGAAAATTTCTTTAACGTTTCGAGTCTACGCTCTTCCACAGAAAGGAACACAGAAAGAAACAAGGAGAAAAAAATGTGTGTAGTGGCTACCGATCTATCATGGCGAATGCCGGACAGAAGGGTCACACAGGAGAGCTAAGAAGTAGGGAGAAAACAAAGTAGTATATATATGTGTGTGTGTGCAAATATATATATGTGTGCGTGTGTGTGTATATGTGTGTGTATATGTGTGTGTATACGTATATATATGCTGGTGTGCTGATATATGTGTACACGTATTTATACACGTACCCTGCCCAAACACACACGGACACATATTTAAAAGAGTCTACTTTTGTATTTGAGGCTCCTCCTAGTTCAAAGAATAATATCAGGTTACAACTCGAGAATAATGAGCATTGCATTAAAACTGGGCATATATTTCTCTCACCAAGAAACGATATTATAGAGAAAAAAGCGAGAGAGAAAGAGAGAGAGGGGACAAGGGGAGGAAGGAGAGAAACACACCCCGACGCACAGATATGTACACACACTCACACATGCACACATTTATATATTCCTTAATTCTTTTACGATGAAACTGGTAACTACAGATATCCTTTATTAAGGATATTCCTTAATTTTTCCTCTCTGAGGACGGAGTAGTTGGTTTATATGGAAATCCTTGCTCACTTACTTATGCACCATATGCACAGCTATTCTAAAGCAACTATAAGAGCCTTTAAGCATTATTTCTTAATCCTTTATTTAATCTAACTACTTTGCAATTATCATAGTTGAATCATAAATTACACGCTCTAAAGTGATACCACACGTTTTGCTTCATATATATATATATATATATCTTTTTTTTTTACTTGTTTCAGTCATTTGACTGCGGCCATGCTGGAGCACAGCCTTTAGTCGAGCAAATCGACCCTGGGACTTATTCTTTGTAAGCCTAGTACTTATTCTATTGGTCTCTTTTGCCGAACCGCTAAGTTACGGGGACGTAAACATACCAGCATCGGTTATCAAGCGATGCTAGGGGGACAAACACAGACACACAAACATATACACACACACTTATATATATATATATGTATATATATATATATATATATATATATATACATATATACGACAGGCTTCTTTCAATTTCCGTCTACCAAATCCACTCACAAGGCATTGGTCGGCCCGGGGCTATAGCAGAAGACACTTGCCCAAGGTGCCACGCAGTGGGACTGAACCCGGAACCATGTGGTTGGTTAGCAAGCTACTTACCGCACAGCCACTACTAATTGGAATTTTTACTCCCTTACGACAACCCATAGTTTCTATCTCTAAGGAACTATTTTTGTAATACGTATGGTAAAATTTTGGAGGGAAAATTTACGAATTTAATCGTCTATATAGGTTTAGCCTATGCTCGCTTTCTTCCACTATTTTGATATCGCCTGATCGGGAAGTGGAGGTACGTAGCATTTGATAAATCTATTTTAGTGGAGGTTTACGCTGATGAAAGACATGGAATTCATAATCTAGAAACGCGTTCGTAAATGACCGTTAGACTTTGTTTTCGTTATTTCTTCCTTCTGTTTTGCATATGTGAATTACAGGGATATGTCGTATGTGGAGTCCCATTTGTAGAAAATAGAAATAAACAGTCCATGACTGCTATTTCTAATGTTTTCGGTATGCGGCTAAGCAACCTGTTGCCTGCCTCTTTTATTTATATACAATATATATATTGAACATTTATAGAAGTTCCTACCGTTAATGGTTATATTTACATGCCGAAATGTACCAGTAAATAATCGTTGGTTTTTTTTTAAAAACCATTAAAGATATATTTACTCTTATTATATTATTATTATTATTATATATATATATATATATATATTATATATATTATATATATATATTATATATATATATATATATATATATATATATATATAATATATTAGTTTCAGCTCAGAGCTGCGGCCATGCTGATGCACCGTCGTTTTGTGCTACACTATTATTACGACGAACCTCGTCTAATATGTGGCACTTGGTGAAGAATGGAGTTTGATATAGCTACTCTCATTTGCACCTCTTGCCGTGAGGTAGGTTCATCTGGGACTCTTGACAATAAGATGTCCAGCTTTGATTTAAAAACCGCTACATCTACTTTGTGCAAGTTCTTCAGACTCTTTGGGAGAATATTAAAAAGCTGTGGGCCCTTGAAACCCAGACTGTTGCAGAAGCTGGTCCTGAAATGTCATTGCTGGGATCTTTGGCACTATGCAGTGTCGTCCCGTTCTAGCATTGGTGTAGCTTACAATGCCAAAATTTGGCACAATTCCTTCCAGGATCTTCTGGACATATATTACTGCATACCTCTTCCGTCTTCTCTCCAGGGAGTAGAGTCTTAGCTGTTTCAACCTTTCCCAGTAGCTGAGCTGTTGCAAAGAGACGATCTTCTTTGTGAATCTTCTCTGGATTGCTTCAAGGTTCGCTGTTAATTTTACACTGGTGGGTGACCATAGCTGTGAGCAGTAATCCAGGCGGCTGAGGACGAATGTCCGCCAGAGGACCGTCATGGTTTCCTTATCTCTGGTTCTGAATGTTCTTAGGATCCACCCAGCCAGTCGTGTGCACTTTGTCGCCATCCTGGTAATGTGCACTTGGAAAGAGGTATCATCACTCATGTCGATACCCAGGTCCCTCATAGACTTAGGCTCTGGGATTGAAATTCCCTGTGGACCGGTGTTTCCTGTAAGTTTAATATTCAGTTTTGGATGCTGGTAGCGCAGGGCCTGGAATTTTTCAGCATTAAACTGCATATTATTATCCTCAGCCCATCTGTAGATTGAGTCCAACTCCTGCTGCAGGTGTGCAACATCGCTGGGGTTCTGTATTTTCTGCGAGACTTTCGTATCGTCTGCATAGCTGGCCAGAGTGGCTATCCGGGCATTTGAGGGCATATCTGAGAGGGCCACTATAAAAAGCAGTGGTCCAAAGACAGTGCCCTGTGGAACACTGCTCACTATTTGTGTGTTCATAGAGGTGGCTCTATTAACCACTACTGCCTGACTCCTATCTTTCAGGAAGTCATGCAACCACACTCCAAGTTTTCCAGCTATGCCGATGTCATGCAGTTTATGGCATATCATACCATGATCCACCTTGTCAAAAGTTTTTGCAAACTCAAGGTAGATTACGTCCACATTTGATTTGTTGAGTAACTGCCTCAACACCCAGTCATAATGATGTAAGAGCTGGGTCAGGCAGCTCCTACCTGGTCGAAAACCATGGTGGGTATCACTCAGCAAGTTATTTTCCTCAAGGAATGCGATTAGTTTCTTTCTGACTATCCTTTCCATGACTTTGCTGATGTGTGAAGTCAGAGAGATAGGCCTATAGTTTTTGGCATCTGCTCTACTTCCCCCTTTATGTATTGGACATATTATTCCCTCCTTCAGCTTGCTTGGCAGTTTGCCATTCGCCAGAAAGCTCTGGAAGGGAATCTCGAGGGGTTTTGCCAGGGCATGCTTACACGCTTTGAGGAGGATGGCTGGGAAACCATCTGGACCAGCAGCTGAGTTTGTGTCCACTTCATCTATGGTTAGTAGGACATCTTTTTCGCTAATGTCAATACATTCTATTGTAACCGCCTCGCTGGTTATAGGTGAGGCGGCAAAGAAGTCCACTGGTTCGTTCATTTGTCTGTGTTCCAACGGGGTGGTAAAGACACTTTTGAACTGGTCATTCAGCATCTCACTGATCTTGGTTGGACTGTCTGTGAGGGAGCCATCCTTTTGGAGGAGGGGTCCTATCTTGTAGTGCACTGAGACTGTTTCTTTCGCGTAATGAAAGAAGGCATTTGGGTTTGATTTAATGTTTTTTATAACCCAGGCTTCTTTGTCTGCTTTCTCCTTCACATAGGATTGTTGCAGCATTTATTCGATCTCCATCAGTGTTGTTTTTAGGCGGGACGTTTCGCTACTTTTGGGATGTTGGTTGAGACGATTTGCAACCTTCGTCCGTCGTCTCATGAGGATCTTCCTGTCTCTTGGAATCTTGCTTCTATTTGTTTTGGCCTTGTGCTCTGGGACATATTTCTGGCATACGGCTTGCACAGAAGACATGAAACATTCTAGTTTCATGTCAATGTCTGGTGTGGAGAGACATTCCGGTCAGTCCTCTCTGAGGATCTCTTTTTGGATCGATTTCCAATCTGCTTTGTGGAAGTTCAGATTGGAGAGATTTCGGGTGCTTCCTTTAGGCTGTATGTTTCTGGTTACTTTTGGCCCAAACATAGACAGCTCTATTATGTTGTGATCCGAAACTGATGTCGGTGTCACTTTCACAACATGAATGATGTCCATATTGTTCGTGAAGCAGAGATCCAGAATGTTATTCGCCCTAGTTGGCTTAAGTACAACTTGCTCCATGAATAAGGCATTGGTGAGGTTGAGCAGGGACTCCACCTGTACTTGCTTGCAATGATTCATTCCTGAGAGTATGTGACCTTCGGGCCATTTGACGTTGGGGAAGTTGAAATCACCCATAAGAAATATGGCCACGTGGTGTTCCAGATTCATGAGGATTTCTTTAATTCTTGTGAGGCAATCTTCAAACTTGCCTGTGTGATTTGGTGCATCCGGTGGGCAATATGTAGTGCATATAACTATATTATGTTGTCTTATGTATACAATTAAAGTGTCACATAACGAATTTGAGTATGTCGTTAAGACCTGGAGTGTAAGGTTATCTCGGATGTATACAGCAACTCCACCATGTCTGTTCGCAGTATGGCATAGTTTGGTATGTGTACTTCTGCGTCCTCTATATCAGGGTTGCATAGGGCTTGATTGCATGCAGTAAGATCTCTCAGGAAAGAAATTTTGTTTCTATTTTGATGCAACAGGCCCCCAATATTTAGTAAAAGTATTGGGATGACGGCTGTGCAGGCGTTAGGGGAGGCCATCCCGTGTCTGTTGACTGTGGTGGTCTTGCATAGTGGTGGGCAGGGTTCCTTCTCTGTGCTTGGTGTAGCCAGGTTAGCTGCCGGACAATTCTTTGCGCCATGCATAAAAAAGACTCTTGCTCAGCTGCTGCGTTGCGCAGAACATCTGAGGGGCACACTTCGTTTTTGAAAGTTTTTTCTGGGAGACATTTCTTGTGTCCCCTCGGTAAAGCTTTTCTCTTTGAGTCCCCTGAAGTTCTGGCGGGGTGTCGGGTGGGCGAACCGGCAGTTTTTGCCGTCCTCACCATGCCAACATTTGCCCCGCAGGTAGAATTTACAGGTTCTTCGGTGCCTTCCAGATTTCTTCTTTCCTGAAGTGTACTGGGTGGCATTGGATCCTCCATGGGGTTCTCTGCTGTTTGTGTGGTGGGTTGGGGTTTCAGCTTTGGTTGTTTTGCCTTTTCCTCCTTTTCCCTCCTTATTTTTGCTTTCGGTCCTTCCTTTTTTTTCTGTTTTTCTAATTTTTTATTTCTTCGCAGGACCACTGGTACAGGGGGGCTTCCGGTTTCTGCTCCCTTGGCTCCCCTATCCTTCACTACCAGGTCGTTCACCGGGGTAGGTGATCCATTTTCCTGAGGAGCCCCTGGATCACAGAGACTTCCGGCTTCCTTCTCTTTTTCGTCCTCTTCATCCTCATCAGCTTTGCCACAATAATTTTCAATTATATATATATATATATTATATATATATATATATATATATATATATATATATATACATATATACATATATATATATACATATATATATATATAATATATATATATACATATATATACATATATACATAATATATATATACATATATAAAGTTAATCCAAACAAGAAAACAAAAAAAAAACACAACAACGCGAGGACTTGGAACAAATAAAGTATTATTGGACGCTCAGGAAAGAAGGAAAGAAGGATGTACATATATATATACATGTATGTATATACATATATATAAAGGATGTACATATATATATACATGTATGTATATACATATATAAAGTTAATCCAACAAGAAAACAAAAAAAAAACACAACAACGCGAGGACGTGGAACAAATAAAGTATTATTGGACGCTCAGGAAAGAAGGGAAGAAGGATGTACATATATATATACATGTATGTATATACATATATATAAAGGATGTACATATATATACATGTATGTATATACATATATATAAATATCTATATATATACATATATACATATATATTACACACATATATATATATATATACATAAATATTTATATATACACACACATATTATATATATATATATTCACAAACACATATGAAAGTGTATATATATATATATATATATATATATATATATATATATATACATAAACATATGTATATGTTTATGTATATAAACAGATGTATTAGTATAGTGCTCAGGAATAGAAAGGTACACAGAAAGGTACACAGAAAACAAGGAGAGAAAAAAATGTGTGTAGTGGCTAACGATCTATATATATATATATATATATATATATAGGTATATCTCAAGCTGACTACACACACACGTATATACACACATAGACACACGTATACATACACATACACACATACAGGTATATTGATTTACTTGTCTATATATCTGTGCAGTTAAAATGATGCATATTATATCAGAAAAACATGTACAAGCTTGAAAATCTGTGATAAAACTAAAGATAAACCAAAACAAACGAAAAAAACCCTCATATTTTCAGCGAGATTGTGGTTAATTATTATAGATTTGATATTTATATTAATTGTCAATAGTCAAACATATATTTGTCCCTTATCGTTTGCTTAAGTAGCAAGTACAATAAAGAATATGTGAAAATTCACACAAATAGTGCTTATTTACGTTGGCTTACACGTACTTGTAAACTTATTCCTTATTACCACCACCACCACCACCACCACCACCAACCACCACCACCACCACCAGCACCACCACCACCACCACCACCACCACCACCACCACCACCACCACCACCACCACCACCACCACCACCAGCACCACCACCACCACCAGCACCACCAGCACCACCAACCACCACCACCACCACCACCACCACCACCACCACCACCATTACCACCACCACTACCACCGTCATCATAGCTACCACGATTAGCGTCACCTGCACCACCACCTCGACAATCACTACCACAGCAACGATTGTCACCGTCGCCATTACCACCACCACCACCACCACCACCACCACGAGATAATTACCACCACAATAGCTGCTCCTACTAGCATTTCTTCCATCTCCGATAGCAGCAGCGCCACCACCCTACCACCATCACCATAATAATTACCACCACAATAGCTGCTCGTATTAGCATTTCCTCCATCGACAGCAGCAGCAGCGTCACCATCACCAACGCCACCTCCACCATCACCGACCACCACCACCACCACCACCGCCACCGCCGCCGCCGCCACCACCACCACCACTACCAACACCACCACCACCACCACCACCTTACATCAACTCCATTACCTCCACTCCTTTCACTACCCTACCAACACTAACATAACTACAGTCGCTGCAGACAGCATCAGCAACATTCAATGACGTGGAAGACTCTACGTAGTCCCTCGGCCAACTAAAATGGTAGCCATATCCCTCTAACACTATACCTTTCTTCTTGTGTTGAAATAGAACACGTTGGATGATGTACTCAATCTCTTTGATTCCTTAAACATGGAGGAAAGATGTAATGTTCATGGCAAGGAAAGCACTTAATTATAGATCTACTGGATTAGGTTGAACCTGGGGAGCGAAACAACAACACAGAAACAAGGCTAGATGATGGAACATCTACATTTTGAACCGACCTGTTATAAATAGCAGCTCCATCCTCCTTAGATCATATGTGTTAGAAAAAGAAAGGGTAAATTAGATAATGTTGTTTTTGTCTAAAACTCGGGCGCACTGAGATGAGTGCGCAGGCCTCTTAATTATGGTGCCGAAACTACCTCGGCCCTCAGTCTACACAGCTGATGAAAGAGAATGATGATCTCTGTATTTTGTCCGGTGTGTTTTATCAAAGCCACGCGTTTATTCTACATTTATGTTTTATATATACGTATCTATCTATCAATCAATCAGTCTATCTATCTATCTATCTATCTATCTATCTATCTATCTATCTATCTATCTATCTATCTATCTATCTATCTATCTATCTATCTATCTATCTATCTATCTATCTATCTATCTATCTATTAATCAGTCTGTCTGTCTGTCTCGTGATTTTTCATAGGCATAGCGATACCATTAGTCAGTTGTTAGAAGTCTATTAATGCTGCTGCATAACGTGTTAAGAGAGCACAGTGGTTCTGAAGAAGCTGTAGAATATTGCATAAGCACTCAGCTCTCGATGTACTGCTTTTTTAACAGAAACAACAGTTGATTATGCAATCCCCGTTCTTTTGTCATTAACACACATACACACACACATACACGCGCACACACGAGCGCATGTGTGGCTGAGTGGTAAAAAAATTACTTCTTATTTACAGGGTTTCAGGATGTGTCCAACAGCATGTTAGCTCTAGTAAGCATTATCTTCTATAGCCTCGCACAGATCAAAGCCTTGTGAGTTGATTTGGTAGACGGAAACTGAAAGAAGCCCGTCGTGTATGTATGTATACGTATATAAGTTAGAAATAATGGGTTATATATATGTATATATATATATATATATATATATATATATATATATATATACATACACACATATATGTGTGTGTGTGCGTGTGCCTGTGCCTGTGTTAGTCCCCCATCACCGCATGGCAACCGGTGTTGGTCTGTTTACGTTCGTATAATCAGCGGTTCGGCAAAACGGAAGATATAATAAGTACCAGGCGTGCAAAGTAAGTACTAGGACCGATTCGTTCGACTAAAATTCTTAAAGATGGTGCTCCAACATGGCCGAAGTGTAATGACTGAAGCAATCAAAATATGAAAGAATAAAAGATATACATATATGCATACAAAGAACTAGCCATTGAGTAACCAATGAGAATGCTTTGGTTACATGTACCATGCTTTTACTCATTGCTTTTGGAGCATGTGTTGCTGAGAGCACAACCCACTCAACTCTCCGAACGTTTGGCTTTGCGACAACAGAGTCGAATGGAGCAATGCGAAATACAATACCTTCCTCAAGTAGTCCACTTCAGATTGAAACCACGACATTATGATCGGGAGTTGAATAATCTAATGACTACACAACGTACTTTCACAATTATGCGTGTGTGTGTAGATAAGTATATGTATGTGCGTATATATTCATATATGAATATATATCTTACACACATATACGCCCAAATATGTTATTCATCATCCAGTAGTGTTTAAGAACTAAGTACGAGTGATAATTTCATAATGGTTTACATTAAGCAAAGCAGCTTAAATATTTTAAAAATGTATATGAATGTAAATATAATATTGCTCTAAATATAATTCTCGGTATTAACACTAAATGAAAGAGAATGTTGACAAGCAACGGGTAGTTATAGTTTGTACACCATCTGACTAAAGAAGAGCTGGCCTTGACTTCATTGGAGCTAATAAGTCGCAATTAGTTTGGAATAGTTTTGTTAAATGTCATTAAAACACAATGAATTTATAGTTTTCGGGTAGATGTCAGTTTAGCATAGACACTCTGTTGGTATTTAGATGAGTCCATCTGTCTGAACGAAGTCACCACAATTTCGTGTTAATGTATTCGAATAAAAGAGAGAGGGTTATTGGTAATATCGCACGGAAATCTCGAAATATACCTTCTGATATTTCGTTAAATCCCTTTACCTACTGGATTCAAATCTCGCATGACCGAGTGGTACAATAACATAAATACTAATCAATTGTTGGAGTTAATGCAAACGACTACAACGATATGTAGGGTCAATCACACTAGGCGGCACCTTGGCCAAGTGTCTTCAGTTCCAGCTGCACATTACCAGGATAGCGACAAAGTGCAGAAGACTGGCTGGACGGATCCTGATAACGTTCGGAACTAGAGAGAAGGACAACATAATGGTCCTCTGGAGGACATTCGTCCTCAGCCGACTGGATTACTGCTCCCAGCGATGGTCACCCATCAGTGTAAAATTAAAAGCGGATCTTGAAGCAATCTAGCGAAGCTTCACAAAGAAGATCGTCTCATTGCAACAGCTACAGGGAAAGGCTGAAACAGCTAAGACTATATTCCTTGGAGCGAAAGCGGGAGAGGGGTGCAGTAATATACATTTGGAATATCCTGGAGAAATTGTGCCAAATTTTGACATTGAAAGCTACACAGATGCCAGAACGGGTCGGCTCTGTACAGTGCCGAAGATTCCAGAAATGCCATCGCGCTACAGGACCAGTTACTGGAACAGCGTTGGTTTCAGGGACCCACAGGTTTTTAATATTCTCCCAAAGACCCTGAGGAACCTACACAAAGTGGATGTAGGGGTTCTTAAATCAAAACTGGACCTCTTCATGTCGAGAGACCCAGATGAACCTACCTCACAGCAAGAGGTGCAAATGAAGGTAAATGATTTTGTCCTAATTATGTTAACGCATATAAATATATATGCATTAAATTGCATGCTATATATATATATATATATATATATATATATATAGCATGCAATCTAATGCTGAAAATTTGTAAGTTTTGTGATAACAACAGGCAAAACTAAATGCAATACCAATTAAATACACTAGACCTGGAGTGGTTGCAATCCCAGAGACACACTCAGTGCGAGACCTGGGCATTTACGTGAGTACTGATGCACCTTTCCATGTACATGCTGCTAAGTTGGTAATGAAATGCAGGCGGCTGAGCGGTTGGATTCTTAGAACTTTTAGAATAAGAGATCAGGAAACCATGATAGTATTCTGGAGGATACTTGTCCTAAGCCACTTTGACTATTGCTCCCAGCTATGGTCACCAACCCGTGTAAGATTAATTGCAGAACTTGATTATATGCAGCATATAATCCACTGGGAAAGACTCCTTAGAGTGGAGGCGAGAAAGATGTGCCATAATATACATCTGGAAGATCCTAGATCCTAAACTTTGGCATTGAGAGTTACACTAATGCTGTAACAGAGCGCCTCTGCATAGTGCCAGGGTCTCCAAATTTACCATCAGGATATAGGACAAAATATTACAACAGCCTGGGCTTTAGGGGACCACAGCTCTTCGATATCCTCTCGAAGGACCTGAGAGACCTATGTAGGGTGGATGTAGGTGATTTCAAAACAAAACTGGACCTCTTACTGTCGAGTGTCCCAGATGAACCAACTTCACAGCAGGAAGTGTAGATGAGGGTGGCGGCATCAAAGTCCCCCATGAAGTAAATGTCAATTTCTAAAAAAGAATTAATGAAGTAAAATTATGTAGTAACACCAAATGGTGGTGCCCCAGTATGGCCACAGCTCATGAGCTGAAACTAGATGAAATCAAATTATATATACATATATATACGTATATGTGTGTGTGTTTGTTTGTTTGTGTGTGTGTGTGTGTGTGTGTGTGTGTGTGTGTGTGTGTGCAGCTGCGTTTGTCTTTACTCGCACTGCTTGGAAACCAGCATTGGTTTGTTTATGACACTCATAACTTAGCGGCTCAGCAAAACGGACTGATAGAATACTAAGTCCCAGACTTAGAAAAATAATTTTGCGAGATCGATTTGTTTGGCTAAAGCCTTGAAGGCTCATCATGAGCGCAGTCTAATGACGCAGGAGGAAAGGAGAAAAAACGGAAAAGATAAAGGATATGTTCTCAACACTTTGTGTTAGAAAGTAATATATTCAGGAGGGAGAATATATATATTCGGCTGTGTTAAAAAGTAATATATTCAGAAGTGAGAAACAGTGAGTTTGCAGGTTTATAAGATCATGGATCATGGCTTATTGTGTGTTAGATATAATTTATTTACTCTCGTCATTATGGATTTTAAGTTCTCGTTCCACCGAAATGAACTTTTGCTTTTGTTAGTCTTGCGTGATGAATAAAATAACTAAAAGCAATAAAACGTTATTGACACGATGATACAGGGCTTCCATGGAAACCAAATAAATGTTATGATGGTGTTATGAAATCAATGTTTAGAAAAAATATTATGTAGTGTTTATGTAAGTAATAATGTTTTTCTTTTAAGTATGTGATAGTTTTTCTACAAATGCTTCATATCCTTAACCCATATATGCCGATAAAAAGTTTTCCTGTATTTAGATTAAACGTTATCGTAAGCTTTCACAATCTGGAAGAGAAGGACAGTATGTACTTGTTAGCTACGGGTGTCGAGTACCTACTGAACGTTTCGCATGCTCAGGCAGATGCTTTCCAGTGACTTCGTATGGAGCAGATTTTGCGTTGCGAAAACGAAGCCAGGGTTATATATGACAGTAGTTCCCAATTGTGATCCATTTGACCCGAAGAAGTCATTATGGATTTCAGGTTTTGGGGTCCACGCTAGCAAAATAGTAAATTGGGTATTTTAAGGGTCCATGAAAAATTTTGATTAAGGTGTATTTATAGCAAGAAGCAAATAGGCTTCTTTCTCTACTGTTATACATAGTTTAATGTGTTTCTGGCCATAATCCCGCCGAGGTCGACTTTGCCCTTCATCCTTTCGGGGTCGTTTAAATAAGTACCAGTTACGCTCTGGGGTCGACATAATCGACTTAATCCCCTCCCACAAAATGCTCTTGTGGAAAATTTTAAAATTAATGTGTTTCTGGCCACAGAAGCATGGTCTCTCAAAGGGTACTTGTAGAAACATACACAAGTTAACGTGTGAAAAGCAAAGCAGGAATTTTGAAAGAAGTGCTTATAAAACTAGTTTTTAACATCGAGCGGATATGGGGGTTGACCAGAATGTGATAGCAATGAAAGGTCAAACTGCTAGCTTAAGGAGGTAAAACGAAAGACAAACAAGACACGCAGGCTATTTCAAGAGGATTCTTTCAATGACTTCGTTCTTTCTTTCTTTCTTTCTGTCTGTCTTTCTTTCTTTCTTTCTTTCTTTCTTTCTTTCTTTCTTTCTGTCTGTCTGTCTTTCTTTCTTTCGTGTTCTTTCTTTCTTTCTTTCTTTCTTTCCTTCCTCCCTGCCTTTCTTTCCTTCTCTCTTTCTTTCTTTCTTCTTTCTTTCTTTCTTTCTTTCTTTCTTCCTTCCTTCCTGCATTTCTTTCTTTCTTTCTTTCTTTCTTTCTTTCTTTCTTTCTTCCTTCCTTCCTGCTTTTCTTTCCTCTTTCTTTCTTTCTTTCTTTCTTTCTTCTTCTTTCTTTCTTTCTTATTATGGCCTTTCCTTGTCTTTTCTCATCTCTTTCCTCTGTTCACCTTACATTCCAAAGAAGGACAGTATCCGAAATGTGATTCTTTCCACTGCAAAGCAAAAAATTCTGTCCCATCTAACTAATTTTTCTATTTGTTTTCCATTTTCTCTCTCTCACTCGCTCTTGACTCTCTCTTCTCCCCCTTTCTCTCTCTATCTCTCTTCTCCCTCTTTCTCTCTCTCTCTCTCTCTCTCTCTCTCTCTATTTGTCTGTCAAACAATACCGAAAGCAAAAGTTCCACTTTATATATTCAGATGAACGTTAAAACGAAAAAAAAAAAAAAAAAAAGCAAACTAACCATTGCTTGACAACCGATCCTGGTGTGTTTATGTCCCCGCTACTTAGCAGTTCGGCAAAAGAGACCGATAGAATAAGTACTGGGCTTACAAAAGAATAAGTCCCGGTGTCGAGTTGCTCGATTAAAAAAAGGCGGTGCTCCAGCATGGCCGCAGTCAAATGACTGAAACAAGTAAAAGAGTAAAAAGAGAGAGTGTAAACCTGTCTAACACAAGAATGCCGTCAGGTTTGTTAGAAACATCGCCAAAACTTATAAGTATTCATGGGCAACCTGCAGTCTACCGGGTTTTCTGAAATGGCACACCTAAGGAAAAATTACTATCTCTTTTTCAGTAGTGTGGTCCGCCTGATGATAAGTCATGCTTCATGCAGCCCGCTTCTCTGGAAAGTTTGCTCTTATGTCTGCTCCACGTAACAAGCAGACCTGCTAGAAATAGCAGTCGAATATACTTAGTATCATTAGATATATGGAGGGGTCGTCATGGATACTGTTGTTTACTCTAGTTTGCTAACAAATCGAAAAGGAACTAAAGCAAACGGGAATATGGAAATGCTTACACCTGTTATAGGTAAATTGCGGCCTGCTGGACTTCTTGAAAGTCACGCCAAACGAAAATTACCTTGAATTTTTTTAGTTGTGTTGCCTGTTTGATAATGAAATGAACTTGTTCATGCGGCCGGTTTCTCGAAAAAGTTTGCGCCCGTGTCTCTTATAAATAATAAACTTTTAATTTGAATAAGCTCACCAGCTGTTATGACCTAGGACTGATATAATAATTGTTTTCAGATTAGCTGGTCTTTGTTGTACGGTCACAAACGTGGTCACTGAGAGGTCAATGGAGATAGTAGCCAGGACATTGCAATTGTAGACAGTGTGATGACCTTCAGCGCTTTGTTGCTGTTTGTTGTATGTAAGTAGTGTGTGTTTGCATGTCTGTATCTGAGTCTCTATGCGCATGAGTGTGATTAGGGTGGGTGTGTGTGTCTGTGATTGTGCTTAAGTAAATGTGTGTGAGATAGTATGCTGTGAGATAGAAAGCAGGAGAGAGAGGTAAAGAAGGTAAGAGAAGGAGAGAGAGAGGGAGAGTGGTGAGGAATGAGAATATAAAAGAGAGACATATAAAGAGGAAAAAGAGAGACGGAGAGAAAGAGAAAGAGAAAGGCAGATTCAGACAGGGGGGGGTGTGAGTGAGGACAAGGAGAATGAAAGAGAGTGACAAAGAGAAAGAGAGAGACAGACAGATTAGGCAAGAAAGAAAGTCGGGGAGAGAGAGAAACAGAGAAGAGGGAGAGAAATAGATAGAAGATAAATAGAGAGAGAGAGAGAGAGAGAGAGAGAGGAAGGGAGAAAGGAGAGCGAGAAGGGAAGCGAGAGAGAAGAAAAGAGAGAGACACAACATTAGCTTACTACTCTCAAAAGCACCTAAAGCAATAATGCAATGAAAGATAATCGCTCTAGTGTATATAGAAAAGTATCACGTCAGCAATATGTTACAACCAATGATCCATTAGATTCGCTATTTATTTTACCTACCATCTCTATAACGGTTCAGGTTTCTAGATATAACTCACTGCACAACTAATTCACTTTAAAATGCTCCTC
>NC_043006.1:78791421-78799466 GCF_006345805.1 Octopus sinensis | reverse complement strand
TATTCAGATGAACGTAAAACGAAAAAAAAAAAAAAAAAAAGCAAACTAACCATGGCTTGACAACCGATCCTGGTGGTTTTATGTCCCGCTTACTTAGCAGTTCGGAAAAAGAGACCGATAGAATAAGTAGGGCTTACAAAAAGAATAAGTCCCGGTGTCGAGTTGCTCGATTAAAAAAAGGCGGTGCTCCAGCATGGCCGCAGTCAAATGACTGAAACAAGTAAAAGAGTAAAAAGAGAGAGTGTAAACCTGTCTAACACAAGAATGCCGTCAGGTTTGTTAGAAACATCGCAATAAACTTATAAGTCATTCATGGGCAACCTGCAGTCTACGGGTTTTCTGAATGGCACACCTAAGGAAAAATTACTATCTCTTTTTTCAGTAGTGTGGTCCGCCTGATGATAAGTCATGCTTCATGCAGCCCGCTTCTCTGGAAAGTTTGCTCTTATGTCTGCTCCACGTAACAAGCAGACCTGCTAGAAATAGCAGTCGAATATACTTAGTATCATTAGATATATGGAGGGGTCGTCATGGATACTGTTGTTTACTCTAGTTTGCTAACAAATCGAAAAGGAACTAAAGCAAACGGGAATATGGAAATGCTTACACCTGTTATAGGTAAATTGCGGCCTGCTGGACTTCTTGAAAGTCACGCCAAACGAAAATTACCTTGAATTTTTTTAGTTGTGTTGCCTGTTTGATAATGAACTATGTTTCATGCGGCCGGTTTCTCGAAAAAGTTTGCGCCCGTGTCTCTTATAAATAATAAACTTTTAATTTGAATAAGCTCACCAGCTGTTATGACCTAGGACTGATATATAATTGTTTTCAGATTAGCTGGTCTTGTTGTACGGTCACAAAACGTGGTCACTGAGAGGGTCAATGGAGATAGTAGCACAGGACATTGCAATTGTAGACAGTGTGATGACCTTCAGCGCTTTGTTGCTGTTTGTTGTATGTAAGTAGTGTGTGTTTGCATGTCTGTATCTGAGTCTCTATGCGCATGAGTGTGATTAGGGTGGGTGTGTGTGTCTGTGATTGTGCTTAAGTAAATGTGTGTGAGATAGTATGCTTGTGAGATAGAAAGCAGGAAGAGAGGTAAAGAAGGTAAGAGAAGGAGAGAGAGAGGGAGAGTGGTGAGAGAATGAGAATAAAAGAGAGACATATAAAGAGAAAAAGAGAGACGGAGAGAAAGAGAAAGAGAAAGGCAGATTCAGACAGGGGGGGGTGGTGAGACAAGGAGAATGAAAGAGAGTGACAAAGAGAAAGAGAGAGACAGACAGATTAGGAAAGAAAGAAAGTCGGAGAGAGAGAAACAGAGAGAAGGGGAGAAATAGATAGATAGATAAATAGAGAGAGAGAGAGAGAGAGAGAGAGGAAGGGAGAAAGGGAGAGAGAGAAGGGAAGCGAGAGAAGAAAAGAGAGAGACACCACATTAGCTTACTACTCTCAAAAGTACCTTAAAGCAATAATGCAATGAAAAGATAATCGCTCTAGTGTATATAGAAAAGTCTCACGTCAGCAATATGTTACAACCACTGATCCATAGATTCGCTATTTATTTTACCTACCATCTCTATAACCGGTTCAGTTTTCTAGATATAACTCACTGCACAACTAATTCACCTTAAAATGCTCCTCTCCTCTCTTTCTCTCTGTTCTTCGTATTTTCTCTTGTCTCTGTCTTACTGTATCTTTCTCTTTCTACGTTCATCTCTCTCTCTCTCTCTCTCTCTCTCTCTCTCTCTCTATCTATATATATATATATATTATATATATATGAAAGAAAAAGGTGTCCAGAATGCCGGATGGTTGTATATAAAAAAATATATATATTTATTTACAGCGCTTAAATATGTAATTAAATATGTGATATGTAAATATATATACATTTCTTTTATATACAACCATCCAGCATTCTGACGCTTTTTTTTTCATATGTATTAAATCTGTACATCACCCCCAAATACTTCTAAAATATATATATATAATATATATATATATATATATATATATATATATATATATACATATATGTTTCTCCCTCTCTCTCTATCTCTCTCTCTCTCTTCTCTCTCTCTCTCTCTCTCTCTCTCTCTCTCTAGTCGTTCTCACTCACAACCTCTCACCTTCACCAGGATCCCTTATTAAACATTATTACTCATTTTCTTTCCCGTGCTGAAACTTATCGGGCTTTTATTTCTATCAACAGTTTGACCCGAAACTGTTCAACTTCAACGTAACCCACAGCAATTTCACCAGTTTATTCATTTAACTTATCTAACTCAAACAAAATGCAGTCATTACACTGCAGCATGAATCAACTCTCTCTCATTCTCATTGCAATTCATAAAGTGTCCATTGAGTTTGTTAAACATTTTACACACACAAATCTAAAAAAATTATATGAAAGAAATACAGGCGCGCGCATATTTACTCATTCATTTTTATAATTACTAAACATGGAAGCCTCTACTAATGTATGCATGCATGTACGTACCTACGTAGGTGCGTATGTTTGTATGTATGTATGTATAAATGTATATACGAGTGATATTGGTAACATGTAACCCAATACAACCTGTTGCATGGTCGGGTCGTCGACGACTAAACCTGCAACCCCAGACTTGCTTGGTGAGGAGGGTGCTTATTGGACACTCTGCGGGATGAAAAACAAAACCCGTCAAAGGGCGGAGGAACTCTTGAGAGTCAACGGCCACCCAATAAATGTGTTTTTTTTTATTTTCCTTCTTAAGGCTTACGGCTGTATCATGCGCGGGGACATAGAAATAATCTGACTGAATACCCGATCGCGCGGTTAAACCATTGGGCGTAAAGGACTCCTAGTCTTTCTTCGGGCATCCTTCTAGAAGAAGGCAATTCAGGTAACTGGGATAACTCCGAGATAAAACCTGCGGCTCAGTGGTTACTGATGATGTTGACTTTTCTTCTTTTCGGATTATGGCTGCTGTTGCTTAGTGAGTGGGATTGACTCAGTGCACAGCCTTTCCTCACTTTAAAAAAATCTTCCTGCACAGGCATTGCATGATAACAACATTGTTCATGATTGTTGATGGTGCTGTGAGTCTCAATTGAATGGCTGGCTGTAGCCTTAAAAAGCAAATAAAAGTCACATTCGATCACAGCACCAACAGCAGTTAAGCTTCGTGCAATGGCCATACTCGATAACGAGGGGGCAGCCATCATATATGTATGCATGCATGTATGTATGTAGTGTTTTTTCTTTGAAAATTAATTTAAGTTCTTGGGGAGCTCAAGTCGATTGTTAGGAAAGCAACAAGATTGAGTTTAGGGAGCTCTCGGTGTTTGTAAATATGTAGCTGAGTTGGTGTGTTGGTTGAACTGTCAATGCATACTCCCAAGTGTGTGCATCTATTCACATAAGAATCTCACATACAAAATTTTGGGACTCAATTCTTCGCTGTGCCATTATTATCTTAGATTTGGAGAATCCACGTCAGTTTCATTTGCTCTTCTTTCCATGAAACCAAGTGTTTCTAGATTTTTGTGTAAATTTGTAGGTACGTAAGCTAATGATCCTAGGATGATAACTATAAATGAGAATTCCTAGTCAGGCCACAAGAGCTGTAAGTTCCGCATTAATTGGCCATAAGTATTCTTTTGTCCTGGAATTTTCATTGTATTGGGATATCTGCAAAGTTCGTTCCGATTTATAGTAGCTTAAATTTTGACTTATTATAGAACATGGTTGAGTCCATAAAATAGGATTTTACTACACCTCCATTTAGAGCACAGTTTAAGCTGTCTTTTCGTAGAAGAAGGTTTATATTCCTATAACCTGTGTTAATTCTGTAACCCTTTAAAATGGAAGATAAGAAAGTTCATTTTCGGCACTTGATGCTTTGGGAACCAGACCAAAATTGCTGTAGCTCGGCGGTGATGTGTTACCCCAACCTCCATATTCACCAGATATTGCTCCTTCGGATTTCCACTTATTCAGGTCTCTGTAGAATAGTCTTAATGGTAAAAGTTTCAATTACTTGGATGACGTAAAAAGATACCTTGATGAATTCTTTGTTTTTATTTGTTTCTGCTATTTGACTGCGGCTATGCTGGAGCACCACCTTTAGTCAAACAAATCGACCCTAGGACTAATTCTTTGTAAGCCTAGTACGTATTCTATCACTCTCTTTTGCCGAACCGCTAATTTACGGGGACGTAAACACACCACCAAGCGATGGTGGACACCTACACACACACACATACAACGGGCTTCTTTTAGTTTCTGTCTACCAAAATCCACTCACAAGGCTTTGGTCAGCCCGAGGCCAGAGTAGAAGACACCTGTCCAAAGTGCCACGCAGTAGGACTGAACCCGGAACCACGTGGCTGGTAAGTAAGCTACTTACCACACAGCCACACCTCCGCCTATAATAATAATAATGGTTTTAAGTTTTTACCACAAGGGCAACTTGGGGGATGGGATTCGGTCAATTATTCGACCTCAGTGCGTAACTGGTACTTATTTAATCGACTCCAGTGTGTAACTGGTACTTAATTTATTGACCCCGAAAGGATGAAGGCAAAATCGACCTCGGCGAAATTTGAACTCAGAACGTAGCAGCAGACAAAACAGAAATACGTAGCTGAAACCAAAACCTTGTGTCTGTTAATTTCCTACAGACACTCGGAAATATGGGATGCTATTTGTTTGTCAGTGATGCTCATATGTGACTGTTGTGCAATATCAGAACGTAGCATTTCGCCCGGCGTGTAAACGATTCTGCTAGTTCACCGCCTTTGCCTTTCATCCTTTCGGGGTCGATAAATTAAGTACCAGTTATGCACTGGGGTCGATGTAATCGACTGGGACCCCTCCCTCAAAATTTCGGGCCTTGTGTCTAGAGTAGAAAAGAATACATGTATTCTTTTCCATGACGTTAGCATGTGAATTTATGGATATTTGGCTGCTATTTCTAACAGGCTGTATTACATCGTAAGAGTTCTCTAGTTTGCCTAATCTGCACACTTTTGGATTAAGTTGGAGGATGGTTATTGATGAAACGACAAAAGAGAGTTGTGGAGATGATACATCTTCAGCGCACACCACCAGTGACAGATCGGAGAAAAATTGTTAGTTCTCGACATCATCGTATCTTGGAAAGTTTAGCTACGTCTACTGTCAACATTTAGACGTTTACTCTTTTTACTTGCACTATGGCAATGTTGGGGCGCCGCTTTGCACTGATTAATCGATTAAATAGACACCAGCATTTATACTGGGATTGAATCTTGGCTCTTTATGAGTGCCTTTTGTACAAACCACCCGGTGGTAGAGACGTAAACAGATTAATACAAATATTAAGTGGCGACAGACAGACAATTACACAAACATGCGCGCGAACACAAACACACACAGATGTATACACAAACACAATCACACACACACATAGCATACACACATATGTATATATGGTAGATGTACCCGTCACCCGTTGGGTCACAACAACTCCAAGTTGAAAATGTCGATGCGCAGCAGTAGAGGAAAAAAAATACTATTTCGAACTTCATGCAATGAAACTCTTACATAATACAGTTCTCCCGCCTTTGTTGTGACAACATAAATACGACCAAGTGTTTCTTCTTTGAAAACATTCAAATGGCCTTCAATATTTTTTTTCTTCGCTTCCTTCTTTGCCATTCTTTGTTATTACTGTTCCAAGTGAAATACCCGGGTACTTCAGCATGAAGTGTTTTTTTTTTCTATTTGCAAATTCATCATTGATTCACAATGAAAAGAATTCTGTCAATGTGGTTCTCATATGTCGTTCATTGACAGCCGTAGCCTCATTATTTCTGAGCAATATTCTTTGTTCATCTGGTAGATCACTTGCAGTCTCACTATTACAGGTCCTCTTTCGTGAATAGAAATTCCTAAAATGGATGCAACTGTTTCGGATGGTCCAATATACCCACCCATTGACTAATTTCATTAATATTGTTTATTTGAACAGCGGCTTGATCATGTTTTCTTTCTGCATGTACCTGATAACGTACTTAATTGACCTCACTGAGGCAACGATTTTAACGTTGCAGTGACACTTGAATGCTTTTAAAAGCGTTTCGTTATAAGGTATAACTGATTTGTTCTTGTTTGCTTGTCCGTTCTTATGAGATTCAACTGCACTCATTGCAACTGATCTTCGTCTACAAAGAGATAGTCTGATTATGTTTCTGCCTTTTGATTAGGATGATCACGATGTCGTGCACCTACTCTTTATACCTCGCTCAGAGATTTATTATTGCTTGTTTACACTTTTTCGATATCAGTGACAGTTTCTTCACTGGAAAGAAGGATATATATTTGCAAAGGGAGGCCTACTTTTCAACGACAACCGTTGATTGTCACACGCTGATGACGGGTCAATACCCAGAAACTCGAGTCCGTGTGTATCATAGGTTGAAGACGGGAAGGATGGCTTCCCTTTGCAAATACTGATAGGGCATAGAAAGTGTGTCAATAGCCAGCTGGAGGAGGTGTCCTCCTAGGGCTACAAGCTACAGAAGCATCCACCCTTAGGGGTTAGCCACATTTAAGTGGCAAATATAATTCACGATTACTATTTTATTTTAAATAAAATAGTAATTTTCCCCTTTAAGAAGAAGAAAAAAGTCAAGTACACGTGATTAAAAAAATATCTCATAAAAATATACGAAGAATCCCTATCTTTTAGTCTACGGCACTCCGAGAGTTGTATAAATCATTAATGGGGAAAAAAAGCATGTAAGAAAAAAGGACGAACGGAGATGGCTGCGACGATGCTTTGAATTACCGTAATCGACATTTTCAGCCTAATTTTTTTCCTAACCCTTCGTGGGATCCCAGCAAATTTTAAAAGTTATGCAACTTTTACATTTTTCATTTAAATGAGTTTATATCTCATGACTTTCATTGTCAATAGTTTATGTATTCACATACATAATATGAGTTTAAAATTCCCAGTCATATGGATGTTTATAGAATAAAATATAGTCATTGGGGTCCAAATGGACCTCATTGACCTTCTGTGGAATTATATTTTTCTGTTCTTTTTCCAGATATTCTGATGAACTATAAGTAAATTTTCTTCGTATTTGTACCGGTATGAATCGTCATACTTTTTTCTTTTACACTTTTTGTTTTATTTCATATTTAGTGCTATATGTAGAGATTATAAAATTATAAAAAGAAGTGCGAAATTTCTTGTTCTGTATCATGCACTCACACATAAAAATTAAACTTTATGGATAGAGGGAAAATACGCAAAATTAAAAGGG
The DNA here is from genome assembly GCF_006345805.1 of Octopus sinensis. Taxonomy (NCBI): domain Eukaryota; kingdom Metazoa; phylum Mollusca; class Cephalopoda; order Octopoda; family Octopodidae; genus Octopus; species Octopus sinensis. The sequence goes on along the minus strand of NC_043006.1, from coordinate 78,792,167 downwards.
ACTCCATTAATATACTGTTATTAATATCCCATTCTTAACTTATGTGCCTTGTTTAAACGCTATGACTTGTGGTTTTCCGTCCAACCAAGAAAGCTCCATTTCAATGAGTATTGTGCAAAAACTGTTTGCATGGCTCTGTGGTAAGACGTTTACTTCCCAAAACGTGGTTCACTGTTCAGTCGTACTGCTGCATGGCTCCTTGCACATGTATCTTCTATAGTATTCGGGGGCCGTCCAACTGCGGCGGAATTTGAACTCAGACCACGAAGACAGACGAAACAGTGTTCAATCATTTCGCTGGACGTGCTAACGATTGTGCCAGCTCGCCGCCTTAATACCAATACTAAAATTCATGCTACTGCTGCTACTGCTACTCTACTACTACTACTACTACTACTACTACTACTACTACTACTACACTACTACTACTACCACTACTACTAATAATAATAATAATAATAATAATCTTTCTACTAAAGGCATAAGGCCTGAAATTTTGGGTGCGGGGACTAGTCGATTACATCGACCCCAGTGTTTCACTGGTACTTAAGAATGAAAGTCAAAGTCGACTTCGCCGGAACTTATCAACAACAACAACAACAATAATAATAATGATAATAATAATCTGAGCGAGATGTAAACATTAGCAGCACGACATTGTGGAGTATATTTGCCACCTAAATGTGGGTATCCCATATGGGATGATGCTATTGTTGTTTATAACCCCAGGAAGACATCTCATCCAG
>NC_043006.1:78751421-78783921 GCF_006345805.1 Octopus sinensis | reverse complement strand
TGGTAAACAAGCTACTTACCACAAAGCCACTCCTATATATATATATATATATATATATATATATATATATATAGATATATATGTATATATATACATATATATACATATATATTATTATATATATACATATATTATATACATATACATATAATATATTATATATATACATTTATATACATATATATATATATCTACATATACACACATATATATATGTAATATATATATCATATATATATATATAACATGAATATATATCTACATGGGTGTGCATGTGTTTTGTGTCTGTGTTTGTCTCTCACCACCACCACGTGGCAACCGGTGTCGCTATGTTTTCATCCTAGTAACGTAGTGGTTCGATGAAAGTACTTGAAATACTAGGGTCGATTCGTTCGTCTAAAATTCTGCAAGACCCTGCTCCAACATGACCGCAGTCTAATGACTGAAAGAAGCAAAAGATAAAATTATAAATAGATAAATAAATAAATATATATATATATGGGTAGAAAGATATATATTCTTTTATTCATTTACTTGTTTCAGTCATTTGACTGCGGCCATGCTGGAACCTTACCTTTAGTCGAACAAATTAACCCCTGACTTATTCTTTGTAAGCCTATTACTTATTCTATCGTTTTCTTGTGCCGAACCGATAGGTTACGGGGACGTAAACACACCAGCACCGGCTGTCAAGCGATGGTGGGGGTGACAAACACAGACACACAAACGTATATATATATATATATATATATATATATATATGTATAAGGGTGAAAAGGAACACACGAGTTGATATATATGAAAAAACAAGTAAAAAATAGAAAATGCTAAAATAATTTTATAGTGAACATTTCAGTACCGGTTTCGGTCATTTTGAGACCTTTTCAACTGTAACGATTAAATAATTAAATTTAGAAAAATTAGAAGAAAAGTTTTTTTAAAAGAATATTTCTATAGTAGTGTTCAGATTTAAGTGGCATTCTGCCTTTCTCTGACTCCCTTGTTTGCACTTGTGTGTTCGAGCACGTCCACTATTTATACGTATTGAACTAGCCTATTTATCGTCTGGGGGCGTCCACACAACAGTTGTGCGTGTATATAGCTTGTGCATGAATATGCGCTTTTATATATACATGCATACATACGTACATTCACACGTACGTGCATACATCCACTCACACACACACACGCGCACGAATATATATATATATATATATATATATATATATATATCACCGTGATCACCGTGACCGACCAGGCTATCAGATGTTGCTACACATCTCTGGTCCCAATGCGCATCACATTGTTTTAACCTTCAAATGACGCCACCCCGCGGGCTAAGCGAGCAGGCCAATATATATATATATATATATATATATATAGTTGAAAATTACAGAAAAACCCCCCGAAGACAGGTGTATAAACAACAAACAGGCATATTAGTTTAACGCTCGAGAAGGTGAGAAAGTATTTTGCGTTTCGAGCCTACGCACTTCAACAGAAAGGAACACGAGGAAATAAACAGAGAGAGAATAAAAAAAGCTTTGGGAGGTAGCGGTCAACATCTAAATTAATAGCCTCAACTGATAGGATTAGCTAAATCACTTTTTTAAGTCAAGTTGTGTGGTATCATGGTCCATTCTAGTAGGGAGTTTTTGCTGAGTGAGTTGTATCCAGGTATAGGTGGCTTATCTGGTAATCCTTGAAGAAATTTGTCCAGACTCCGTTGAAAGGTGCTTTTCATCTTTGATCTGTTTCCGGACAATGTTAAATAGGGCAGGACCTGTTGAGGTAAAGACATTGTGATGCAGTGTATTTATGTGTTGTGATCCTGAATTGCTTTATGACAACAATCCGGATACTTATTGATATATATTCTGACACCTAATAAATTGCACTCCAGGCTGATTACATCATAGGAAAATCTGACATCTTTTCAGACAAATCCAGCTGATTTCTTTGGCTGTTTCTTAATCCAGACGTTTTGGCTTCATCATCTTGAACCAGGGACAAAGAGACACTCCATACAGAGGAAATAACCCTCCTTACCTGCTCTAAAGAAGGTCAAGGTCTTTTCATCTGCAGGGAAGGTGATGGCAAGTATTTTGGGATGTAAAATACATTGAATTTATTGATCATCTTCAAAAGGGCCACACCATCAATGGAGAGTAGTATACCAACTTGTTGAGTAAGCTACGAAAGGCAATCAAGACCTAAAGCCCAGGAAAACTAACGAAAGGGATCGTGTTTCACCAGTACAATTCTCCAGCGCACAAGTCCTTGGTTTCAATGGCGGCTATGCGTGACTGTGGCTTTGAACGAATTGATCACTCTCCCTAGTCTCTTGATTTGGACCCATCTAACAATAATGTGTTCCCTAATATGAAAAATAGTTGACTGGGAATTAATATTGCAGTGATGATGACGTCATATCTACTGTTAATAACTTTTCTGACCAAGCAGACGAAACCTTTTTCACAGATGGGAGCCCAACACTGCAACACCGATAGAAATGTGTGGACAGCAATGAGGACTGTGTTGAAAAATAAGCATCATCTGGTCACATTCAATGAGAGTATCTTTGTCAGCCTATGAATTTTTCAGCGCACCCTCGTATGTATATTTGTCTTTGCCTATAAATATGTATACCTGTACATGAATATATTTACGTATCTATATATTCCTCTATGTGTGTGTGTGTGTTGTGGTGGTGTGTGTGTGTGTGTGTGTGGTGTGTGTGTGTGTGTGTGTGTGTGTGTGTGTGTGCAGCTTTCTGTTGAAACTTAGGCAGAAGCCATAAGAATGAATAAACGAACTTTAGTAAATTTGGTATTTAAACTATGTTTCTGTAACTGGATAGAAACCACTAAACCGCCGTACAGGACGCCTTTCCATCGACTTCCCTTAATACGAGATTACCACTGAACAGAAACAAAGGGCTTCTTACTATTGTCATATGTAAACTTCTGAGATTTTATTACCTTTGTGTTTTCTTGTCTTTCACAGAGACAGCGGCCCAATTATTTATTGTGGTAGTTATTATGATGATGATGATGATGACAACGACGACGATAATGACGATGATGATGTTGCTAACGGCTGCGAACCACTTGTTGTTAGTGGTAGTGATGGTGGAAACGGCGGGTTGTTTTCAGAAGTTGCAGTGACGATGATGATAATGATGTTGGTGGTCGTAGAGGGAGTGGAAATAAATGATGATGATGATGATGATGATGATGATGATGGTAGTGTTGGTGTTGGTGATGGTGATATATGATTACGATAATTATAGCGGTGGTGGTGGTAGTGGCAGTTGAGGTAGTGGTGATAAGGATGTTGTTGTTGTTGTTGTTGATGTTGCTGTTGGTGCTGGTTATACATGAATACGATTATGATGTTAGTGGTAGAAGGCGGCGAGCTGGCAGAAACGATAGCACACCGGACAAAATGCTTACCGTTATTTCGTCTGTCTTTACGTTCTGAATTCAATTTCCGCCGAGGAAGACTTTGCCTTTCATCTTTTCGGGGTTGATAAATTAAGTACTTTTCATGTTATTATTATTATTATTATTATTATTATTAGTGTTCAGGTCATTGCTTGGAATCGAACTCGGAATCTTGGGGTTAGTAGCCCGCGCTCGTAACCACTACGCCATGTGCCCACGGGCATTTGGCGTAGTGGTTAATAATAATAATAACATAAAAAAATACCTTAGGAATGAGAACCAATCTTTTTCCCCAAGACACCCGAAGAAGGCTGGAGGGTATATCAGCCGAAACGTTGTGTTAACAAACAAGATGAGGACAAATATCCGTCGAATGTGAATAATGTAAATAATGCACATTTGCTTTTGATTAAATGAATGTTACGCAGGCTGAACAGCCCGAGGGAAGTGTGGCACATACTGTTGCTAAGTGAAATTAATGGCAAAGAGAAAAGCGCATGAACAATTGGCTGGTAGAGGGGAGCAGAAACCTTTGCATAGCAAATATGCAGAGAGATGGAGAGAGAGGGAGAGAGAGGAGGAGAGAGAAAGGTGTGTGTATGTGTGGTGGGGAAACGGAACAAAGGTTTTGTATTGGGTTGTCCGGAAAGTTCGTGCCGATTTTTAAAGGAAAGAAAAAGGTTAATAAGTACTTGCCATTACATTTTTAATCAACCAAATATGAACCATTTTCTTGCACAATGCGTCTCCATCTTTCCTTTAACTTGAAAATATTCTCTTCCCAGAATTGAGATGGTTTCATGGCAAAGAATTCATTAAGGTATCTTTTTACGTCATTCAAGGAATTGAAATTTTTACAATTAAGACTATTCTGCAGAGACCTGAATAAGTGGAAATCCGAAGGAGCAATATCTGGTGAATATAGAGGGTGGGGTAACACATCCCAGCCGAGCTGCAGAAATTTTTTTCTGGTTCCCAAAGAAACGTGCGGTCTTGCATTATCATATTGGAAAACAACACCCTTCCTTTTGGCCATTTCTTTCCAATCCCACCAGACACAAATAAAGACTTTTTTAGGGTAATGACCCGCTTTTTAGGTGACTAAGAGTGGCTCATGTCGCTTATTCTGAACATTTCGGTAGATAATCCATTTCTCATCACCTGTCACAATTTGCTTTAAAGAAAGCGCGTTTTCATTCCGTTTATAAAGCGAATCACAGATGGAAATGCGATCCAAAAGGTTCTTCTCACTCAACTCATGTGGTACCCAAACATCGTAGCGATTTGTGTACCCAAGTTTTACCAGTTGCTCACGAACGACGGATTTTGATAGGTTGAGGCTTTCTGCCAATTCTCGGGTTGTGCATTGTGGGTTATTCTCAATTAATGCCTTGATTTGGTCATCATCTGTAATGGATGGTCTGTCTGATCGCACTTTATCAATAAGGCTACAATCTCCAATTCAGAACCTTGCTAACCACTTCCGTACTGTTCTTTCGGATAAAAAACATCACCGTAAATTGCGCATATTCCTTTGGTTGCTTGTGATGCATTTTTCCCTTTACGGAAAAAAAAAGCATCAAGTGCCGAAAATGAACTTTCTCATCTTTTATTTTAAAGGGTTACAGAATTAACACAGGTTATAGGAACATAAACCTTCTTCCACGAAAAGATAGCTTAAACTGTGCTCTAAATGGAGGTGTAGTCAAATCCTATCTTATGGACTCAACCATGTTCTAAAATAAGTCGAAAGGTAAGCTTCTTTAAATCGGCGCGAACTTTCAGGAAAACCCAATATATTTAGTTGAAATGAAAAATGGAGAATGAGACTAACTTGGTATTTTTTCTCTGTAGGATAATTATAGTATCAGTAAAGTATTGGTGTCGATTTAATCGATTATAATCTGCATCAATGTGTAGTCATGGGCTTGAGTTAGAAATTATTGTTCTTGAATTACTGCGTGTCTATATAATATTTTGCACCATAGATATAGCAGACAGAGGAGAGAGAGAGGGGAGAGAGAGAGGGGAGAGAGAGAGGGGAGAGAGAGAGAGAGAGAGCACAAGTAGAAGCAAAGAAGAATTCATCAGAGACTAATAAGACGGATTAATTATTGAATGGTTAGAATAGTTAAAATTGCATACAGGTTTGTGCTCTGGTTGCAAAGGTAAGGATGGCATGATACAGAATGCATATTCCGTGCTAATATCGGTGTCACTTGCACTTTTGGAGAGAATACCGAAAGTGCCGAAATCATTATTATTTCCCGCCAGTGGGAAATAGTTTATCGTTTATGTCTGAAGTCTATGCGGTCATCTGACGAGACCTGTTTCTTTTAAATTGATGTAATGTTTTCATTAATCAATTAACTGGAACCGCTTGAATTGGCCATAATGCATTGATACCTGTAGATCTTTGTTACTTACACACTTCCGCGCGGCGCACACACACATGTTGTATGCATCTATATGTATTTTGGCATGCTCACAGGTATCCCTTTGTAAATGCACACATATACAAGTATAGATATATATATATATATATAAATATATATTATATATATATATAAATATATATATATATATATATATATATATATATATATATATATATATATATATATATATAATATGAATAAATGCAAAAACTAATTTCTGTGTTTCAGTATGTCACACGTTAGACCCCCCCTCTCCCACTATTCAATGACACCCTAACCATAATTTCTCATGGTGGGGTGAGAGCAATAGTAGGCATAGAAACGATGAGTGCGGTGGCGAAGACAGAGAAAGAGAGAAAGAAAAAGAGAGGGAGAGAAAGAGAGACAAAGAATTTTAGGGAGAGTTGGTGATAGTGTTGATGGTGGCCGTGGGAGTAATAATAAAAGAGAGAGAAAGAGTGGGTATGTGCCCATCCAAAAAGAGATGGCCATCCTTGAATTCATGTCTCATGCTATGGTAGACATTCCAAATTGAAAAGAAATCCCTTCCCCCCACCTTCTCCCTATCTATCTATCTATCTATCTATCTATCTATCTATCTGTCTGTCTGTCTGTCTGTCTGTCTGTCTGTCTGTCTGTCTGTCTGTCTGTCTGTCTGTCTGTCTATCTATCTATCTATCTATCTATCTATCTCTCTATCTCTCTGTCCGTCTATCTATCTGTCCGTCTATTTATCTATCTATCTATCTATCTATCTATCTATCTATCTATCTATCTATCTGTCTGTCTGTCTGTCTGTCTATCTGTCTCTCTGTCTGTCTATCTGTCTGTCTGTCTGTCTCCGTCTATCTATCTCTATGGTGGTATTGGTGGCAGCTAGGGCATTTAGGGATGATGGTGTATAAGTAATATGAAAGACAGTGTTGATGGTGGTGGAGCGGAAGGTGGCGAAGTGAAAGTTATTGATGGTGTAGTCTTCAGATATCTGAATGGTATGTGTATGGCAGTTGTGGCGATGGTGGTGGTACTTGGGAAGGTGATGGTTGAAAACAATCAACAGAAAGAGAGAGAGAGAGAGAGAGAGATAGGGAGGGAGAGAGCGAGAGAGAAAGAAAGAGGTTAGACAGAATAAAGATTGTACTGAACCCTGAATGAGAAGACAAAAATCTTGTTTATCATGCAGTTTTGCAATAAGTTCCAAGTTGACAAATTATACCATTGTTTTGATGAAAATTGCTCATCACTTCAAAAATATTGGTCAAGTTTAATAAAATTCAATGGGCGCAGGAGTGTCTGTGTGGTAAGTAGCTTGCTTACAAACCACATGGTTCCAGGTTCAGTCTCGCTGCGTGGCATCTTGGGCAAGTGTCTTCTGCTATAGCCCCGGGCCGACCAATGCCTTGTGAGTGGATTTGGTAGACGGAAACTGAAAGAAGCCTGTCGTATATATGTATATATATATATATGTATGTGTGTGTTTGTGTGTCTGTGTTTGTCCCCCTAGCATTGCTTGACAACCGATGCTGGTGTGTTTACGTCTCCGTCACTTAGCGATTCGGCAAAAAAGACCGATAGAATAAGTACTGGGCTTACAAAGAATAAGTCCCGGGGTCGATTTGCTCGACTAAAAGGCGGTGCTCCAGCATGGCCGCAGTGAAATGACTGAAACAAATAAAAGAGTAAAAAGAGTATGTACTGAATGCATGAACTGTCATGGTTGGGCCCAAGGCCCAATGCAGAGCCCTCCATTGGAGCTAGCCTAAAAGCCGCCCGACATCCATACGTGTATGTGTATGTATACACGCACACACATACATACTGTCACAAGCTTGGCATGAACTACTTAATTATTCATTACCTGAACCGTTGATTCTTATGTGAGGTTATATCATTATCTATGTTTGTATGCATGTGTGTATGCTTGTATTTATACATGTGGCTACACATCTATCTAGATATAATTACAAATGTAATTATATATGCATTTATTATATTCTTATTCATTGACATACCTGTATGCTTCCACAACCCTCCTACACGTTTATAACACACACGTACACACACGCACACACACACACACACACAGCATCGTACATGCCTCTGAGCATATTCATACGTCACATATGTTAGTCTTGGTCCATTCCGTATAACCATGCACTAACTTAATGTTGCCGTTCACGCAATTTGCTACAACCGGAAGTTTTCCTTGACTACCATCTCTTGGCATAATCTATAATCTCTCTTTCTCTTTCCATTTTTGTTTATTTGTTTGTTTCTCTCTCTCTCTCTCTCTCTCTCTCTCTCTCTTTCTCTATTTGTTATAGTTTCTTTCTTTCTCTTGTTTCTATCGGTCTCTCACTATGCAAAATACTTGAGACGCAATCACACACGCACACACGCACGCATACACGCACCACGCACTCTCTCTATCTCTATCTCTCTGTGCACACATATACACAGAGGCACACATGAAGAGCCACGCACGCATACATACCCCTGTGATTGTACACATACAATCACGCAGTGGTGCACCAATGTGCATGCGTATATATATTTATTCGGGTCAATAAAGTTTGCCATATGTAATAAGTCTGTTTTATCTTGTGTCCGAATCTCAATATATCTTCCCACACACACACATAGACACACACACACACACACACACACACACACAGACACACACACACACACACACACACACACACACACACACACAAATGCATACATACATAAATATATGCATACGAATATAAAATCATAAATGACAGAAATAGTTGGATGAAATTTCATTTAACAAAAAAAAAAAAAATTCAAATACCACGTCAAATTGTTTCGTAACTTAAAAACATCGAAGTCGGATGTTGAGGGTTCGTTGGACACAGCGTGAGACGACTGTTGTTATCGCTAGGCCTAACTCATCGTAAAGTCAATACCACCATGACCGATATCCAATCTACAGTGGAGAAGGCTAGCCACTGGATGTGGTTAAAAAGAGACGATGAGCGATGGCTAGGAGGATATTGAGCTTAACTTGATAACCAGCTGATCTAGCAAGCGGGGCCTCATATCAGTGAGGGAGGCCGGTGCGCATTGATGCCGTCGAGAGGTAGGCCCCGAAACGGCGCGCATTCTCTCGTGATGACCCAATACACTTGCTGGCTTCCGGTATACGGAGCTTTTGACTGGTAGCACTTGCATGTGCAAGTTGTTTGCAAAACATCTACATGATTCATATTATTATATATTAACGCAAAATGCAAAAAAATCTTGGAAAATAATGCAGAATTCAAGTTTCATAACTTAAATTCTCCTTTAATTTGAAGGCATTTTTGCATTTTACATTAATGCAGACATGTAAGTAATCTATTTATTAATAAACAGAAAAAAATTAATTATCTGCATGTTTTAAGTTACGAAACAATTTGTTGTAATATTTCGACTTTCTTATTGTTAAAAAGCAATTCATCAAACTATTTCTCTGTCATTTACGACTTTATACACTCCTTATCACTTTCTCCTGTATCAAACTATAGACTCTATATGTTTTGTAGAATGATACATTAAGGAGCTGTTTTTATGAGTACTACCGGATTAGTACGAATCCACATATTGTGACTTAAATTTAAATGCAAATATAAATATAAATATAAATATGAAAGAATGGAAAGGATCAATGGTCTTCCTGATCCATAAACTCATAAGACCGGTTTCACGGATTCTGTGGCGGTATGCTCAGGCTAAATTTGATGAATTTTTAATACCTCTCTTTTTCAGGAACAACTTTGATGTATTGTTAAGCAGTCAACCGCGTTGGAGAGCGTAAAGATTAAAGATGTAGTTGAAAAAAAAGTTAGCTGATATGGAGAACTGGAAGCCATCCGAATATTGTGAGGGAATTACTGATATCCTGATGATGCCGGGTGTCAAAATACCGACATCATGATTGCTGCTCAAAGCTCTGTGAACATTGTAAAGGCTCTAAGACCTGATATGGGCAACTGGAGTGGAGACTACAAAGCCTTGTCCTGCAAAAAGAGGTGCTACAGGCGTTCTGACTGCATCCGCAAGACGGATTGCCTCCCAACAGGTGTCAACAAGGCCTTAGTCACAATTCAGACGGCTATGCGAAACTGTGGAGACTGATTAAATCTTGAATGCAGAGGGTTGCTGCTGGAATGCCATATGTATGGTAGCAGGATTCGGCTCTTTGTCATACCTCCAGAAAGGATTAGAAGTGGTTGTCGGAGAATTTCTGCGATTTTATCAGCCCCAATTTCTGGCCTTTTTCCCCAGTTGTAATCACATGCATAACTATGTGTGAGGTGCGGTTGCGAAAGAAACCAGCTGCTCTGTCCGCAACATCAACGCCTAGCTGGTGGCCAAGATGAAAGATATATTCCTTGGGACACTCTGTGGAACGCATGCTCTGGATTCCGTAGCCGTCTCGAGGCCTTCATGGAAAGTGAGGGCGTTTACTTTGAGTAAACTGTTACCTCTGAGCTATAATCTAGTTGATATTTTTTGATTGTTTAGAATTCATTTTGGGTGGGATATTTTTATGCAAACCGCGAAATTTAGTCCGAAAAATCACTCTGTATACACACACACACACACACACATAGATCCATCCATCTATCTATCTATCTATCTATCTATCTATCTATCTATCTATCTATCTATCTATCTATCTAGCTAGCTATCTATCTATCTATCTTGCAAATAAATGTGTCCCCTCTGTATTCAGCCCTGTGTGGCTAATAAAGAAATCTATCTATCTATCTATCTCTATATATACATACACACACACGCACATTCATATATATATATATATATATATATATATATATATATATATATATATATATATATATATATATATATATGTATATATATATATATATATATATATATATGTATATATATATATATATATATATATGTATGTATATATATATATATATATACATACATATATATATGTATGTATGTTCACATACGTGCACACAATCACGCACGCACACACACTTTCTCTCTCTCACTCTCTCTCACACGTACCCTCCACCGACACATTTATATACAAGTGCATACAAATCGCGTTCCTAGAATAAACATACGCGTGTTCATTACATTGAAATACAAAATGTTAACATATATATCTACAAGTTACGCATTAATTATATATTAATGCGTGTATATACTTGCTATTAATTCAGACAGTTACACAGTCAAAGCATATCAATGGACATAAATACACGTAAAGAGAGAAAGAGAAAGATGGAAATAGACAAACAGCGAGAGAGAGAGAGAGAGAGAGAAAAAGAGAGAGAGAGAGAAAGAGAGAGAGAAAAGCACAAACACAGACACATAGACACGCGTGCGCACACGAGCAAAATTCTTTACGAGCTTAACTCAACAATTGTTTTTTGCATTGAGCTTGACCTAATTCGTTCTCTAATTGACTCGCAATAAATATAGAAATAATACTTATGAATTAGACAGTAGATAGATAGAAAGATGGATTAATAGATAGACAAATAGATAGATAGGTAGATAGATAGATAGAAAGGCCTATATATATATATATATTAGAAGATACATAATATATATATATATATATATATATATATATATATATATATAAAAGGAAATGAAGAAAATGCTGACAAAATAATTTAAGTAATTTAAGTAATTTAATTAGGTGAAGTTCTTTTTACCGGTTGCGCATTTGTTATGCTTATCAAAGATTAGAGTTCCTTTCTGATGCGCAACCGGTAAAAAGAACTTCACCTAATTAAATTACTTAAATTACTTAAATTATTTTGTCAGCATTTTCTTCATTTCCTTTTTTATATATCACAACTCGTGTTCCACATCTCCTTTTTTATATATATATATATATATATATATATATATATATATATATATATATATATATATATATATATATATATATATATATATATTAGAAGGTTTGGAGATGATGTACAGGTATTTTATATTAGAAGAAATGAGGTACTCAGAAATTCGGATGGTTTTATATTTACAGATATTTATTTGTATATTACATGTTTTTCTCCATCATATAACTTATATCATATATCATATAATAGCGCTTTCGTCCTTTCTGGTGGAGTTTTCAAATTCTATGCTAGCAAAGATACCCAGCGTTGCTCGGGATTAAAATAACATAGATTGTATATAATATATTGCAGTTATGTTGAAACAGGTGATATGGGAAAGCGGAGCATTGACAACAAAACATTTGTGGTGTAAATGACGGGCTAATTCGACTAAGCAACATGCTATACGTCCGTTTGAAGCATTTCAGGCCCTAACCTGTGGGTGTTATGTGATTTTTGAATGCACTGAAAAGCTATCCAGTCGGTGCTGTGTCTAACAGCACCTACATCACTCATAAAATAAATTTGGAGGAACTGTGCATTTGCGGTTGTTCATTTGTGGGTAACAGGGAACCAATGAGGTGATGGACTTGCCCTTCAACTTTGACGTCGGCGTAAATTCATGTTTATGTATCTTCTGAGATGCCCCAAACGATGTCATTTGCAGAGTTCTATTGTCTGATATTGTTCAGAAAATCCTTTTACAGAACATCCCGCTCTCTCATGTATCCATGTTTAAAATTTCAGCGCGATCAGATGAACAATACGCGAGTTATAAGCGCACAAACAGACAGACAGAACGGATTTTATATAATAAGATATATATATTCCACTTTTTCTCTTATTCTTATAGCTGTTTCAGTAATTTGATTGCAGCCATGCTGGAGCACTGCCTTCAAAGCTTTTAAGTGAAGAAATCCACCCCAGAACTTATTCTTTACAAGCCTAGCATTTATTCTATCGGTGTCTTGCCGAACCGCTAATTAATGGAGACATAAACACACAAGCAACGCGTGTCAAGCGATGGTAGGGGAACCAGCGCGCGCGAAAACACACACACACGCGAGCGCGCATATAGGACGGGCTTCTTTCAGTTTCCCTCTACCAAATCCTCTCACAAGGTTTGGTCAGCCTGAGGCTACAGTAGAAAACACTCGGCCAAGGTGCCACGCAGAGGGACTGAACCCGGGACCATATAGTTGGGAAGCAAGCTTCTTACTACAGAGCCACTTCTGCGTATATATATATATATATATATATATATATATATATGTATGTATACACACACACGCGCGCACACACACACACACACACACACACACACACACACACACACATATATATATATATAGCAAATGATGGAGACTGAAAATGAAATACACGGAAAACTTCATTGTTCACAACGATCGTTTCGATACATCCTGTATCGATCCATCGCGGATGGGAAACGATACAACTAGTTGTGGTGCATCCCTCATGGCAGAAACATCTCGTCAGATGATGTAATATAAGGTATCTTGTTAATTAAACTCTGCTTTGCTCTGATTTAATACAACATGCTATTAGTAAAAATAGGTGTAAACCATTTGGCAGGAATCTTATTACGTCACCTGACAAGACACCTCTTCCCCGAGCGTTGCACCACAACTAGTTGTGTAGTGTGCTGCCCGCGAGGGATCGACGCAGGGTGTGTCGAAACGATCGTAGTGAGTAATAAATTTTCCTGTGTATTCCATTTTCTGTTTCTATTATTTGATTTATACTCAATGTACCCACGTATGTATAAATGTATGTGTGTGTGCATGTGAGTAAAAATAAAAGAAAATGCAAGCGTGACTGTGTAGGCGTGGGTGTGGCTGTGTGATAAGAAAATTATTTGGCATCTACGTGGTTGCCGCTTCAATCTCTTTACGTGTTCTACTATAGCTCGGGGCGACCATAAACCGTCACGTATGTGCATGGGTGTGTATATATATAAATATATATATATTAGTCAATAGACTATATATTATTCATATAAAATACAGTCTACATTAAAACACTTTAAGAGGCTTCCATGTATGTATGTATGTATGTATGTATGTATGTATGTATGTATGTATGTATGTATGTGTGTGTGTGTGTGTGTGTGTGTGTGTGTGTGTGTGTGTGTGTTGTGTAACTTAGAGTCTCGGCCAAAAATATCGATAGAATAATACTAGATTTTAAAAATTATCTGGCGTCGATTTGTCCGACTAAAGCCCTTGAAGCCAATGTCCCTGTACGGCTGCAGTCAAATAATTGAAACTAGTAAAATATATAAGATTATATATATATGTATATATATATATGTATATATTTATGCATGTATGTATGTATATATGTATGTGTAAAAACAGACGGAAGTAAATAGACACCCCATAAATGATTGTTTTATGTTTATTTTTACTTGAAAAGCTTTATATTTTTCATTAATTGACATTTTTATGTTTCAGGTTCTATATGTAACTGTGTACTTGTGGTGACATTTACCCTGCGCCCCCAGTGTCAGAGCTATGCCGTCGGGAACTTCGGTTCCTGGTAGGGTCACCAAAGGCGGATTGGTCTGACACCGAGTGGTATTAGGTCTGCAACCCGGCAGACGGGGCTCTGGTGAAAATCCTCGGAGTGTCTGTCGTTCTGTCCCTGCGTCTGCGGACAATCTGCGGCAAACAGGATGTCTCTACATGCGGGAATGTTGGGGACCGCTTGTGAAATTCACATATTTCCACGAAACTTCTTCCATGAATTCTCAATGGCGAATATAATGGCGAATACAATGGCGAATACAATGGCGTAACTGTTTAATCATATCACGTACAAAAGAAGCCCGAGAACTGACCGAATATCAAAGAGGCCTATTGTGCGTCAATCTGAAGGCAGACTTAGCGTAAAATCGTAGAAAACCTCGGGATCCCGCTTTCTACAGTTAATTGTGATTGTGTAATTCACAGAGAGAAGAAGGAGTCCACGTCACCTCACCCAGGTCCACCAGACCCTCTGATAGGATCTTTCGCTTTAAGAGAAGTGTGGAGGATAATCCTCGTTGCCTAACTTCTGACATTGGAGAACAAGTTGATGTCAATCCCAGAACAACTGTCAGGTATCGCCACAAACTTAGCTACTATGACAGAGCAGCAAAAAGGAAGCCACTTCTTGGACCAGCGGAGACAATATACAGCCAGTAAAATGATGGAGAGGTCACTACCATTTTGGGACACTGTCATATTCTCTGTTGAGTCTAGATTTTCTGTATTTTCTGACAGTGGTCGAGTGTGCGTCTGGAGATTTTATGATCAACAATTTGACGTGAAAAGATTGAAGCCAACAATGATGCAAGGCGGCTATTCTGTGATGGTTTGGAGAGCAATTTGGAGCAATGTTCGATCAGGGCTGGTGAAGTGCGGGGGTAACAGATTCAGATAAATATATGTCCGTATTGCAGAAAGGACTCCGGTTAAAAAGATCCAAGATTGGTTGGAAGACGATAGCATTAAAAAGCTTCCTTGGCCAAGCCAATCACCAGATATGAACTCTATTGAACACCTCTGGGGTATAATGGACAGAACACTTCGTAAAAAGAACAAGAAACCATCTTAAAAGTCAGATCTTTTGAGATTACTGCATGAAACGTGACAAGAAATTTCTCAATATTCTTATCTGCAGAAAGCCTAATAGGTTCCTTGCAATGAAAAACGCAAAGAGCAAGTCTACTAAATATTAGATATTCCCATTATAATAATTAATTAATAATTTGAATGTATAAGTTCAGATTTAAATAAATTTAAACAATTATAAGGGTGTCTATTTACTTTTGTCGTGTCTGTGTGTGTGTGCGTATATATATCTCTATTTATAAAACTGAAATGCGAAAAGTTTGTTTGTTTGACTCGACCGCTTGGCCCGCTTTCAACGCCACTACATCCCGTCGGATTGACTCCAAAATTTACAGGGACATGTAAAATGAGGTGACGATACCAGTGGGCTACGTTAGAAATCCCTATCTTAAAAGGTGTCGTTGCTAGGGCCAAAAACCTACTTTGACAAGTCCACTCTCAGTCTTTTATGTATCTGTCTTCCTCACTCACTCACTCTATTTCCTCCCTTCCCATCACTTTCTATATATAACGTCGATTCGTCAAACGACGTTCTACAGCGCTTTCACACACTCTCTACACGTCTGTCTGCATTCATACAGACAATTATCATCGCCACCACCACACAGGTTTGGGTGGCCGCACAGCTAGAGTTAGACAACGGTTAATAACATTGGATGTTGATAATGCCTGGATTGTTCCATTCAACCCTTTGCTTTCCAAAACATTTAATGCACACATTAATGTTGAGTACTGCAGTTCGGTGAGATGCATACAATACCTCTGCAAGTACATTAATAAGGGCGATGATATGGCCGTGTTTGTGTTCAGTGATGAAGACCTTAGACATGACGAAATTAAACAATTCGTTTTGGGTAGGTATGTATCCTCCAATTATGCAGCGTGGCGCATTTTTGGATGCGAGATTCATCTAAGCTCACCATCAGTTTTCTACCTGAATGTTCATTTACAGAAGAGACAGCTGGTTTACTTCACAGAGAAAAATGCACGTCAAGTCATTGAAAATCCAAAAGGGACTACGCTTACAGCGTTTTTTAAATTGTGTTCAGTTGATGAGTTTGCTGCTACTCTCATTTACCCTAAAGTACCGGAATATACACATACAACAACAATAATTGGAAGCGCAGGTCACATGGAACAGAACTTGACAATTGGCCCGGTGTTTCTAGGAAGAACGTCATTGGGCGTGTGTATAATATTCATCCTACCAAACAGGAAATCTTCTTTTTCAGAATGCTGCTTCATGTAGTTACTGGACCGAAGTCTTTTGCTGATCTTCGCACAGTTGATGGTATCATCTGCGCCACTTACAGGGAAGCATGTTTGAGGCGCGGCCTACTTCTCAATGACGACCACTTACACAGGACATTAGCAGAGGCCTCAAAATGAAATTAATTTATATGTGTGTGTGTGTGTGTGTGTGTGTCTATATATAAATATGTATATATAATGTATATATACAAAGTGTATATATCTGTATTTATATATATATAATTTGTATACATTTATATATATATTTCTTTACTGCCCACAAGGGGCTAAACATAGAGGGGACAAACAAGGACAGACACAGGGATTAAGTCGATTACATCGATCCCAGTGCGAAACTGGTACTTAATTTATCGACCCCGAAAGGATGGAAGGCAAAGTCGACCTCGGCGGAATTTGAACTCAGAACGTAACGACAGACGAAATACCGCAAAGCATTTCGCCTGGCGCGCTAACGTTTCTGCCAGCTCGCCGCTTCCACACTCTTACCCTCGCGTAGAGCGGGTCACCTTCAGCTAGTATATATGTATATATATATATATATATATATATATATATATATATATATATATATATATATATATATTTATATATATAAATATATGAAAGAATGGAGTTGAACGACGAATTAACAAAATTCCTTTATTTTCGACATAACAAAGGAATTTTGTTAATTCGTCGTTCAACTCCATTCTTTCATATATTTATATTTAAAAAAACATACAAATTTCCACACGAAAGCACGTAACTTCAAACGTGTCTTCTCTGATGTGAATTTGCTACCCAGGTATCGGTTAACCGAATTATCCATAACAAGGTAATTCATTCAACTACTCAAATATATATATATATATATATATATATAGAAAATAGTAAAAAGTGAAAAAACTACAGAAGGCTTGTTTTAAAATGTTAAAGAATATATATTTAAGTCAATATGTCTGAAGAATATAATAAATTTTTTTCTTTACAATGACATAGTTTAGAAGAAAGACCGGTTTCGCGTTTAGCTTTTCAAATTTCTTACGTCGTTATGTTTATGTTGAAAAGAGTTCTAAATAAGGGGAGGTAATAAGTGATTTCTTCCGGTGTAAGGGAGATAATCGCTTAAAATTTTTTTCCTTTCCTTTGGGGTGAATTTCTCTGTATAAGTATGTTGGAATGGTTAAGTCTGGGCTTGTACTTTTCAATGAAGAATGTTTCCTTGTTTAGTCTAGTTTGTGTTGATGATCCGATAGCACATTGGTAAAATGGAAAGATTAAAAATTGTGGTAGTAGTTGCTTTGCGCATTTCTCAATGTGCTCACTAAAAGGTATCATTCTGTATTCTGGGAATGCAATCTGTTGTCGATGCAGTGTGCATCTACGTCTGAGTGATAGTCCCGTGGATCCCACGTAGACTTGGTGGCAGCCCGAGCATTTTATGACATAAATTATGTTTTCAGAGGCACAAGTAAAATTAGATTTGATCTTGAATTCCTTTGAAGAGGAATTCTGAATTCTGTTGCACAGTTCGGTCTACCACATTTTTTTTACTTTTGCATCCGTAATTTCAGAAAACAATTTTGCCTTTGTGAGAATCTTTTTAAGTGATTTAGGTTGTTTGTAGCTTTTAATGATTTGGTGTATGTTTAGAATTTCCTTTAATTTGGGGTCCTTATGAAGTATTGGTAAATTCTGGGTGATGATGGTGAAGGCTTCTTTGTTTCTGGGGTTGTATGTAGATATGTAAGGTAGTATTTTCGGGGAAGGTGTGTTGTTGTGTTGAACTTTTCTTAAAGTTTCTATGTTGATTTCTGTTGCACGTCTGATCCCATCCTCTGTGAGTTGAGCTGGGTAATGTCTGTCAAATATATATATATATATATATATATATATATATATATATATATATATATATATATATATATATATATATATATATATATATATATATATATATATATATATATATATATATATATATATATATATATATATATATATATATATATATATATATATAGAGAGAGAGAGAGAGAGAGAAAACAAAAAGTAGGCAGAACAATGGGTAGACAAGACAAGCACAGACAAAGAGAAAGCAAGATTTTGACAAGATATAATGAAGGTAGGAGAC
This sequence comes from Octopus sinensis, assembly GCF_006345805.1. Lineage (NCBI taxonomy): Eukaryota > Metazoa > Mollusca > Cephalopoda > Octopoda > Octopodidae > Octopus > Octopus sinensis. Next base: position 78,765,117 of record NC_043006.1, on the reverse strand, counting down.
TATAAAGCAGTGGGAGGGTGACAAGGAGCAGTAAGAGTCAAAAAGAGACTGATTAACATATAGAGAGGGGTACATAAATAGTTTAAGAGATTAAACAAAAAACATACAAGACCAACGAGAAAGGAGGTTAGACATAAACAAATATCAATCTAAATAAATCCATATATATATATATATATATATATATATATATGTATATATATATATTATAGAGACAGTTGGAAAAACTTAGCCTGAGTAGGTGTGTGCGCGTGCGTATATACAGATACATATGTGATAGACCCACCCTGGGTACGATGGTTTCTTCACTACGTAGTTATGCCTATGTCCATGCACACGTACATACATACATACATACATACATACATACATACATACATTACATACGTAAATGCATGCATATCTCTTTTACTTGTTTCAATCGTGTGACTGTGGCCATGCTGGAGCACCGCCTTAGTCGAACTAATCGACACCAGGACTTATTCTTTGTAAGCCTAGCACTTAATCTCTCGGTCTATTTTGTCGAACCGCTAAGTTACGGGGACGTAAACTCACCAGCATCGGTTGTCAAGCGATGTTGGGGAGATAAACACAAACACGCAAACATATATACACACATATATACATATATATATATATATATATATATATATATACATATATATATATATATATATATATATATATATATATATATATATATATATATATATATATATATATATATATATATATATATACCTATATACGACGGGCTTCTCTCAATTTCTGTCTACCAAATCCACACACAAGGCTTTGGTCGGCCCGAGGCTATAGCAGAAGACACTTGCCCAAGGTGCCACGCAGTGGACTGAACCCGGAACCATATGGTTCGTAAGCAAGCTACTTACCGCAGTCACTCCTATGTGTATACCAATATTCCACTGAACTTTTTAATAATTCCTTCTGGAAATTATCTTTTACTTTTTTTGAGAATGTATATATTTGTTGTAATCTTTTGTCTCCAATATTTCAATGAACTTGTTAAACTTTTTTATGTTCTTAACATGCTCTTGTCACCAAAGAATGTATATATATATGTATTGTAGTACTCTGTGACAACCAATATTCTGTGCGTGTTTGAGTATACAGATACAATACCAATATCCCACAGAACTTTTTAATACATGTTGCTTTTCACAATCTTTTTCCAAAAAGTGAAACCGGTAAAGTAAATAAACATCTTTTAAAATTGCATTTTCAAACCTTCTTTCGTATATAATTCCACTCGTGCGGTACCCTACAACTCCACTTTGTTTTATATATATATATATATATATATATATATATAACTTTGCTGTGTAGATGTAGAGACTTAAAGCTAATACCACCTGGCTTGAATATAACGACACCAGTGGATTCATATAAAGCTAGAAGAGTAGCGGAAAGGGCAGGACATACCCTCATCCGTGAGAGGATCCATTACAACTGTTGGAAAAAAAACATCAACTAAATAACGGGATCAAAGAGAGGTTATCTCCATTACTTAGGAAAATAACCAGAGATGATGATAAAAAGAGAATCCAACAAGATCTGGAAAAGTCGTACATGAAAGAATTTGAAATAGTGAAGACACGCCGGTTTAAGAAGTTTATGAAACTCAAAGGTCAGAGCACGAAGACTGAAGTCCGTTACCCAACTTTGAAAGCAGTAATTAATGTAAAGAGCCGACATCTAGAAAGATCTGAAGAAGCAGTACTAAACAATGGTCTTAACTTTGCGACAACCATCAAGCGAATTCCATACTTGGACATAATAGGCCGTATTGAAGAGATAGCCGTAAAAATACCAAAAGCTCGGGGAGATGAACTAAGGTGGAAAGTGAGATAGGTACTGGAAAAAGCAAAACTTCCCAAACCAAACATCACTAAGGAAGAAACGTTCGCTATCAAAAGACTACAGAGTGACAATTCCATAATACTTCTAGCGGACAAGGGAAATGCTACAGTGGTGATGAACAAGTCTGACTACTCTGAAAAATTGGCAAGTCTTATAAGTGATGGTAGCTATAGCAAAGTAAAGAAAGACCTAACTCTGAAAACAGAGAGGAAGTTGTCACAGATCTTGATCAAGAATAAGGATCACTTTACACGAATGAAGTACAGACAACTGACTCAACACAAGATTCACAAGGATGGAATTCCATTAAGACCTATAGTGAGCTGTAGAGGTTCAGCATGTCATCCACTGAACCGCTTCCGTGTGGATATAATCAGTCCATTAACAGGAATGTCAACATCGTTCGTGTAGAATTCCACCCACTTCACAGAATTGATCAAGGATACCCCAGATGGTGAGTCCAGATGTGATAAGTTTGTTCACCAAGGTCCCAACTGGTGAAGCACTATCAGTGATTCAAGAGAAACTAGTGACAGACACTCATCTAAAGAACGCACTAGTATACCAATAAGAAACTTAATGGAAATATTGACCTTATGTGTAGAAACTACCTACTTCTGTATGGACACTGATATATATCGACAAGAAGAGGGTTTAGCTATGGGTTCGCCATTATCACCGATAATAGCCAATGGAATACTTTGAGAATTTGGCTTTAGGATCAACACCACTAAAACCAACACTATGGCTGCGATATGTTGATAATACCTTTATACTCTGCCCCCACCAGGAAGATGTCCAAGTGCTGTTAGGTCATGTGAACTCAATAAAGCCATCCATACAGTTCACAATGGAAAAGGAAAATGAGAATCAGCTAGCATTCCTGGACGTATTAATAACACACACCAAGTATGGATTTAGGACATCCGCATACCGCAAGCCGACCTTCACTGGGCGATACCTCAACATTAACACCCACCATCTATACAGTGTAAAGAGAGGGATTGCTCAGTGCCTAAAACATCGAGCAAAGAATATAAGTAGCGATCGTGATACCCACCACAAAGAAATGATCAGGCTCAGTAACAATCTATTAAGCAACCACTACGCCAAAAACATACTATCCACTCAAATTATGATGAAAAGAGAGGATGAAACCAATAAACGGTCCACAGTCTGCCTGACCTATGTGAAAGGCCTCTCCGAAAAGATACAAAAGATATGCAGCCCATATGGCACCAGGACAGTATCAAGAGTAATACAACACTTCGCAAATATCTCCTTCGAGTAAACCCACCAATAGAAGAGAATATGACCAAACACAGCATGTACTCCATCCCATGCAGCTGTGGTAGGTTATACAAAAACCAAACATGCCGCCCCCTGAAAATAAGGGTAGATGAACATAGCAAAGCTCTGACACGAGGAGATATTTATAAATCGGGTATAGCTTATCATGTATGGAAAAATGGAGACCACCTTCCCCTGTAGGATGAAGTTGAAATAATAGACAGGAAACACCACTGGAAAATACGAAAACTGAAAGAAGCACATATGCTAGGAAATAACAACCTCCTAAGCAGACCAAGTGCAGTTATGAAAAGTACATGGGAACCGGTATTAAGAAAGGATAGGAAAATATTAGATTTATAAGCCCTAAAACTCACTCCATATGGGCATATGGCGTGGTAGTGAAGAGCGCGGGCTACTAACCCCAAGATTCCGAGTTCGATTCCAGGTAGTGACGTGAATAATAATAATAATAATGATAATAATAATAATAATAATAATTATTATTATTATTATTATTATAACATCGAAAAAAATACCTTAGGAACGAGAACCCAGGTTCGAAAGTTCCCCACGACACCTGATGAAGGCTGGAGAGTATATCAACCGAAACATTGTGTTAACATACAAACAAGATGAGGAAAAATATCTGTCAAATGTAAATAATGTATATAGTGTCTTGTAGGGACGTACACGCTTTTGCACAGATGTGACAACAAAAGGCGATTCTTGCAGTAGGTATTGAGAGTTCATCACCTACGTTGACACATTTTTTTCATTCAATGTTTTGCCTTTTTCCGCTTTGAGTAGACATAGTAAGCAACACATCACAGAGGTGTCAATAAAGACGTCAGACATAAATCTATGACTGGGCCGGAAACATTTTAAAGATAGAAGTGACATTGTGCAGAGCTAATTCTCTATACAATGCATGCGTTTGTTCACAAAGAATTTGTCTACATGACTGGGATCACGATTGGCGCCTCTACAGAGCAGGTTTGTAAGGGTACCTGCCTAATCGTCGACTTCCAGATTATGCCACAGTTTGTATTGGGTTACATGTTACCAAAAGCATTAAGAGTGACGTGATAAAACATACATACATACATACATACATGTATGGATGTATGCATACATACACACATACATACATACATACATACATGTATGGATGCATACATACATACATACATACATACATACATACATACATACATGTATGGATGCATACATACATACATACATACATACATACATACATACATACATACATACAAGACATTACCCCCATCATAAGCAGTTGTCCAAAAACGTCATCGCGGTATTATCTACCGATGACACATAATGTTGTAGTCAGGACATTGTATAATGAGATCCGTCGGAAGGATAATTCCAAAGCTAAAGAAATAAGAACCCACGGTATGGTAGAGGCTATTGCCACTCATAAGAAGGAGTACTGGTGGAATGTCCCAGTGTAAACCTCAGTAAAATGTAAACACCACAGACCTGACATGGTGATTTGGGACGGAGAGGAGAAACTGTGTATGGTAGTGTGAGTAAGCTGCCCAACGAGTGTGAACATAAAGCTAAAGATCGGTGAAGTAGAAAATATCTACGCTGAATTATTGAGAAATCTGCAGTTACTCTACCCAGTTTACACATTCAGGTTTATACCTGTAATTATTGGGGCACTGGGATACGTAACACACTGCATAAGTACCAAATTTGTGAAATTAGGCTCCTCAAAACCAGAATGGACAAAGCTGATTCGAAGGCTACATGTCCAAGCCATTACTGGACTTGTAAATATTTTGTAAAACTTTCCAGAGGTTTATCATTTAAGAATATATGCGTATGTCTAGACATACAACTACACACATGAGAATACATACAGAAAACAAAACATACAAATCTGCATATGTACTGACTCCAAATACTGCACATGCACATACATACATGCAAAGCCCCTATTTATGTTGTTAAAATTTCAATGAAGGAGCCTTGGATCTAGGTTAGAAACTGGCATCTTCTCTATTGGCAAGAAATCTTGAAATAAACTGCATAATGACATACATACAAACATATATACATACATACATACATACATACATACATATTACATGCACACATACATAATACATACATACATAGGATAAACCCAAGAACAAATAAATAAGAACCCACAATATAGAGGAAGCCATAGCCACAGCTACTCATGATAAAAATGAATACTGGTGGAATGTCCCAGTGAAAACCTCTATAAAATGTAAACGCAAGAGACCTAATATAATGATTTGAGATAGAGAAAAAAACAGTGTACAGCTGTGCAAATCAGCTCCCCAGCGGATATTTACATAAAGCTGCAGGTCAGCGAAAAAGAGGATACCTACGCTGAACTATTGAGAAACCTATAATTACTCTACCCAGATTTCAAATTCAGACTTATACCTGTAATTAATGGGCCACTGTGATATGTAGCACAGTGCCTAAATACTAATCTTGAGAAACCAGCTCTTTCCCTATTGGCAAAAAAACTTGAAATAAAACGCAGTAATGGAATACATATATACATACATACATATTTGTATAGATTGATCCATACATGTATGCACGCATACAAAGCCAATAAACATATTGGATACCATATCTGAAAGTGAAATTTAAGTTTGCAGACTTAAATAGACACTATAGAAAATAATAAAAATACATTAAACAAATACAGGTATGAGCAGAAAATATTGTAGTCGTTATACTCAGTGTACGACGGTGAGCGATACACACAGCTCTATTGCTTCTGAAAAAATATCCAAAATACTTACACTCTCTGATCAAATGATTTTCGTCTTCAGTTATTATACCATTTTATATTGAACACGCACTGGCACCCACCTCCCCAAAAATTTCGGGATTTGTGCCTAGAATAGAAAAGAATAAAAATCATTTCGAATAAAAGTATACTCTTACAAAGAGGTGAATAAAGTAATGTCTTCCGAAGAGCAGATAAAAGAACATCGCAGCGTTATGGTTGGAATATTTCAATAAACATTAGTAAATAATCCGAGAGAATATTTAATAATCTTACTTATTCTTTCTTGAAATGTTCCAGCCTCAACGCTAGTGGAGGCGCAGTGGCCCAGTGGTTAGGGCAGCCGACTCGCGGTCGTAAGAACGCGGTTTCGATTCCCAGACCGGGCATCGTGAGTTTTTACTGAGCAAAAACACCTTAGCTCAACGAGGCTCCAGCAGGGTGGATGGTGAACTCCGAAGTACTCTTTCACCACAACTTTCTCTCACTCTCTCTTCCATCTTCTGCCACAAAGCAGAGGGACCATGGTGTAACCCACTATGGTGCGGTAAACTTTCAGACCCTAGTCTAGATTGCGAATCCTCTGTACCCCAGGATGGTTCAGCTCTCCACCTGTTAAAAAAGCCACCGTTTACGGAATGAGGATAACAACATAGCTTTCGCGCCCGTTCAACCGCCAGTCTATCGCGTGTTGTGGGTAGATCTTCAAGTTGCCACACGCATTCTTAGTAGCTTAGAGTAGGCTCGAATTAGAGATTATTCTTTGTGGCTAATGGCGTGAGTCCTGATTGGAAGAAGAAGAAGACCAACGCTACAAAATTCTTTTATTCGTTCTTCGAAAGACTTTACACTCATCTATTTATACATGTATATTAGATGTTTATATAGTTATGTATCCATGAATTAAAAAAAATATTGTAATATTTTAACGACTGATACACTGGTATATTTTAAAGACTGATATGCATCGATCTATGGCAGGATATATATGTATAAATAAATTGTTAAGCCTATCTGAAATTCTCGTTAACATATTTTTACTTTTGCGTCTCGGGTCATAGCATTTCTGAGTAGTGCCTATACAATAAACAAAGAAACTTTACTATATATATAGTGTATGTGTGTATATATATATATATATATATATATATATATATATATATATATATAGATATATGTCTGTGTATATATATATATGAACTTTTTGCGTAATGAGATAAAAAAAATCCCACGGCTGTGTAAATATTAGAACATTTATAGATAGAAGGTCTTACAACTGTTTCCAGGATATTTATTAATTATATGCCTTCATCGGAGACGGTGTGAGAGGATGGTTGTCATAGTTAGTTTAGATGTGATACATAAATAAAATAATATATATATACATACACGCACACACACACACACACACACGTATATATATACATATAAACATGTGTGTATATATATATATATACATGAAAGAGGACTGTCGTATATATGTGTATATTTGTGTGTGTGCGTCTGTATTTGTACCCCAAATATCGCTTCACAACCGGTGTTGCTGTGTTTACGTCCCCGTAACTTAGCAGCTCGGCAAAAGACACCGATAGAATAAGTACTAGGCCTACAAGGAAAAAATCCTGGAGTCAGTTTGTTCGACTAAAGTTGGTGCTTCAGTATGGCCACTGTCACATGACTGAAACAAGTAAAACAGCCCCAAAAAATCTATGCCATTTTAATTCCGAACAACGCTGGGTATCTCTGTTATATATATATATATATATATATATATATATATACCGGAGTAAACACATAAATGTGAAACAAGGTGGAAAAAAGAGTACTCAAATACCAGTGGTAGAGTAATATGCTTTATTTAAAGCAGCAGAAAATTCAACAAAATCTGTTACTCTGAGTTTCAGATTTTGTTGAATTTTCTGCTGCTTTAAATAAAGTATATATATATATATATAGGTATGCACATACACAACACTGCATACCTATATGCACATACACAACACTGCATACCTATATAGGCACATACACAACACTGCACATACACATATATGCACATACACAACACTGCATACCTATATAGGCAATTCCAGGCATGGTCTGGGTGAATAGTGCCAACACCTAAGTTATATATGAAGGGGTGTGTGTATGTCTCTGATTATATTTTCCACGCGTGTATATGTACGTGTGTGTGTGCGCGCGCCTTTTTTTTTTATCTATTTTATACTTGACTGATTAAATATGAAAATACTTGAGAAATATGAACATTAGGAGATTTCGTTAATGTTACTCAGTGCAACATGAGAACGCAAAAAAAAAAAATACCCCCAAAGTATTGAAAAAAACATAATGAAAAGATTTCTTTCCGACACATACACACGCCACCCCAGTGAGTCTTTTCTCCTTCAAATTCTATCTTTGAAGTCATGCTGGTTCGCCGCCCTTTAGATTTTTCTGGAGGGCATCGACACCAGTACTTATCTTTACATTCAGGTGCTTATTCTCTTATGCGAAACCATTAAATTGTGGGAACATAAACAAACCAACACCGGTTGTCAAGTGGTTGTGAGCGGCGAATACAGACACAAAGGCACATACACACCACACCAAACTCGCACACGCCCACATTCACCCACACACCTGCACTCACACCTACCCCGTGGGTAGTAAAGAAATAGTTATTTCGTCTGCCGCTACGTTCTGAATTCAAATTCCGCCTAGGTCGACTTTGCCTTTCATCCTTTCCGGGTCGATCAAATAAGTACCAGTTACCCACTGGGGTCGATATAATCGACTTAATCTGTTTGTCCTTGTTTGTCCCCTCTATGTTTAGCCTCTTGTGGGTAGTAAAGAAATAGGTATTTCGTCCGCCGTTAGTACGTTCTGAGTTCAAATTTCGCAGAGGTCGACTTTGCCTTTCATCCTTTCCGGGTCGATTAAATAAGTACCAATTACGCACTGGAGTCGATATAATCGATTTAATCCGTTTGCCTGTCGTTGGTTTTCTCTTCTATGTGTAGGCCCTTGTGGGCAGTAAAGAAATAAGAATCGTAAGAGTGACCGAAAATTTTCTTGTAAATGTTACTTCCTGCTCCTTAAGTTCTGAGTTCAAATCCCCAGAGATCGATAAAATAAAGAACCAATCAAATGCTGGAGTCGTTTGTACCGACTAATCAATCCCTTCTCCACAAAACTTTCAGGCTTGTGCTTATCTGACAAGCAAGTTGTAGGTCGATGAATTTCTAGAATCATTAAATCGTCCAGCAAAATCGTTTTGCAGTATTTGATCCGGCTTCTTACGCTCTGAGTTCAAATCGCGCTGAGGTCAACTGTTTTTTTTTTCTTTTTCATTCACTTTTCTTTTTCTTTGGCCGAGAAAATTAAGTGTCAAATGTATTTGAACCGAAATTAAGGTTAATAAGCTAGTCTGCATTTCAGGGACCACAGCCTGTTTCACCTTTGTCTTTGTTCCTACAGAAATTTTGACGGACGTCGCAGCCTCAGAGCGTACTTTCGTACACCACCACCAGCACCATCACCATCACCGCCACCACCATTACCACCACCATCACTACCCCGAACCCCAAACCCATCTCTACTACTACTACTACTACTACTACTACTACTACTACTACTACTAATGCTACTACTCGTTATTTGCAGTAGCTTGCCTATTTTCTATTGTTGAAATGGCGACAATAATCCACTTTTCACGGTGCAATGAAGGAGGTCATCGACCTGCTCGAAATAACAAATCACTCGTAGAAGAAGGAGACGTTAACACCATAACATAATATACTATTATACGACGAGATAGTCGTAGCGAAAAATGTCTTTGAGCGTGAATGTATTCGATTGGAGTCATGTTGGGGAGCAATCAGCATTTTACTATTGCTCAAAAGTAAAAAGGGGAGACCAATCCAATGAAACACAACACAATATATTTGAAGATACATGATCAATTAATTAATCAATTAATTAATCACTCTATCTATCTATCTATCTATCTATCTATCTATCTATCTATCTATCTATCTCCAGCGTTTTCCACCCTTTATTTATTTTACTAATGTGTTTCTCTTTACCGATAGAGTCTCTAGTGTTTCTCTCACTTTGTCCATCTTTCTCTCTTTCTCTCTCCCCTCTCTTTCTCTCGCGCTTTCTCTCTTGTTGATAGAACAATGCATATTATGAATGCAGTTACACTACTGAGGCAATTTCTTTTTTGTTATGCATAAAAGCAAATTTTAGTATGCATAAACCAGCTGGTTTTGAGCAGAACCACAGCATTTTCTTCAGAAGATCAAGGGTAACCAGTTAACAACTAACTGATCAGTCGAAACAGCTGTAAAGATATGAACTAATTGTAACATGCTTTTTCTGTCTTTCTACTTCCAGCCTCGCTCGATTTCGATCATACGTCTAGCCAAATGTGTGTGTGTATGTATGTATATGTATGTATATGTATATATATTCACGTAGATTGAAATATCGGTCTCTCTCTCTCTCTCTCTCTCTGTATGTATATATATATATATATATATATATATATATATATATATATATAGAGAGAGAGAGAGAGAGAGAGAAAGAGAGTGGTTAGAGCGTCGAGGTTACGATCGTGAGGTTGTGAGTTTGATTCCCGGACTGAGCTGCATGTTGTGTTCTTGAGTAAGACACTTTATTTCACGTTGCTCCAGTTCACTCAGCTATAGAAATGAGTTGCGGCATCACTGGTGCCAAGCTGTATCGGCCTTTCCCTTGGATAACATCAGTGGTGCGGAGAAGGAGGCTGGTATGCATGGGCGACTGCTGGCCTTCCATAAAACAACCTTGCCCGGACTTGTTCATGACTGAAGGGGTCTCCTCTCTTATATATATAATATATATACCGCCGTCTATAATGCTTATGATGTGTCGACAACCGTGGAATGCTACTAGCTGAAATATTTTCTCTCATAGAAACATCTTAAAGAGACAGATGTCTCTTTGCTCACAGCATCAGTTGACTACCAGACAAGGCGTTCCGACCAGATTTGCTGTCTGCAGTGAATAACTGGATATTTTGATCTAAATCGAAAAATACTTGTTCCTATACAAAAATCAGTTAACAAGGAATTTACTGACAAGTGCGAAAAGCAGTCTGACTAAAATCAAATTAATATACGTTCATAAAACAGTTTTACATTAAAATAGCGGTAGAAAATATATATTTGGGACTGAAACCTTATGATTTTTGCTTCGTTAGCTACTAAACAAATGAGAATTAGATTAAATATGAGTGGAATATTAATTCTTTTTGTTACGAAGTGGCAGAGTCGGTAGAGTACCGGAGAAAATTTCTTGTGGTATTTATTCCACGAAGCGTTCTATACCACTCTCTACACTTTGAGTTCGAATCCTGCCAAAGTTAACTTCAATTTTTATCTTTTCGAAGTCGCTAACAAAATATACCAACCAATGGCAATAAATTGGCAGGACTGTATATACGTCAGAACGGTCATCATGCAGTATTAGTACCAGCTCTTTGAGTCCTGACTTCCAATCCCTCTACGGCCTTCCTACTTGGCACACTTAGTCCGACATCCGTCTTAACACCACTACATTGCATCTTGGGTTCATTTAGCGAGAATTCGAGACTGGTCTCTGGTATGAGATCACATTGAACACTGCTTTCTCTCCCATGGTTAAAGAAGAGAAAGATAAATTAACGCGAAACAGATTTTTTTCTTCTCCTCTAAAATAAACTGATCAACCAATCAATTATAATAGAAGCAATTCCGGCCGCCATTGATTGTCAGTTCGGTATAGTGGTCACATTGTATAGGCAGCGAGCTGGCAGAATCGTTAGCACGCCGGGCGAAATACTTAGCAGTATTTCGCCTGTCGCTACGTTCTTTGTTCAAATTCCGCCGAGGTCAACTTCGCCTTTCATCCTTTCGGGGTCGATAAATTATGTACCAGTTAAAAACTCCCCACAAAATCAAGGCCATGTGCCTAGAGTAGAAAAGAAAAGATTGTATATTCTGTCGTGAAGGCAGTACTCTGAGGAATACGATGAATCAAGTGTAACACATTCAAATGCACGTAGGCACATACACATCCGAAATTATGGCAGCTTATCAATGATTTAAACTACAATAAACAACTGTTCAAAAATTTCGGTTTATTAAAAAATTATGAAGTTATCAAGATTTTATATTTAAAGCTCATGTTTGCATTATTCACGGTTTGCTCTTTTTGAAATATTACTTTATTAATTTCACAGCTTACCTAAGTCCATCTCTAATGGCAATCAGTCGGTTATGACGTTGAATGTGACAGCTGATCCAATCAAACGAAGAGCCTGCTTGTGAAATCAATATCCAAGTGGCTGTGCACTGCACAAACACGCGTAACACATAATGTGAAAAGACTGGCTCTTTGAATTACAGATGCATATCATTTCTGCCAGTTGAGTGGTGTGGAGCAACGTTAATTAAATTGTCTTACTCAAAGACAACGCACCGTCAGGAATCGAACTCACGACCATTACATTTGAGAGCCGAAAACCTTAACTGCTAAGCTACGTGCCTTCACAATTCCATCTCGCAATATAGTATTGTGCCACAACGCACTGTTTGGAAACTACTGCTGCGCATAAAGACCTAGTTTTCTGTGGTTCTTTATCCACCCAATTCTTTACTGATTTCATTACTCTATATATGGAACAAAATCACAAAATTCTTATGTTACTTAGGAGTGGCTGTGTGGTAAGCAGCTTGTTTACCAACCAAATGGTTCAGGGTTCAGTCCCACTGTGTGGCACCTTGGGCAAATGTCATCTACTGTAGACTCGGGCCGACCAAAGCCTTGTGAGTGGATTTGGTAGGCGGAAACTGAAAGAAGCCCGTCGTATATATATGCGTGTGTGTGTATATGTTTGTGTGTGTTCCCCCCCCCCAACATCGCTTGACAACCGATGCTGGTGTGTTCACGTCCCCCTAACTTAGCGGTTCGATAAAAGAGCCGATAGAATACGTACTAGGCTTACAAAGAACAAGTCCTGCGGTCGATTTGCTCGACTAAATGCGGTGGTCCAGCATAGCTACAGTCAAATGACTGAAACAAGTAAAAGAATAAATGACGAAATATGTATCAGAGATGGGTGCAAATTTGTTTGATATTTGTATCTTTCTTGTGAAAGCACATGACCTAGTGATTAAGTTGCTCAACTCATAATCATAATGTTGTGGGTTCTAATCTTGGATCGGGCGGCACGCGAAATTTTTTTTTTCCAGGACAGTTCCGGACTCCAGTTATGAACTCATTTGCATGCAGCCAATCAGAGCTCGACTATAAAACTAAGTTATGAGCACATATTGCTGGGGTCCGAAACTCTTGTGGGAAAAATATGTAGGCAGGACCTTGTCCCTGATCAAACTACTTCATATCAAAATGCTTCAAGTTCCTCTACTGTTTCGGGTGGGAGTTATTTCTGGCAGATTCGCTGGGACAGGGATAAATAGTCCTAAACAGTGTTTATGTCTGCTGTCGACTAAACGGAGACCTAAAAATTAGCGAAAGCAGTGTACGTCACGGAGTCATGCACATGCGCGGCCCACGCATCTATCCATCTTTCTATCTATCTATCTATCTATCTATCTATCTATCTATCTATCTATCTATCTACCTACCTACCTACCTACCTACCTATCTATCTATCTATCTATCTATCTATCTATC
>NC_043006.1:78681421-78748921 GCF_006345805.1 Octopus sinensis | reverse complement strand
GGGGTGTGAAGGTAATCGATTACATCGACCCCACTGCTCAACTGCTACTTAATTTATTGACCCCGAAAGGATGAAAGGCAAAGTCAACCTCGGCGGAATTTGAACTCAGAACGTAGCGACAGACACAATACCGCTAAGCATTTTGTTAGGAATGCTAACGATTCTGCCAGCTCACCAACTTAATAGTAATTATTATCATTTTAATTTTTTTGCCACAAGGGCAGCTTAGGGGAAGTAGGGATGAGTCGTTTACATCGACCCAGTGTTCAACTGGAACTTATTTCATCGACCCCGAAAGAATGAAAGGCAAAGTCAACCTCGGCGGAATTTGAACTCAGAATGTAAGGTCGGGCGAAATACCTAATTCTTTACTACCCACAAGGGGCTAAACACAGAGGGGACAAACAATGACAGACAGACGGATTAAGTCGATTACATCGACCCCAGTGTGTAACTGGTACTTAATTTATCGACCCCGAAAGGATGAAAGGCAAAGTCGACCTCGGCGGAATTTGAACTCAGAACGTAGCGGCAGACGAAATAACACTAAGCATTTCGCCCGGTGGGCTAACGTTTCTGCCAGCTCGCCGCCTTAATAATAATAATAATAATAATAATAATAATAATGATGATGATGATGATGATGATGATGATGATGATGATAATAATAATGATAATAATAATGATAACAATAATCAGTTAATTCAACAGTATATCATGAAGACAATCAATTCCTTCATCCAAATCACGTATCAAGAATGGTGTAGGTTTCGAAGTGTGGTTACCATGAATTACTTAATGTAGACAATGTTAAAAAAACAAAGATATAAACGCACGAAACGTGACTAAGGATTCTGCTCAGCCTACTCACTATTCTGTCACGTCACCTCCCTAAACTCTGCTATATATATTGAATGTCTAAAATGAGTTGCTATCTTTACTTCAATAACGACTCGTGAGTCGATTGATCACTGAAACACCTGGACATTGAGCGACCTATATCTAACATTACGTCATAAATGTCTCCTGTTTAATTTATATCGGCAGACATTACAAACACGCACAATTACACACACAGATGTATATATACATACGTTGTATACACACACATATATACAGATCTCTCTCTCTCTCTCTATATATATATATATATATATATATATATACATACACACACACACACACACACACACACACACACACATGTGGAGGCGCAATGGCCTAGTGGTTAGGGCAGCGGACTCGCGGTCGTAGGATCGCGGTTTCGATTCCCAGACCGGGCGTTGTGAGTGTTTATTGAGCGAAAACACCTAAAAGCTCCACGAGGCTCCGGCAGGGGATGGTGGCGATCCCTGCTGTACTCTTTCGCCACAACTTTCTCTCACTCTTTCTTCTGTTGGCCTGCTCGCTTAGCCCGTGGGGTGGCGTCATTTGAAGGCTAAAACAATGCGAAGCGCATTGTGACCAGTGATGTGTAACAACATCTGATGGCCTGGTCGATCACGGTGATCACGGTGAATTATACACATACGGGGTGCGGTGAATATATTGTCGTCTAAATTACTCAAAAATGAAAATAACACTGACATCCCATTTTAATAGATGTTTACCAAAATTACATTAAAATCTTGAAATACTAAAGAGTAAATTTATTCAATGAAATCACCATTGGTTTCAACCACGGCCTCCAGACGATTTTGGAATCTCCTGCAACTTTCTTTCTTTCCTTCCTTCCTTCCTTCCTTCCTTCCTTCCTTCCTTCCTTCCTTCCTTTCTTCCTTCCTTCGTTTCTTTGTATGTATGTATGTATGTATGTATGTATGTATGTATGTACGTACGTACGTATGTACGTACGTATATGTGTGTGTGTGCGTGTGTGCGTGTGTGTATGTATGTGTGTGTATGCACAAATCTATGTATGTATGTCTCTTTCAGACAACTGGTTGTAGTCTGTCTACGTTCAGCCAAAAAGAACAATAGTATATGTCCCAGCCTTCAAAAAAAGGTGCTGGGTTGGACTTGTCCGTCTAAACCCTTCAAAGCGTTTCCTCAAATGGCTGCCGTTCAATGACTGAAACAAGTACCTGATAAAGGATAAAAATTATTTGTAATTATTTGTATTTATATAGTATTACACACACACACACACACACACACACATTAGCACACACATATGTATATAATCCTATAAATATTATATAAATAGAAATTGTATGTGTAGATACGTGTGCTGATGTGCGCGCGCGCGTTGTGTGCATGTATTTGTGAATCTATATCTGAGCGCTAGTAGTGACCCATCTGGTCTATATTTTTCCTCGTACCGCGCCCTCGTATACACATATACACACACAGGCACAGCTGCACACATATGTATACTTTCTTTAATAATATATATATGAATTTATATTGTGTGTGTGTATGTATATATATTTTGTGTGTGTATGTATGTTGGGCGCGCCCGTAAGTGACAATAAAGTATTAGGTCTAAGGATTGTTTACCGCATTGTTATAGGTCTCAAAAGAACAGCGATCAATTATTTGATTTTCACACTGTTTAGGCGAAGAACTACTCCTGCAAATTGCATCATTAAAATCAATAAGGATGTCTTTTGTCATGTCACAAAGCTCACATTTATTTTTATTTTTTCAAAGCATGTATTTGTTTATAGCAATATGTCCTGGTACATTTCTCAACAATTGGCTAATACGGTTAACGCCCTCCACCTACCAACAATATTTTCTTCATTGTACCGACCGAAAAAAACTCTCGGCCTTTTTAAAAAAATTTAATTTAATTTTTTTAACTTTTCTTCTAACTGTATGATATTCAACTGCATTCATGGAAGGAAGGTAGGCGTGCAAAGTAAATCAATGTGATTCATTCACCTTGAATGAGAGACAAGTGTATCCAAAGTTTGTCTTGCGTGACATATCAGCACTCTCAATAGTTATTTATTTAGATACACAGATCTGCAATTTTCAGGCGTTAGGACAGGCCAATACCTGCAATTCTAGCTCTAGGCAAGTATTTTAATTTATCGGCCTTGAAAAAAATGATCAGCAAAATAGACCTCGGCGGAATTCGAACTCAGAACCTAAGACCCATAAAAATGGCCGCCATTCACTTTTACGATTTTGCCAGCTCACTTAAATCTACTGGCACAAAACCAGTAACTTTAAAGGAATTGAATAGGTCAATACCATCGATCTCACTATTTTATTGATATTATATATAATATATAGAGGCGCAGGCGCGGTTGTGTGGTAATAAGCTTGCTTACCAACCACATGATTCCGGGTTCAATCCCACTGCGTGGCACCTTGGGAAAGTGTCTGCTACTATATCCGCGAGCCAACTAAAGTCTTGTGAGTGGATTTGGTAGACGGAAACTGAATGAAGCCCGTCATATATATATATATATATATATATATATATACATATATACACACATATATATATATATATATACATATATAAAAAGACGTACTGGGGTCGATTTATTCGATTAAAAATTCAAGGCGGTGCCCCAGCATGGTGACAGTCAAATGACCGAAAGAAGTAAAAGAGTAAAAAAGAATAATCTATACACACATACATACAGACAGACAGAGTTATTAATAGCGGATTGTGGATCTTGGCAAAATACTTCTCAAGTTCTCTGTTAATACAAATACACCAGATTAACAAAATGTCTTCAAAACAGATTGTAATAGGACTCCAGGTAATCCTAAGACAAGATTTACAGCTGAAGTCCATCTGCAGTCGACTTTGTAAATCTATGGTTGTATTCCTCAATTAGTATAGTATTTTTCACAGAGTCATAATACAAGAAAAGGCAAAAACAATAGGCTTTACATATTCATTTATTTGTGAATCGATTAAGTAAATGTTCATAATTCCGTTTATTCAATTGGTCGATTAAGTAAACGGAAATGTCAGCAGAAACGATTGCTAACGGTTTAAATGAAAAATTCAACTTGCGTTCAGAGACAGTAAAAATGCAGCAATATTTCCGCTGAGGTCGACTTTGCCTTTCATCCTTTCGGGGTCGATAAATTAAGTACCAGTTACGCACTGGGGTCGATGTAATCGATTTAATTCCTTTTTCTGGTCTTGTTTGTCCCCTCTATGTTTAGTCCCTTGTGGGCAATAAAGAAATAAGAAACGTTAGCACACCGAGCGAAATGTTTAGCGATATTTCGTCTCTCTTTACGTTCTGAATTAAAATTCTACTGATGTCAACTTTGCCTTTTAGGATCGATAAATTAAGTACTATTTGCATACTGGGGTCGATCTAATCGACTGACCCTCTCCCCCAAACTTTCAGACCTTTTGCCTAGAGTAGAAAAGAATATATGATTATTCGGCATTATACATGGTGTTTGTAAAATTATTATTTTAGTAATGTGGGTTGCTAGTTAGTCCACATCACACCGTAAAGAGCATAGGCGTGGTTTCCTGGTTTCTCTGCCGTATATATTCTTCGCCTGGACGGGACGTCGGTCCATCGCAAGCCTACTCATTTTTACCAGCTGAGTGGACTGAAGTAACGTGAAACGAGGTGTTTCTCTCAAGAACACAATGCATCGCCCAGTCCAGGAATCGAAACCACAATATTACGATCATAAATCCAACACCTTAGTCACTAAGACGCGTGCGTCTACAATGAGGGTTTGTAATGAGCAATACTTTATAAGGCCTACTGCTCGAAAATACCATATCTAGAAGAAACACTATTGCTTATAGCTCATCTAAATCATAGCATTTATTCTCATTAGTCTTGTACCAGAAAGATCAATATTAGAAACCAAACTCTAACCTAAACCTAACACTAACCTTAATCATAACCAAACGAAATCACAAGGATGCACAAAGCCTAAATAATCATCGCGGATCTTTTCCTTTTGACCGGCAGATTTACAAAAATAATTTTTTGTAAGTAAACACTTTCAAACTTCGTATACTGGTAGAATGTGTCATATAAAATATCTTTTACTCTTAGCGTTTTTGAGAAAAGTTTAATGCTTACGAAGTTATTTCGTTTTAAAGTTGTCGTATTTCGGTAATTTCAACCAATCAATGACGTGTATTCAGCTGAATAAAATTACTGCCGTTGTTTGTCAACAACAACGGCGGTGTATATTTCGTTTGTCACTGTTATTTATGACATATTTCCTCTCAGTTATGTTTGTATGAATAAACGAGTGTATCTGAAGCATGCTTACTTCAAGGCACCACCATAATCGTTCTTGCTTGGTTTTTCATTTTTTCCGTAACTCTAACCCTAAAACCTTAACCCTAAAACCCTACCCATAAAACCCTAACCTTAACCCTAAAACCCTACCCATAAAACCCTAACCTTAACCCTAAAACCTTAAAGCTAAAACCAGTACAAACGCACGAACGATGTCATAAATAACAGTGACAGACAAAATATATAGTTGTTGTTGACAAACAACGGCAATAATTTTATTCAGTTGAATATACGTCATTGATTGGTTAAAATTACCGAAATACGAGAACTTTAACACGAAATAACTTCATAAACACAAAGTTTTCTCAAAAATGCTAAGAATAAAAGATATTTTATATGATACATTCTACCAGTATGCGAAGTTTGAAAGTGTTTAGTTACACAAAATTATTTTCTAAATCTGCCGGTCAAAAGGTAAAGATCCTTCATCGCAGTCACAGTCTTTAATTATTCATACCAAAGCTGATAAATCCCCAGGATTTGGAAAGTGAAGAAAATTAGGACAGTTGCAAAACGTTTATGAAACTACTTCTGGTGGCTGAACCTCGTCGTTTAAAAGGTCGCTTACGTTGGTCTCGTCGCTTATAGATGACCTGCAGAGTTAGTAATAACAGTGACAATAATAGCAGTCGCAAAACAGCAACAAACAGCTGCTTTGAATCAAGTAAATATATCATGTAAAACGTGTTGGTAATTATTAGCTCGTCGAATTCTATACTTTCACTTACGTTATGTAAGCTCAGGGTAGACACTTCTAATTATGTTGGTTGGTTACAATACATATCAATTATCACTGAATGTCAACTTTGCTAATGATACATTCTCTTTCTTTTTTATATTTCGAAATAGCAATGCAGTTTTATTGGTGTTAGATACTGAAATAATTTCTCTTAATCGATATAGTTGTATGGCAAATTGAAAGAATAATATCTTATGAAAGAGATGCGACAAAATAAAAGGCCAATATGATATTTACAAACTTGCCACATACTGGAGAAGATGACACTGGATATACAACTAATTTCAGTCATGTATACTGGGACTGCAATACTGCGCCATATAGAAAAAAATACAATTTCCCAGTAGAGCAAATGGTTTTCCGTCGGGTTCGACGATGAGTATTTAGTGGTTGGATTACCCGATTTACTGAATTATTTTTTTCGTCTCGCGTGAATTAGCGTGAAAGTGGTTGAGTATTCCGTAGATATGTATAATCGTAACAATATTCTCAAGTGGAATCAATGCCACATTTTGTGTGTATGTGTGTGTGTGTGAAAAACCGTACCATTTGAATTACAGGTAGAATTCATCCGATTTCCGTGTATCCACTTTCACTAACAAGGTCTGGGTCGAGCAGAGATAGTGATAAAAGATACCATTGATGCGACTCCATGATATTGAACTCAGAACCTCATAATTACGAAGCGAACTTCTTAAATATCCAGCTATGTGGCGTCCACTTGGTGAAATTGACAGAGCTACGATGTATCTGAAAGAAAGGATCTTTCGCCGTACGACTGAAACCCTACGTGCATATTCATATCTAGTTAGTGTTAATGATTCTTTCATTAAATACATCAACGTTAACTTACCAAATGTTCTGTCTATTTTTTAGTTTTTTGTTTGTTTTTTTTTTACATAGATATATTTTCTCTGAATTATACTTTCAGAAACAATTCTGAATACCAATGGTAATTAATGTACAATAATGTATATTTACCGAGGGAATCCTTTCTCCTCACTTCAGAAACAACGATGAAAGTTATATAACACAGAGGAGATCAGAATAAGACCGAAGCTGCCGAGCTGACTTCCCACAGACTTCTTCAGTTAATTTTCGCTCCTGTCACCTCCCCTTAAAGTTGTGCAGATTAACTCGATACCATTAGAGTAACGTGTTTCACATGTGCCAATACAACTCTTTCACATACCACTAAGCATGGGATGATCCTCAACGTCTCTAGTTTTTGCAGTTGTGACTCTAAAGTCAGTACATACAAGAGGCGTGAGTGGGTAGCTCTGGCGAACCGAGCGCAAGATACTGAACGATTCCAGTTTGTGGTCATTTGCTCTGATCACAGAGCAGATATGCTACATTACAGCTATCCTTCGGCTGAAAATGGGTCCGAAACCAGCTGCTTTAAGGACACCGGCAATCAGACGATAAATTCTTTGCATTACAAATGTGGCCCACCTTCTTCTGGTACTTTCTCAGAAGTGCCTCCACTCTTCGGTTCAAATGACTAGGGATTTTCCTATCATGTTGCCAGTTGCGGTATCATCTGTTAACAGGTTGCCGAAGAAGTCAGGGATATTGGTCTAAAGCTCGTTGGGAAAAACTATCTAAACCAGGCGACTTATTCCTCGGCAGCCAGATATGACTTCCCTTGCTTAAGTGATTGTATCGTCCTTTCGCAACCCTCTGACGCCGCTGCCGAGATTAGCAGGAGGTCATCGGCGCAGGCACTGCAATCCGGCACCCACTCGTCTCGAACAGTGGAGCCACGGCCCGCCGAAGAGTTGCACACTATTGCTTGAAATCAAGTAAGCAGTAATAATAATTATTAGCCGTTCTACTAAAGGCACAAGGCCTGAAAGTTGGAGCGAGAGGACGAGTTGATTATATCGACCCCAGTGTTCAACTGATACTTATTCTGTTGACCCCGAAAGGATGAGAGGCAAAATCGAACTCGGCGGAATTTGAACTCAGAACGTGAAGACAGACGAAATATCGCTAAGCATTTTGCCCAAAGTGAAAACGTTTAGGTCTACACAAGCATGAAGGAGAATGAGCGTTTACATAAACCCGTGTCTCAATAAAAACTAATAATTAACAACAAAAATTCCCCAAGTGGATGGTGTACCTCCTTGGAGCAACCAAGGAATCTCACAAACTCCAGTTGCCTAGGATACCATTGACAGGCACCCTTCTCCATCTAATCTCATGCTACAGGTGTCAGCTTTGTGTAGAATCATTTACTCGGGCCTACCTTTCAACAAATTTACTGGGGTGGGGAAATGCCACTCTCTCCAACCTTATTTTGCTTTCCAAGTGGGATTTGAAAAGGTCCATGACAGCTTAGCTTAGAATGAAAGAGTTTATCCTCAGTCTTTTCAGCCTCGTCCACTGCCCAACCTCTTTTGCCATACCCACTAAACAGAAATGAATTGCCTGCCCTTCACGGTTAAAGGAAGGGTAGGCAGTTTTCCTCCACTGTCTTTCTCTGGTTAATTTTTACTCCTGTTACAACTTCGTATTCTCTCAGAGCAGCGCCCATTATCTCGATGTATCTACTGCCCGACACTCTTATAATGACTTCGTCTGCAGTTGATGAAACCAGTCTCCGACATCCTCTTCACGTGAAGTGCACCTCGATAACTCTTACCCCCGCAACAATGGCTCGAGTGCCTGCGCGTACCTATGGAACGAGAGGAGGAAGCCCTGACGGAACAAACCGAACGCTTCCGATAAACCAGTAGTTCTCAACCGGGATCCATACGACCCCTGAGGTTCCATATAAAATATATGGGTATCCTCACAAAAACAGTAAATTGGGGATTCCTGATAGTATTTTAAGGGTCCCTGAAAAATTTTGCATTAGATATATTTATTGAGATGTTTCTTGTAAGAAACAGCTAGGTTTTTTCCTTTGATATTTTACACAGTTCGTCCGACACAAGTTAATGCATAAAAAAACAAGATAGGAATTTTGAAGTAGTTGAAACTACATTTTAAACATCGAATGGCTACGAGGGTCCACCAGAATAAAATAATATTCAAAGGGGTCCACAGATAAAAAGAAATGGTTGAGAAACCTTGCGATAGACCGTCATTTTTCTCTGACCACCGCCAAGGTGTTGCAGTACACTGCAGCGATCCAACAACTGAAAACGGGATCGAAGCAAGATACAGCTGCCACATATTGAGGGTTAACCCTATCGAAAATTAAAAATAATTATTATGATTTAACATTTTTGCTAAATGTCAACGGGGGAAGTCGATAATATTAATTCTTAATGTTTAATTTGCACTTTCTTCTATTGATTCCGAAATGATCAAAAGAAAAGTTTTATATGTTCTGATGTCAACTTTTCCAATCAGTTCTACCAGTTCGCTGTGGATATAACTGGTACGGCAAAACAATCAGCCATGTCTTGTATATGGGTGACCTAAAACCGTATACTGCAAATGATAATCAACTGGAAACATTACTACAGATAATGCATGAATTTAGCAAATAAATAGATATGAAATTCAGCTTATGAAATATGCCAAAGCAACCTTGAAAAGAGGAAAACTAGTTAAGGGTAAAAATATCACACTAGATAAAGAAAAGAAAAGAGAATTAGACCAAAGCCAGACATACAAATACTTAGGAATCAATGAACTAGATACGGTACAACACACACAAGTGAAAGAGGAGGAAAGGAAGGAATACTCTAGACGAGTTAGATTAATAATTAAAACAGAGCTCAATGCAAAAAACAAGGTAGTAGGCATCAACACTTTAGATGTTCCAGTTATAAGTTACAGTTACAATATTATTACTTGGGTACTAAATTAACTAGACAGGAAAACTAGAAACATAATGACGGAATTAGGATTCACCACCCAAAATCAGACATAGAAAGGTTATATATATTTAACGAATTGCAGATAGTAGACGCCTTATACAACTAGAAATCTACTATAAAAATAACCATCGTAGGATTACAGAAATACCTAATTCAAAAGCAAGAAGAACTGGTGCAAATAGCCACAAAACTCGAGAAACAAAAAACTGTTTTCTGTCTTTAAGGAGGCCGAAAAATACAAGAAAAAAAGTCATAGTGTCTGAAAACCATGAAGCAAACGAGCAAACAATAAAAGCTGTAAAACAACTGAAATCCAAACTAAAACTTGAACAGCAACGGATCATGATAAAACGATGGCAAGAAAAGCCCTTTTATGGAAAATACTGGGATAAGATAAGCAGAAAAGAAATAGACAAAGTAAAATCCCAACAGTGGTTGAGAAGCTTAGGACTCAAGGCAGAGACCGAAGGGTTTTTAATTGCAGCACAAGATCAAAGCCTCCCAACCAGAAACACATAATGAAGAAAAATACAACTGCAGAATATGTGGTGATGGAGAAGAAACAATAAATCATATTGTCTCTGGCTGCCCAGTCCTGGCTAAGAAGGAATATAACTACAGACATGACAGAGTTGGGACCTATATACACTGGAAGATATGCGAATACTATAGAATGTTAAAAGAAAAAAAAAAAAGATAGTATAGGCATACACCAGAAAAGGTTTCAGAAAATGACAAAGCAATAAAACTTTGGATATACCAACACAGAGATAGAGAAATCAAGGCTAAAACACCGGATATAGTTGATAGAAATCCTTAAGAAAAAAAATGTCATTTAATCGATGTATCAATCCCAAGAGATGACAATGCATCTCTACAAGAAACGGAAAAACTCAAAATACAAAGATCTGGAAATAGAGATAACCTGAATGTGGAGCGTAAGAACAGAAACAATCCCTATAACGGGTGCATTAGTATGATTAACAAAACATGTAGACAAATACATAACCAAAGCACCAGAATTTGCGAATATATATAACATACAGAAAATAACACTACAACGCACCGCAAACCTCCAACGCAACGCACTTTCACAACATTGAAAATAACAGCACCAAAACAAACCACAGTTCATACACATTTCAAAATTTGGCAAAAGGACAGAAAGTTGGGGTAAGTCGATTACAACACCCCTGTCTTCAGATGGTAAGAAAAGATGAAAGGCAAAGACAACCTCGGTGGAATTTGAATTCAGAACATAAGGACGGACGAAATGCCGCTCTGCATTTTGTCCGGCGTGCTAGCGATTCTGCCAGATCGCCGCTTTAACGATAATAATTATTATTTCTACTGTAGGTGTAAGGCCTTAAAACTGGTACTTATTTCAGCGACCCCGAAAAGATGAAAGGTAAAGTCGACCTCGGCATAATTTGAACTCAGAACGTAGCGGCAGAAGAAATGCCGCTTAGCATTTCGGCCAGCGATATTAACGATTCTGCCAGCTTGCTGCAATAATAATAATAATAATAATAATAATAATAAAAAAAATAAATAATAATAATAATAATAATAATAATAAAAAAAATAATTAATAATAAATAATAAAAAAAATAATAATAATAATAATAAATAAAAAAATATTAATAATAATAATAAAAAAAATAATTAATAATAATAATAAAAAAATAATAATAATAATAATAATAAAAAAAAAATTAATAATAATAATAATAATAATAACAACAACAACAACAACAACAATAACAATGATAATGATAATAATAATAATAAAACAAAACAAAACAAAAGAGGGACTCATGAAAACCAAAGACATCCCCATTAGAAGAGGAATATTCCAGGGAGACACGCTCTCTCCACTCCTTTTCTGCTTGGCACTGTCACCTCTATCTGATATACTAAATAGAACTGGATGCGGATATAAATGTTACGGCAAAACGATCAGCCACCTTTTATATATGGATGACCTAAAACTATACGCTGCAACTGACAAACAGCTGGAAACACTATTAAAGACAGTTCGTGGATTTACCAAAGAAATAGATATGAAATTTGGATTAGAAAAATGCGCCAAAGTAACCATGAAAAGAGGAAAACTAGTTAAGAGTAACAACATCACACTAGATAAAACCAATGAAATAAAAGAATTAGACCAAAGCCAAACTTACAAATACTTAGGAATCCATGAACTAGATAAGACACAACACACACAAATGAAAGAGAAAATAAAAAGAATATTATAGACGAGTTAGATCAATACTAAACACAGAGCTCAATGCTAAAAACAAGATAATAGGTATCAACACTTTAGCTGTCCCAGTTATAAGTTACAGCTACAATATCCTTAACTGGACACGAAATGAACCGACCAAAATAGATAGGAAAACAAGAAAAATAATGACAGGATCTAGGATGCATCACCCAAAATCTGACATAGAAAGACTATATATAAGAGGTGGTAGAGGCCTTATACAGCTGGAAAACTACTATAAAATAACCACCATAGGACTGCAAAAATACCTACTTCAGAAGGAAGGAAAACTGATCCAGATAGCGGCAAAACACGAGCAAAACAAAAAACTGTTCTCAGTATTTAAGGAAGCTGACAAATACAAACAAGAAATCATACCACCTAATAAACATGAAGAAGAAGAAGAAGAAGATGAAGAAACAACAAAAGCTATAAAACAAATGAAATCCAAACTAAAAATAGAACAGCAACGAACCATGATAAAACGATGGCAAGAAAAGCCCCTTCATGGTAAATACTGGACTAAACTAAACGCAAAAGAAATAGACAAAGAAAAATCCCAGCAATGGTTGAGAAGCTCAGGACTCAAAGCAGAAACAGAGGGATTTTTAACTGCAGCACAAGACCAAAGCCTCCCCACCAGAAATTACCAAAAACATGTAATGAAAAGAAATATTACAAGTAACTGCAGAATATGTGGAGATGGACAAGAAACAATAAATCATATTATCTCTAGCTGCCCAGTCCTGGCTAAGAAGGAATATATTCACAGATATGACAGAGTTGGAACCTACATACATTGGAAGCTATGCCAACATTATGGAATAACAACAGAAAAAAGATGGTATAGGCACACACCAGAAAAGGTCACAGAAAACGAGAAAGCAACCATACTCTGGGATATGCCGATACACACAGATAGAGAAATTAAGGCCAACAGATCAGATATAGTTGTCAGAGATCATGAAGAAAAAAAATGCTTTCTAATTGATGTATCAATACCGGCAGATGACAACGTGTCTCTAAAAGAAATGGAGAAACTCTCAAAATACAAAGACCTGGAAATAGAGGTAACTAGAATGTGGAATCTGAAAACAGAAACAATTCCTATCATAGTAGGTGCATTAGGCATGATAAAATAATATTCAGACAAATACATAACAAAAACACCAGGACTTACAAACACATATAACATACAGAAAATTGCACTACTAGGCACTGCACACATCCTACGCAGAACACTTTCCATACAATAACCATCAGAGCATCACAACAAATCACAGCACATACCCAAGGCACACAGAGCTGCGCTCGGTAGTGAAGTGAAAGCACGCTATAAAAATAAAACTACTGAATAATAATAATAATAATAATAATAATAATGGAAGTGTTATCATGTACAATGTTTTGTCTTGGTATAAAAGATAGGCTACAGCAAATATTCTGCTCAATACCACAGATTTACTTGTAAGTTGTTTGACCTTCACCAGATGACCATGTCCCTTGATGGCTGATGATATGTGCATCTCTGATCACGAGCGGAAGTAGTGGGGTAGCATCATAGCCATGTGTTGAGAGGAATTCTTTGGGGTTTGGATAATTCACCTCTGGAAACATGGGTGTTTCGTTCAACATCCTTAAACAACCCTTATTCAGGGACCTTTTGAGCGGTATGGGTTACTCGACTACAAGAAAATTTTATCTGGGCTCTACCTGCAAGGTAATGTTCTGTTTATCTTAATATGAGATTACCATATCGCGCACATATGGTTGTGATGCTTGTGCCTAGTGTACCCCTATCAGACGGGTAGTCATGATGGGTATACTGGGCTTCGTATATTTTACCCCAGTGTCACTTTGATGTCATGCACTGCTCTCTCACTCAATAATAATAATAATAATAATAATAATGATAATAATAATAATGGTGATGATGATGATGATGATGGTGGAATATTGCAGATTTATCTGCCTAGTTACGTGCAATTGCGTAAAGCACATTTCCCTAACGATTCGAAGTTGGTGTTAATGCAGTACAAAGATATAGAAAATAGTATGAGACCCGATTGATGATTTAATCATCTCGGTATTGGTTCAGAGACAAAGACAAGCTGATACATGTCCTCTGATCGATATCTGAAATCTGACCGAGGCAACACTTTTTCTTTCTGTAAAATACAATACAATTATCAGTATACGTTGCATTCAAACAACAAATAGCAACACAGGAAGTATAGTGTGTGTATGTATATATATATATATATATATATATATATATATCCTTGTATTTTCTCTCCTTTTTTCTCTCCTTGTTTCTCTCCTGTTTTCTGTGTCCCTTTCTGTAGAAGAGCGTAGGCTCGAAACGTAAAAGACCTTTTCTATTCCTGAGCGTTATACTAATACATCTGTTTGTTTTGTACACCACCTGTCTTCCGCTTTTGTCTTTTTTCGTAAATTCTCCCTATATATATACACACACACATAGAACAGAGAAACAAAAGTATTTTAATAACTGAATGCATGATAAAGAGTTAAAAATGATAGGAGGTAGGGAGAGAGAGAGAGAGAGAGAGAGAGAGAGAGAGAGAGAGACTGAGAGGTAGATACATATATGTATATCTTGGCACTCCGTCGGTTACGACGACGAGGGTTCCAGTTGATCCCAGCCTGGTCGTGAAATTAACGTGCAAGGGGTTGAGCACTCTACAGACACGTGTACTCATAACGTAGTTCTCGGGGAGATTCAGCGTGACACAGAGTGTGACAAGGCAGGACCTTTGAAATACAGGTAAAACAGAAACAGGAAGAAAGAGTGAGAGAAGTTATGGTGAAAGAGTACAGAAGGATTCGCCCCCCACTCTTGCCGGTGTCTTGTGGAGCTTTAGGTGCTTTCACTCAACAAACACTCACAACACCGGGTCTGGAAATCGAAACCACGATCCTACGACCGCGAGTCCGCTGCGCTAACCACTTGGCCATCGCGCCTCAACAGATATATGTTTATGTTCACACATCATATATACATGCATAGATACACACACACGCACATTATACACATACATATGTATATGTATGCATATATATGTTTCCTTATTACCCACAAGGGGCTAAACACAGAGGGGACAAACAAGGACAGACAAACGGATTAAGTCGATCACATCGACCCCAGTGCGCAATTGGTACTTAATTTATCGACCTCGAAAGGATGAAAGGCAAAGTCGACCTCGGCGGAATTTGAACTCACAACGTAACGGCAGACGAAATACCTATTTCTTTACTACCCACAAGGGGTTAAACACAGAGAGGACGAACAAGGACAGACAAACGGATTAAGTCGATTATATCGACCCCAGTGCGCAACTGGTACTTATTTAATCGACCCCGAAAGGATGAAAGGCAAAGTCGACCTTAGCGGAATTTGAACTCAGAACGTAACGGTAGACGAAATACCTATTTCTTTATTACCCACAAGGGGCTAAACACAGAGGAGACAAACAAGGACAGACATAGGTATTAAGTCGATTACATCGACCCCAGTGCGTAACTGGTACTTAATTTATCGACCCCGAAAGGATGAAAGGCAAAGTCGACCTCGGCGGAATTTGAACTCACAACGTAACGCAGACGAAATACCAATTTCTTTATTGCCCACCGGGGGCCAAACATAGATATGGACAGTACAACTGATGGGATCAGTGAATCGATATGATTTTACATAAATGTGACATCAAAAATAAAATACAATACATAAAAATCGAATGGAATACACAGTACAAAAACAATACAAATGAAGCGATGATCAAGTTACGCTCCGATCCCACAAGCCCCGATCTACCGCTGGTACCTTTTTATTTTTCCTTTTTTTTTTTTTTTCCTCGTCTATTCACACGGTTCCTTGCACGCACAACACTCGTGCAACATACTTCCATCTCTTTTGGAACGTACACTCTGACAGACACCTCTTCTCCAGCCACAGTTTCCTTTTCAAATGAAAAGAAAAAAAGGATCGTAAATTGTCACCAGAGATAAAGTTGCCTGTCTTAATTCCTTTTATCTAGTATTCCATACAGCCTCTTTTGCTATTGCTACAACCGTGAGAAAACAATTCTTACCTTCGTTCGTTAGAACTCCCGGTGGGTCAATTTTTATAATTGACTCAGTCGACAGCCGTACTCTTCCTTCGCCGGACAACAGATGTTCAGCATAAGCCCACATTTCAGTTATCTCCGGACACTGAACAATAGCGTGAGGGACGGTTTCCCTGTCCCCACCGCATCTTGGACAGGTCGGCGACTGACGTTTACCATGTCTTGCGAGCTTATCCCAAACGGGCAAGGCACCTCTGTAGCATTGCCAGGTTAAGGACTTTTGGAAGTTGTCCAACGTTCTCAACCCGAATGTACGATGAAACAAGCTGTCCAGTTGAATAAATCCGAGACCTAGAGTCGACCCCAGGCCATCGTCGCATTCAGACTCTACCAACCCACTATATAAAATCCGTGTGGAACCCCCACCGCTGGCGTTGCCCGAGCGCCGGAACAGCAAGAGGGCCTTACGGCACTCTTTATGCCACTCACTCGACCTCGGTCTACGAGAACACCAGGCTTCCTGTTCGCAAAAACTCTTGAACTCAGGGAACATTTGTCTGGCCAGCGGAGACCACACCCGTTCACTATCCAGGAGAATCCAGAGGTGCCTCAACCTCAACGCATGTCTGCGCATCATTAACCAAGGCATCCCTAAACCTCCATTTAAAGGCTTTTGACAGCAGACAGAGCGTTTCACAAGTGGCGACCTGCCCTTCCACAAAAAGCGAAAGAGCTGTCTCTCCAACCTGATCAACCACGAATCCGGACAGGGCACGACAGTCAGGCGGTAGGTAATGACCGATGCGATAAACACATTGGCCACTTCCGCCCTCCCTTTCAGGGATAGCCACCGCCAAGACCAAGTCTTGACTACTGCAGCCACCCTGCTCAATACCTCCGTCCAGTTCTTCTCTATCTGGAGGCCTGGTCCAAACCAGACTCCCAGCAACTTAACCGGTCCCTCCGTCCAGCGCCTAACAACACTGTCTGAAGGCATCGACTTGCCAACCCAGGTGCCGAGCTGCAAGCCGACCGACTTTTCCCGGTTAATCTTTGCTCCTGCTACCTCCTCGTAAGCCTCAATAGTCTTACCTACTTCACGTAGGCGTACCACTGTGGTTACACTGATAGTGATATCATCCGCGAAAGCCGTAACAAACTCCTCTAGTCCTGGTTCTCTCGGGATGCCACTCAACCTTTGCAGTAATGGCTCGAGAGCCATCACATACAAAAGTGGTGAAAGCGGACATCCTTGACGAACCGAGCGTCTGATGCAGAACGGCTTCGAAAGGAAACCGTTCACCCGAACTATCGAGTCAATGTTGTGGTACAAAGCGATAAACCACCTGAGGAAGCCAAGGCCCAGGCCAAACCGCGCAAGTACAGTCGCTAGGTATCGATGGTCAACCCTATCAAAAGCTTTAGACTGGTCCAAATGCACCAATGCCCCACCTTTGCCAGATTTATTACCAAACCTCTCTATGGTATAGCGAATAAGATGGAGGGTATCCTGAATGGTTCTGCCTGGGATGGCACATGTCTGTGCCTCCCCGACTATACCATTCGCGACACGCGCCAACCTTTTTGCTAGAACCTTGGCCAAAATCTTCACTTCTGCGTTTAACAGAGTGATGGGCCTGAAATTCTCTAGAACGTCCCCCTTGTCCGGGTCCTTTCTGACCAACGTCACTACTCCCCGGCGCACAGATCTGGGGATAAACCCATTCTGTTTCCAGTTCGCGTACACGTCAGTCAGTAGTTGCCCGAACAAGTCTGGCATACATTTATACAGCTCGTACGGAAGACCATCAAGTCCCGGTGACTTACCCGCTTTACAATCGGCCAAAGCCTCCATCACCTCCTCAAGTGTGATTGGCCCTTCGCAAGACTCCGCATCCGACCCCGAGAGGCACGGCAGCCCGGTAAGAAAGTCCTCGAGGGCTCTCCCACCACCAGGACCGCCGTCACCCCCGAACAGCTGGGCGAAGTACTCCCGAAAGACCTCACACATTTTCTCGGGTTCGTTTATCAAGACACCATTTTGATTCGTCAAAGACCGAATAGAGGAACTATTTCCTTGCCGAGCTTCCACCACTCGGGCCCATCCAGCGGCTTTGATTCCTTCACTTCCCATTGCACGTAACTTAGCTCTGGTAATACTTCCCATGTGGTGGGCTTCAAGATGCTGGTTTAACTCCAGTCTTTTCACCCTCGCTTGGTCTGTATTACCAGTCCTCCAGGCTTCTTCTAGTTCCTTAACTAGACCATCTCCTATTTTACGTCCCTTCTTAGCTAAACTTATGCTAAACCTAATAGACTCATATTTGATGGCTCTTTTTAGGGCGTACCACCATTTGTTATTAATGATGGTACCTGTTAATGCCCTCTGTATTAACATCTTGATCCGCTTTCTGTACTCCTCAATCGCCAAAAGGGACGTATTGAGTTTCCAGTAGCCAGATCCCTGTCTATGCAACTTATCTACCGTCAGTTTACAGGTAACCATCTTGTGGTCACTGTAGCTGACTAGAAAAAACTGTGGACACTCAACTATGGACTTATCTTTTTCTCTAATTAAAATCCTATCTAGATATGTTCTGGTAGACCCGTCACTATTTGACCACGTCCACTGTGGAGTGTTCGGGTGCTCCAACCTATATGGATCTGCTAGCTGAAATTGACTTAGCAGATCCCGAAAGCCTGTGTTACATTTTCTGTTCATGTTCGAGTTTGAGCCAACACAATCTGTGTGTGCTGCACATATTGTATTAGAGTCTCCTAACACTACTAGTGAATGCGACGTGGCTAGGAACTTTCCTAGGCCACGAAAATATTCAGTTTGCGGGCCAATAATGTTTGGTGCATAAATAGCGACCAGCCTGATTGTCTTGCCACAACTGAATGTCAAGTCGAGAACGACCAGCCTGCCTTCTGGGTCAGAAAAAACCAACTTTTTCTCGGCTACCCGGTTTCTTTTTAGTAGGACCAACACCCCATCCCCACCTCCCGCCCGACTCGGAGAAACGTATTTCTCGTAGCCGTTCAGGAGGGGGAGCAGATCTCTTGGCCCCTTCACCCGGGTTTCCGTTGCAACAATTACATCCAAATTTCTCGACCTGATGTCATTCAGAAAGCGTCCTTGCTTCCAGCTTGACAACAGGCCATGAACATTTAAACAACCAATGTGAATAGCCATCACTTACCTGTTTAATTAGGATTGTCCGGTGGAGAGGGACCCTCCACCTTTTTTTTTATCCAGGGTCGGAGGTGGACGGTCTTGGGAAATAGATTTGTCAAAGTCCCGTCTCACCACCGACACAGAATTATCAGGTGGAGGGGGAATCTCCACCTTTTCCTTTTCTCGCGGGATCGGAGCTGGTAATCCATGAAATATCGACTTGTTAAAATCTAATCTCAATGAAGATACAGTCTTTCTGTACTTATTTTGTAGAATTCTATAAGTCTTATTTGAGACTTCATATATGTCGTAATTGATAAATTCCTCTGAAAGGTTATCAATTTTTTTTACAGTCTTTATGAGTTGAATGTCTCTCATGAGCTCAGTATCTTTAGTGTATACGGCTATTATGCCTTTTTCTTCTTTTTCTCTTCTGGCAGTCTTTTTTGGTCGTTGTTCTGTAGTAGTCGCCGCTCTCGGCTGGGTTGCTGGTTGTATTTTTCTTTTGTTTGTTGTTTTTTTCTCATCTGTTTCTTCTTTATCTTCTTCCTCTTTGTCTTTTTTCTCCTCTTCCTCCTCTTCTTCATTTTCCTTGCAGTTCCTTCGAATGTGGCCTAATTGACCACATAAAAAACATCGAGGTTTTCGGCCCTCAACAAACACCACGAGGTTCTCCTCCCCTACCTCAATTGTCTCAGGAATTGTTTGAATTATTTTAGGGTCCGCTTGAATGAGAAGATTAATTGTTTTACCATCCCAGCGTGGGTTTTCCGTAGCGGTAGCCTGGAGGAGAGTAATTTTTTCTACCTCTTTGATTAGGACTGCCGCCAACAACCACATAGGTTCGACCTCTGGCGGGACCCTTGTAATTTTTATTCGTGACGACGTCCTCATCCCCATATAATAGGGTATTAACTCCACGTCGTTCGTTTTCAACGTTTCCACTGAGTTCTTGTGTGCTATTTCTTTATTGGTGAACCTTACTTCCACCGTTCCGAATTTTTTTCCTCTTCTCAGAAATACTACGTCGCCCAATATTGGCTTTAAGCACTTTTCTATTTTCTCTTCTGACATTCTTTCAATTTTTCTATTTTGTAGACAATATGTTTTGAAAATTATTGTTTTTTGCTTTTCTTCCTGTAATAACTTTTGCGGAGGTTCAATTTTCACACTGTTGTCATTTATTTCCATCATTTTGCTGTATTTCATAATTTCGCTTTTATTCGTCGACAGTATCTGGGTTCCACCCCCAGCAGCCAACGCAAAACTTTTTTTTCCATTTTTTGGTTCTATCTGGATGCTAGGCACATCAATTATTCTCTTCGACACAATGCCTTTGTTCTCTGGCAAAGTCGGAAACTCTTCTGCTGAAAGTTCTGACGAGCTCTCAGACACATCTCCAAAAATATCAAATATATTATCCTCTCTGCTATTCCTTCTTGTAGCGGGGGAAACCCCTATTTCCTTGTCTGTAGTTGGCTCCTCGCCGGACATGTATTTCCTCCTCTCAACAGGAGAAACAAGTATTTCTGCTCCAACGGTAGGCTCCATGCTAGACGACATTCTTCCCCCCAAAGGGGGAATGAACAACGCGTGCTACCACAAGCACTAAGTGTTTTCAATTGAAAACTCCAACAGTTAAGTTATTCAACAGTTTAACAAGAAACAACAGTTGTTAACAATATTAACACCACGAAACAGCAATTCTTACTTCACGAACACATGTGCGGCAGACTAAATACCGCTAAGCATTTCGCCCGGCGTGCTATATTTCTGCCAGCTCACCGCCTTATATATGTATGCATATATAGGCTCGGCTCGGCTCGCACGACTTCGTTTTTTGGGTGTCGGTGAATTTCTTTATTACCTATAAAAGGCTACATAGAGGGGGGCAAAACAATCACGAATGATTTTTTACGTTATGATGTATTTTGGGTCGATAAAAATTGGATGATAGTTATACGGTTTCGAATAATGATACAACCCCACGAACCCCGCCGCGACACTTGGTCTTATGTTTTTTTCTTTTTCTTTTACGTCCTATCTCGTATTTATGAGGGACCTTTTACTCACGACATTTTTCCACCTTTCATTGAACACTTTCTTACTCAGGCTCCTCCTCTCTAGTTCTATTTGTCTTTTCAGGTGGAATTTAAAAAACACCACCAGGCTAGAACCAGAGATGAAGTCGCCTGTTATCATCCCTTTCATCCTTGTCTTCCACACTACCTGTTTCGCAGTTGAAACCACAGAGAGAAAACAATTCTTACCTTCTTTCGTTAAGAAATCCGGTGGGCTGATTTTTACAATGGATTCAGCTGATAGCTGTACTCCTCCTCCATTTGACAACAGTTGTTCGGCAAAAACCCACATATCTGTCACCTCCGAACACTGCACGATCGCGTGCAAGACGGTTTCCCTGTCTTTCCAACATCTCGGACAGGTCGGGCTGACTTGGCCACCACGCCTTGCGAGTTTGTCCCGAACAGGTAAGGCTCCTCGGTAACACTGCCAAGCCAAGGACTTCTGGAAATTATCCAGAGTCCTCGGCTCAAATGTACGTTGGAACAGACTGGCCAGCTGATTATCGTCGAAACCTAGGGTCTCCCCTAACGTATATTCGCAACCGGCCTCTACAAACCCTCTATAGAAAACAGCGGTAGAACCACTGCCGCAGGCATTGCCCGAGCGACGGAATAGGCGGAGTGCCTTGCGACACTCCGTATACCATAAACCCAAATTCGATCTGCGATTATACCAGTCTTCCTGTCCACCGAAACTGGTGAACTTGGGAAACATCTGTTTCGCCAGCTGAGACCACACCCGTTCACCATCCAGATGGAGCCACAGATGCCTTAGCCTCAGCGCATTTATGCGCATCATTAGCCACGGCATCCCTAGTCCACCCTTTAACGTTTTTGACAACAAATAGAGCATTTCACAAGTGGTTTCGAGCCCTTCCATAAGAAGAGAAAGAGCTGTCTTTCCAACCTGGTCAACCACGAAACCGGGCAAGGCACGACGGCAAGGCGGTAGGTGATCACCGATGCGATAAATACATTGGCTACCTCCGCCCTACTTTTCAGGGATAACCACCTACAAGACCAGGTCTTGACTACTGCGGCCACCCTGCTCGATACCTCGCTCCAGTTCTTCTCTATTTGGAGGTCTGGTCCAAACCAAACCCCGAGCAACTTAATCGGACCCTCCGTCCAATGTCTCACGACGCTGTCTGGAGGCATCGACTTGCCTCTCCAGGTGCCGACCTGCAAGCCAACTGACTTTTCGCGATTAACTTTTGCTCCTGTCACCGTCTCGTAAACCTCTATGGCCTTGCCTACGTTACGTAGAAGGTCCACTTCGGTCACGATGATAGTGATGTCATCCGCGTACGCCGAAACCGACATTCCACGACCTGGCTGCTTCGGGATGCCACTCAGTTTTCGCAGCAGCGGCTCAAGAGCCACTACATACAAAAGCGGGGAGAGTGGGCATCCCTGACGAACCGAGCGTTTGACTTTGAACGGCTTAGAAAGAAAGCCGTTCACCCGAACTACCGAGTCGACGTTGTCGTACATTTCGATGATCCACCTGAGGAAGCCAAGACCCAAGCCGAACTGAGCCAGAACGGACACCAGGTAATGATGGTCGACCCTATCGAAAGCTTTTGATTGGTCTAAATGGATCACTGCCCGTCCCTTGCCGGGATCGTTATTAATTCCCTCTATAGTGTATCTAATGAGATGGAGATTATCCTGAATGGACCTGCCCGGTACGGCACACGTTTGTGCGTTCCCGATCAGTCCACTCGCGACACGCGCCAATCTGTTCGATAACACTTTGGCCAAAATTTTCAGCTCTGCGTTAAGCAGAGTGATGGGCCTAAAATTATCAATGACACCCCCCTTGCTCGGGTCCTTCCTGACTAGTGTCACCACTCCCCGACGCACAGACCTGGGAATAAACCCATTCTGTTGCCAGTTCGCGTAGACGTTCGCCGGTAAGTCCCCGAACAAGTCCGGCATACTCTTGTAAAGCTCGTAAGGTAGACCATCCAGTCCCGGTGCCTTACCCGCACCGCAGTCAGCCATGGCCTCTATTACTTCCTCAGGTGTGATCGGCTCCTCACTACACTTCGCGTCCCGCTCCGAGAGGCGTGGCAGCCCGTCGAGGAGGTCCGTTAGGTCCCTCCTCCTCTCCGGTCCGCCGCTCCCCCCAAAGAGCTGGGCGAAGTGGTCCTGAAAAGCTTGTCACATCTCCTCGGGCTCGTCTATCAACTTACCCTGTTGGTTCGTCAGAAATCGAATTGTGGCATCGTTGAGCTTCCACCACTCGGGTCCATCACGCGGCATTGATTCCTTCGCTCCCCATTGCACGTTGTCTAGCCCTGACAATGCAACCCATGTGCTTGGCTTCGAGCTGCTGGTTCAAAACCAGCCTCTTGACCCTCACCTGAGCCGCCGTGCCAGTTCGCATTGCTTCCTCTAAGTCCTTGACTAGTGTTGATTCCTTTCTAGCCTCTCTAGCTACAAGATCTATACTATACCTAATAGGCTCGTATCGGATTGCTCGCTTGAGGGCATACAACCATTTGTTGTTAATAATGGATCCGGTCATGGCCCTCTGAATCATTAACCTAATCCTGTCACTGTACTCCTTAATTGCCAAGAGGGACGTATTAAGTTTCCAGTAACCAGGACCTCTATTTGTCTTATCTATGTCTAGCCTACAGGTGACCATCTTGTGGTCACTGTAGCTGACCATGTGGAGCTGTGGACTCTTAGCTAGGTTTCTATCTACCTTTCTAATTAGTATCCTGTCTATGTATGACTTGAGAGATCCTCCACCGCTTGACCATGTCCACAATGGAGCGTTCGGATGTTCCAGTCTATATGGATCTACCAGCTCAAAACGTCTTAGTAGATCCAGGAAGCAAGCATTTCCTTTCCTATCTGTACGCGAGCCTTCACAGTCTACCCGCGCATCGCATACTGTGTTGAAGTCTCCTAACATTACTAAAGGGTGCGATGTACTCAGAAACTTACCGAGGTTCCGGAAATAATCACTTTGCCCCTTGTTTTCGTTGGCTGCGTAAATCGCAACCAGCCTGATTGTCTTACGACTACAGAACGTCAAATCAACGACGACCAGCCTACCCTCTGGATCTGCAAAAATCAACTTTTTCTCGGAAACCTGGTTCTTTTTACACAGGACCAACACCCCGCTTCCGCCGGACGACGGGTTCGGAGAGATAATTCCCTCATAACCATCGAACAGCGGGAGCAGATCTCTTGGCCCCTTTAACTGTGGCAACAACAGCATCTAAATCTCGTGACCTGATGTCATTTAGGAGGCGCCCTTGCTTCCAGTTCGACATCAGGCCACGCACATTTAGTTTTTGGGTGTGGATGAATAAGCGACAGATTTTTCACGTTTAAATAAGAAATGAAATTCATTGAGAGGTTAACTTTAGTTCATCATGCAAATAATAGCCAATAGGAATATTCCACTCTCTACTATAAAAAAATAATTTAAGATTAAAGGTTTGTGCATAAGTGTTCATTGGATCTAATTGGACCGTATTTTCAAAAAGCTTTTATATTCTAAAACTTTAATTTTAAAGTTTAAGAAAATTATAAGACGCTAAATATTTATGCTTACAACATACTAAAATGTCTGTAATATTTTATATAGGGGCGAATAATTGAATTCTTGTGTCCCCTATATCTAATTTTAAAATTAGTAGCACTCCCTATATAAATTTTCCTAAGTCCGGAGCGTTAAATTAATAAACCTGTTTGCTGTTTACACACCTGTCTTCGTCTTTTGCTCGCTTCTTTTGTAATATCCAAATATATATGTATGTATGTGTGTGTATGCATATATATATATATATATATATATATATATATATATATATATATATTGATTTCGCAGACAGGAACTGAAACAAATCGATCGTATATATATATGTATGTATATATGTAAGTGTATGTGTTTTAGTATTGGCAACATGAATGACAATGGCCAGAGACTACTTGAATTTTGCACATACCATCACCTGTGCATCACTATCACATTCTTTGCCAACAAGACATCCCACAAGGCATCTTGGAGAAATCCAAGATCTCACCACTGGTATCAGCTGGATCTCATCATTACACGAAAACCCTTTCTGAATTCTGTTCAACTGACTCGTAGTTACCACAGCGCGGATTGTGACACAGATCATTCACTAATAAGAAGCAGGGTGAGGATTCTGCCTAAAAAGTCCATGGCTCCAAGAAAATGGGCCGACCACACATTAACATTGCCAGAAGCTCCGACCCTACACTGCGACAATGTTTTGCTGTTTCTATCAAAGTTGCCCTCAGTAGCTGCCCAACCACCTCTGCTGAAAGTAGGGGGAATTATATCAGGGAAGCTTTGTATACCACATCAATAGATACTTTCGGCATGAGAGAAAGGCAAAACCCAGATTTTGTTCAGTGCTGGGCTCTCAGAGCTGGAAATAGTTATCGAAACAAAGCGTGCAGCTCTGATGTAATACAAGAGTGATTCTTCTATAAAGTCACTCGAAGAACTCAGAAAGGCAAGAAATAAAATCCAACTGACTGCCAGACGCTGTGCAAATAGGCATTGGCAGGAAATCTGCCAGGGTATCCAATCAGCTGCTGACAGTGGCGAAACCCGTGGGATGTATGCCGGTTTGAAGAAGGCCATCGGTTCATACGCAACCAAGTCAGCCCCTCTGAAATCAACTATTGGGGATCTCAACAAGGACCAAAGTAAGCAAATGGATAGATGGGTGCAGTACTACCAGAATCTCTACTCACGAGAGACCACGGTAGCTGAAGCTGTAATCGAGGGTGTCAAGATCTTGCCAGTCATATGTGAACTTGACAGTCTGCCATCTATAGCAGAGCTCACCAAGGCTATTGACTCCCTAGCAAGTAACAAGGCTCCGGGAAAACACGGCATCACATTAGAGATCATCAAAACCGGCAAAAACACCATCCTGCTTCGGCACATTCATGAGCTTCTGTGTCAGTGCTGGAAAGAGGGTACAGTCCTTCAGGATATGCGGGATGCTAACATCATTACGCTTTACAAAAACAAAGGTGACCGTGGTGATTGTAACAATTACCGTGGAATATCTCTTCTAAGCACTGTTGGAAAGGCCTCTGCTCGAATTATCCTGTCCAGGCTGCAACTACTTGCTTCTCGAATTTATCCAGAATCGCAGTGAGGCTTTAGAAGAAGCAGATCAACTATTGACATGATATTCTCCATACGCCAACTTCAGGAGAAGTCCAGAGAGCAGAAAATGCCATTATATATGGCCTTCATTGATCTGACAAAGGCCTTTGACTTGGTAAGTAGAAAAGGCCTTTTCATCCTGCTCCAAAAAATCGGATGTCCACCAAAGCTGCTGAGGATCATCACATCTTTCCATGATGATATGCAAGGCACCATACAGCACAATGGTTCAACATCAGCCGCCTTCCAAATAAAAAACGGGGTAAAGCAAGGTTATGTACTTGCTCCTACATTACTTGGCATCTTCTCGCTGCTGCTGTCACATGCCTTTGTGGCATCAGATGATGGAGTGTTTCTGCACAGTAGAAGTGATGGGAAACTGTTCAATCTCTCGCGTCTGCGTGCCAAGACCAAAATCAGAAGCGTCCTGATCAAGGAGATGCTATTTGCTGATGATGCCGCTCTGGTGTCACACACAGAAGAAGCCCTACAAAGGCTCATCAACTGTTTTGAGCAAGAATGTGGCAACTTTGGCTTATTTATCAGCCTCAAGAAGACCAACATCATGGGTCAGGCTACATCGACCATCCCAAACATACATATTGGAGACCACAGAATACAGGAGGGGGATAAGTTTACCTATCTTGGCTCTACCGTCACCTACAACCTATCCCTTGATTCTGAGCTCAATATACGTATTGGCAAGGCAGCTGCTGTGATGGCCCAACTCTCCAAACTGGCATGGGAAAACAATAAGCTGACCAAGACCACAAAAATGAAAATTTACCAGGCATGTGTACTTAGCACTCTACCGTATGGAAGTGAGACTTGGACGCCATACACACGACATACGACGCCATACGTCGCCTAAATATCTTTCACCTGTGCTGCCTCCGGAAAATCCTTCGCATCAAATGGCAGAATCATGTCCCCAACAAAGATGTCCTCAAGCAAGCAGGAATACCATGCATGTTTACACTCCTCACACAAAGGCGTATGAGATGGCTTCGGCATGTTAGCCGTATGGAAGATGGCAGAATCCCCAAGGACATACTCAACGGAGAGCTTGCTAGGGGCACTAGGTCTGTGGGAAGACCGTTCTTACGATACAAGGATGTTTGCAAAAGGGACATGAATGCCTGCAACATTAATATGACCAACTGGGAAGCAGTTGCCAGTAACCTTGGAGATTGGCGACGTACCGTAAAAGAGGGAACACAAAGGAGTGACATAGAGGGAGAGGAGAAATGGAAAGACAAGAAAAGACGTCAACAAGAAAGTATGACATTACAACCAGCCAGGCAAAGTCTTCGCTACATTTGCGGCACCTGCCAGAGGGAGTGTTTGTCCAGGATATGACTACACAGTGACAGCAGGAGATGTATTAGGACATGAAATGTAAAAGCCGGACTAGATTATTTTATGCGCAACTCCATTGTCTCCCGAGACAAAAAGGATGCCAACAACAATATATATGGATTTCGTAGACAGGAACTGAAACAAATCAATCGTATATATATGTATATATGTAAGTGTATGTGTGTGTCTTTGTGTCTGTGTTTCGCCCTCATCACTGCTTC
The DNA here is from genome assembly GCF_006345805.1 of Octopus sinensis. Taxonomy (NCBI): domain Eukaryota; kingdom Metazoa; phylum Mollusca; class Cephalopoda; order Octopoda; family Octopodidae; genus Octopus; species Octopus sinensis. The sequence continues at coordinate 78,720,716 of NC_043006.1, read as the reverse complement.
CCAACTGCTGTTCATTTATTTGCATCCACAAAACTTACTGGTTTCACAAGAACAAATTAATAGAATAAGTACTAGGCTTATCAACATAAAAAAAGCACTAGGCTGTGTCTCATATTTTTGTTTGCCCACTCAGTTGTATCTACCAATTTATCTTTGTGTGTATATATATATATATATATATATATATATATATATATATATATATATACACTCTAATGGGAGCCTTAACTCCCAAATTTTAGTCATTTCTTTTATGATCCAAAACTAGGTCAAAAGTACTGAATGGATCTTTATGAAATTAGGAAATTATATTCTAAGCATAAGGGCCATAACCCCCATGACAATTCATATATTTTTGCTGTTGATGAAATTTTAACCATAGATATTAGACACAAATGAAGTAATATTTATAAAATTTCATCTTCTTACAAAGTTAGAAAGACCTCTCCATGGGGACTTAACACCCACAATTTAGTCATTTTATCTAAGCAAAAACGAATACAGTTGTGCTCTTGGAAGCTGTAGGGTTACCCGAGCATAAAAGTTGGGCATTATTTCTAATTCAATGGTACAACAATGTAACAGTTTGCTTTGACATACACTTACATTCTGATTTCTGCAATGTGGTGCATAAATTGTTAAGTAAACGAGTGACATCTTTGTCTCCACTGATTCAGTTGCAAAGTGTTGAGTAAAGTTATTTAATTGCAGACCTCCTTTCAGTCTTTTTATTATCACTCGGTCACACATATTCCCCTGATGAAAACATTGATTACAAGGCCTTCCCAGATGAGTGACTGGTTATTTAAAGACATTTATAAATTTTAAATTCATTTTGTGCAGTTACGTATCAGTATAGTGGTCATTTGCAAACTCCAGAGGTGACATTTTAATTTCTCCTAAGCCCTCACGTTACACAGTTGTTAATTTTGATTTCAGTTGGGTCACGCCCTTCCAATTGCTATAGATTCATAATGCATCTTACAGCTGTGCCTGTCACCGGGATAGTGAGGAATCCTACATTGGGTGTGGTAACGACTAGGGTAGGGTAACTGACTGCTTATTGTGATCATTCGTATTTTGGTTTCCATGTGGCACGATTACAATTTTTTTAGGGTGTGTAAAGAGGGAAATAACCCTTATCTGCAATTTTGATGAAATTCGAAACATAGATATTCCAGTTCATTCAGAAAATATAACAGAAAAGTCTAATTCTTCAAGTGACTGTAACCGGGCAACGTCGGGTATCTCTGCTAGTATATATATAAGGATAAGATCATTAATTTAATTATCGATCTTATCAAGTGGCCAGCATGGGAATAAAAACCTTCAAAGGTAATAATTATTATTAAAATTATAATTTAGGGTATCTAAGGGATACCTCCACGCTGGAAATAGCAGCCGAAACTTGACTCTAAAACCACATTAAATGTTCATACAGCACCAGGAGAGAAGACAAAAGGAGATGAACTAGCAAAAAATTATTGGATAATTGCAGATCCCCGGATTTCTGACTTTGCATAAGAAATGCTTTGCCTCATCAGTAGAATGTTACACAGATAATAACATAAATTACACATATATGTACACATAACATACGAATACTTACATTCATATATGTAGTATTCGTATGTTATACGTATATATGTAAGTATTCGTATGTTATATGTATATATATGTGTATTATGTTACTATCTGCGTATATTCCACCGAGGAGGCAAAGCATTTCTTATGCAAAGTCAGAAATCCGGGATCTGGAATTATCCAGTAATTTTTGGGCTAGTTCATTTTGTCCTTTTGTCTTCTCTCCTGGTGCTGTATGAACATTTAATGTAGTTTTAGAGTCAAGATTTGGCTGCTATTTTCAGCGTGCTGGTACCTCTTAGATACCCTAAATTAGAATATATACATATATATATATATATATATATATATTCATCTGAATGGGCGTGGAAACCGAGGAACCATGAATAGTGACGGAGTGAGCAACTAGCAGCTTATAAGAAATAAATGTAGTCTACGACATGTATTTAATACTTTTCTTTTCGTTTGAAAAAAGAGAAAAAGAATCCCTACACTCGCACACATGCACACACACATACACACACACATACACACACACACACACTGAAATGTTTTCTTTAGTTTTTCTGGTAGAGTTACATAAAAGTGCTCAATATGGCATGACTAATAAATTTGTAGATTCCTTGCTACGGTAATTCATATGGAGGGCAAATACGGATTACATAAAGAAACTTCAGCTTCGTACAATTGGCTTTTTGGGATGATGTTACACACCAGCAGTTTGAGAGGACGGCACTGTCAGCGGCATAACTATGTCGTGGTTGCATGTTTTTCTTTGTTTTTAAATAATAACGTGATCGTCGAAGTTAACTATTACACTGTGTAACACAATTTTTGTCTTTCAGTAGCAACTGTTATTTCCTATTTGCTTCTCCCTAGAAAAATGGCTATTTCCTTCAAACTTCGCTTTTGCTACATTTAGTCAAACTCAAAACTCCCTATCAACACATGGCTATGCTCACCCATTACTCTTGCTCATGATCAGAGATGCATATATTGTCAGCCACTAATGGACATACTCAAGTGGTTGACCACGTAATCTTCCACATCTCATAGAAATAACATTACTGACACGATTTTTGACCCTGGGTGGCAATTGTTATTTAGTATTTGTTTATCCCTAGAAAATGTGGGAAAATGGCTAATACTTCCTTCAAACTGCTTTTGTTACATTTATCCAAACCCCAAGCAATCATGGCTATGATGTTCCTCGACTACCCTGCTCATGATCATGACCAGAGATGCACATATTGTCAGCCACATCACACATTAGATGTTTTTGACGATGGTATTGGTTGATCAACACTGAACTGGTTTAAACAACAAGAAAGGAGACAATACAGCAGCAGGGTAGCAGCGCCATAGTGAGGAGACTTATGCGGTTGAATAACACTGTAATAAGATTTTTGTCCTTAGTAACAACTGTTGTTTCTATTTGCTTACTCCTAAAAAGTATGAAACTAAAATATCCCTCAAAATTTGCTTTTGTTACATTCATTCAAACCCCACAAAATCTCTCCCAACACATGGCTATAATGCTCCCCCTCTACTCCTGCTCATGATCAGAGGTGAGCTTACTGTCAACCACTAAACGATATGCTCTAGTGGTTATGGTCAAGCAACTGACAAGCAAATCTGTGGTATTGAGCAGAATATTTGCTTCAATGATACTTCTGCTTCAGCAACTCAGCGCTGAATCTCTCTTAAAGTTAATGGAAAATGTGTCAGTTTCAAAATATTGATGTCCATGTCAGAAAAGCAAAGTTTGAAGGGAATAGTAGTGAAAAAAATTAAAATAAAATAAAAATCTCCTTATACAGTGTTATTTACTACGAGAGAATCATTTTCTTATTAAGGGAAGAAAATGGCTTGCAACACTACTTTTTATTACATCAGTGTTTTTTGGTGTAGTATTTATATATTTTTTGTTGAACCCAATTTATGAACAACAGCATCGTTGGTTACTGGTTGGAATTTGCAAATCATTGGTTTACGACATTTCTGACTGAGTGGGGTGACAAGAAAGTGCAACTGGTATTTCGGTTTCACACTAAGACTTCCCTCATACACATAGATGAAAGTTAATCTCTCTCACACACATACATACACACACATACACATACACATATACACACGCACACACACGTATACACACACATGCGCGTGTGCACGCGCGATGAACTTCCACATAAATCACTTCTACCAAATTCTACTCCGACGATATGTGTCAATCAGCGAGTATGATAGAAGGCGCTGGTTCAAAGTGTCACATATAAGACTTTGAACTTAGAACCACGTGGTTGAGAAACTAACTTATTAAACATACTGTTATGCTCTCACCAATTTGCCATTTCTCTTCATAGTAAATACAAGGAAATTCGTTTATTTTGCTTACACATTACCGAGGATAAATTTGATTATTGTCGGCAAGTCGAAATTAGTTCGGTTCTTTTGTTTAGGAATGGGTTAAGGGCGATAAGAATATAGAGTTTCTCCCTATGATCGATAACGCGAGTAATTTTGAAGCTGTATGTCACACCTATATAACAAAATGATTCATTGCTGAAGATAGTTATCAGCGATGAATAATTGTTCTTTAGAGTGTAAAAGTTTCTATATTTAGCCAATTGCATATCGACTGCTTTCACTTTGCGCTTGTTTACAGTTACTTTGAATTTTGGATTTTAATGACACTTGATACGTCTTGCCACAGCTGTGACTCACCTTTATATTGATTGTTGTTAATAGAAAGTGAGTCGAATGTGTCGTTATTTTGGAAATATTTTCTGATTACAGACAAACATTCTAAAACGTGTGAAACTTTTTGGGGAGGGGCATTTACAACTTTTCTAGACGATTGACGTTTTAGTATATTATCCCTATACATCTAATAAGCTGTCCTGCCAACTTTTCTATTTGAAAGAAATGGCTGTAGCAGCACTTTGAAGGCATCCTACAGGCAAAAAAAATACTGCGTTCCATAGCAGTTTAGTTTTCGCGTCAGGGACTAGTAAGCTCATAATGAAATAAAGTTTTGTGTTAAACCAGGCAAAAAGCCGCAGAAACTTATAAAATGCTCAATGGATTAACTTGTATGAATCAGTTCAGTCATTTGTAAAAATTAATATTATTAATATTTTTCAAACTACATTTCTTTATCGTACAACTTATAATAATATACTAACTGCTGTTCTGTATCTCTCCGTATGATGATAAACAAATGAGACATTCATTATCGATTTTATCGTACATTTTTTGATATTGTGACAATCACATTATTTCAATTAGTCGGCATTTGGGTGTCAAGTTTATTAGAGGCTGCCACACCATTAGGAGAAATACGGTACATATATAAGATATTACAAGCGTGGCCTTAAAAAGTACGAAGCTAGAATTGAAAACTGCGCACGCTCAAAAGGGTTAGAGAATGTCGTAATAAACCTTAAAAATTATGGGACTAGCATTGTTGCTCAGATTTAATGGAATCACTATATATTGTACATTCTGTAGCACCCTTTTATCACAAGGAATTTGTTTGGTTCATCGAAATTAAGTTATTTTAAAAATTAATTTCGGGGTCGATAAATTAAGTACTAGTTGTGTACTGGGATCGATCTAATCGTCTGGACCCTCCACTAAAATTTCGAGCCTTGTGTCTTGAGTAGAAGAAAATCGATAATCCAGAAAAATCGAAGGCGGCGAACTGGTAGAAACGTTAGCACGCCGGACGAAATGCGTAGCCGTAGTTCGTCTGCCGTTACGTTCTGAGTTCAAATTCCGCCGAGGTCGACTTTGCCTTTCATCCTTTCGGTGTCGATAAATTAAGTACCAGTTACGCACTGGGGTTGATATAATCGACTTAATCCGTTTGTCTGTCTTTGTTTGTCCTCTCTGTGTTTAGCCCCTTGTGGGTAGTAAAGAAATAGATAATCCAGAAAAATCACTAACTCAGCACTCTCCAGGTCCCAACGATGCCGGATAATCCGCAGTTAACTGTGTTAGACTACGGCCATACTAGAGCACCATTTTCGAGAATTCATTTGATGATATCTACTCTGGTACTTATTTTATCTTCTGTCTGTTTGTCGTAAGCAACGTAAGAGGACATAAAAGCAATGTTAAATTTAACAAGTGTAACGATAAACACTGACACGGACAGAGACGAACATAAAGACAAAAATCAATCAAACTCCGTTGTTTTCGATGATAAGTATCCAATTGTTCGATCAGCTTAATTAACTGCTAATTGAATTGGCATGTCTGTATCTGAGTATTCCACAGACATGTGCACAGTTAAAAAAATTCTGGGGCAGAATCAGTGAAGTGCAAAGTATGACATGGTTGTACATTTTGAATCACAGGCACAATCCAATTCATCCGAAAGGGATTCCACACAGTTTCCATATACTGAACTTCACCTGCAAAGCCTGATGCAACTTTAAGTTATGATAAAAGACACTCGTCTCCGATGGTACGCAGTGAGATCGAACCCGGGTCCTTTTTACCTTTGACTTGTTTCAGTAATTAGTCGGCGCCTAAAGATGGGGCATCGGCTTAAAGAAGTTTTAGTCGAATGAATCGACCCCAGTACTTATAACTTTTTAAAGTCAGGGACTTATTTTATCGGTCCTTTTATCGAACCGTTAAGTTAGGGCGACACAAACACGCCAACACCGGTTGTCCAGCGGTAGTGGCGGACAAACACAGACAGAAAGTCACACATACACACAGATAGATCGCACACTCGCACGCACGCACACACACACACACACACACAGATGCGAGAGGATTCTTTGAGTTTCGGTCTAACAAATCCACTTACAAGGCTTTTGTCAGCCAGAGGCTAAAGTAGAAGGCGCTTGATCAAGGTGCCGCGCCGTGAGATTGAAACCGGAATCATGTGGTCGGTAAGCAAACTCATCACTACACAGCCAAGCTTGCTCCTAAATATACAAGGTATCCTAAAAGTAGGTTTGCAGTTATTCAACTATCTCATTCGCATTGATATATTAAGTTTAGATCTTAATTGTGAAAGCGCATGGCTCAGTAGTTAGAGCGCCGAGCTTACGATTGTGAGGTTGTGAGCTCGAATCCCGGACCGTGTTGCGTGTTGTGTTCTTGAGCAAGACACTTTATTTCACGTTGCTCCAGTTCACTCCGCTGTAGAAATGAGTTGCGACGTCACATATACCAAGCTGTATCTGCTGTTGCCTTTCCCTTGGATAACACTGGTGGCGTGGAGAGGGGAGGCTTGTATGCATGGGCGACTGCTGGTCTTCCATAAATAACCTTGCTCGGACTTGTGCAAGGGAGGGTAATTTTCTAGGTGCAATCCCATGGTCAGTGTCGTGACCGAAGTGGGTCTCAGATCTTAATTATAAAAAAAATGAAACTATTATTCTAGGCTAATTTAGTTAATTTTGTCAAGCTACCCTTTCAATTTGTAAGATAGAAATTTAAATGTTATACAACGTTTTAAAAGAAATTTAAAGTGTCTACGTGATAACTGTAAACCTACTTTTGGGCCATTGCCGACAGTTTCCATTCGTCGAATTCAACTGATAAAGCATTGACTAACTTGAGTCTTCTATAGAATAAACTTGCAAAAATAATGCACAGGCGCAGGAGTGGCTGTGTGCTAAGTAGCTTGCTTACCAACCACATGGCTCCGGGTTCAGTCCCACTGCGTGGCACCTTGGGCAAGTGTCTTCTACTATAGCCTCGGGCCGACCAAAGCCTTAGTAGACGGAAACTGAAAGAAGCCCGTCGTATATATATATATATATATATATATATATATATATACATGTTTGTGTGTCTGCGTTTGTCCCCCCAACATCGCTTGACAACAGATGCTGGTGTGTTTACGTCCCCGTAACTTAGCGGTTCGGCAAAAGAGTCCGATAGAATAAGTACTAGGCTTACAAAGAATAAGTCCTGGGGTCACCTTGCTCGACTAAAGGCGGTGCTTCAGCATGGCCGCAGTCAAATGACTGAAACAAGTAAAAGAGTAGGATCGAACCGAGAAATACATGTATGTATTATTGTACAAAACTAGTTAGTATGACTGCAATCCGTAATTAGTTGAATAGTTAAGTCATATCGAAGCTATTGTTGTTGTTGTTGCTGTTGTTTAAAATTAGGTTACCTTGAACTAATGGCGTCTAGCTATAAGAGTAAATCAACCATTGCTTACCCGTCGTGTTTTTATACATTACAGATTACGCTGCTTAACGTGTCCTCCCTCTCTTGTTGAAGTCGACTGTTGCTGATAGTGGTGGTGGTGATGTTGCTGTTGTAGTCGTTGTTGCTGTTGTTGTTGTTCTTGTTGTTGTTCTTATTGTTGATGATGATGATAATGACGATGATGATATGTTGTTTAGTTGCAGGTCAGTCCTGATCAAACGTACCCTTGTTTAAAGGAGTTCTAACCGTGGCCAGCTCAGCTAGTGTCTATTTTTTTTTATATGCAGAGACCCCAAGATCATGTCATCCAGTGTGACCTTTCTTAAAACGAAGGAGTCTTACTTCAAAGTGATTTGGTTGCTATTTCTAGCAGATTGTGCAGGCAAGAAGCACTTCCATTGGTTCAATTTGGTGTAAAGATGTGGTACTTGTACAGAGTTCATTATTACCCTTAATGAAAAGGGGCGAGTTGGCAGAATCGTTAGCACGTTGGAGAGACTGCTTAGCGACATTTCGTCCGTCTTTATGATTCGAGTCCAAATTCTACCGAGGTCAACTTTGCCTTTCATCCTTCCGGAGTGGATAAACAAAGAAAGGACTAGTTGATCACTTGAGTCGATGTAGTCGATTAGCTCCATCCCCTAAAATTGCTGGCCTTGTGCCAAAATTTGAAACCAGTATTACCCCGCGTACAACTATTTACATTTTCAGATCAAATTTATTTACAACTATCTGGAGTCAATAAAATAAAATATCAGTCAAATATTTGAGTCAATCTAATCCTCTGTACACTTTCCCTCAAATTTCTGTTTTTTTTTCTTTTTTGCCAACATTTGAAACAGCTGTTACGCTGAAATATTCACCATCCAAGTAACAATTCCACTGATGTAGCCACAGTAAATGATAGTATTTGGTTATTCGAAGGATTAACGTGTTACACTAATTCACATATAAAACATATGAGAGCCAGTACAGTGACACATAATCTCAGCTCCAGCCAGGGAGTACCCACTAGGGGTATAGTTATAAATAGGGGTGTTGTGGTTGACGGTAACAATGGGAGTAGGGTAGAGAGCCCCAATAGCAACCCCAGCATCATTTCCCGCAATAGCAGCACCACGGGCACTAGCAATGACAGTACTCTGATAGATAGTGGAGAATCAGGGTTATTCCTATAGGTAATAGTGACGTAGTGGAAAATAGAGTAGTAAGCGGCTGCAGGTCTCGGAACGAATATAGTGACAGGAACGCAGTTCTAATTTCAGAAACTAATCCTAGCAGATTAAGATTTACGTCGGCGAACTCCAAGATCAAAAACGCCGTCTACCAATGCAAGGTTTACACGGACTCAGATGTCTTCACTTATGTAGGGGCATCATCCTCAAGATTGTCTTTGCGTGTCTCCAATCATTACGCAACTTTTCGGGACGTGAACAAGCGCCAGACCACGGGACTCAGTAAGCTAATATGGCGACTGAAGGATACGAACTTAAGATACAGGCTGGAATGGTCAATTTTGTCGGTGGCCCTCCCATTTGATAGGGGCAGAAGACAGTGTAACCTTTGTGTCTCCGAACTCTTCCATATTTTGTTTGCCAGAGGCCGGATGGTAAACGGGCTCTTACAGTCGGCTTTTCGATGCCCCCATTGGCGGCGTTACACTTATCTGGCTTTTAAATAGCGTTTATAAATAATACTGGCACCCATAGCCCTTGGTAACAAATTCTGAACAAATAAATAGCCTTTAAGATATCTACGATTATCCACTGCAAGGGGAATTACTCCTGTAAGACAAACGGGGCTTGGTTTTTTCACAGCGGGGGGTTTCCTTGACAAGGCAGGCTCAGATGAACACACACACACATAAAACATTATATATATATATTTTTTTCTTTCTGCCACCCAACGGTTTTCACGGCAGTAGCCACTGACAGCCGAACGATCAAACGCACACACGTACACAAAAAGTGTTTTCTACCCCTACGCCAACACACACATATATAGAACAGTATACACACACACACGTCTCTAAGTAGATTTTTTCTCGCCCTTATAAAACATCCAATATTCCTTAAATAGTCAGAACTTTATTCTCGGTCACTAAGAACATCTATACACCCTCACCCACATGATTGACCGATGCCTGACCTGTAGAATTCTTCAGCCACCGGTTCTCAGCATACACTGATAAACAGTTTCGCCATGGGCTCTTAGGAGCATAGTTCGATTTGGTTTTTGCTCCGCCTCTGTTCTGTTTTTGTTTCTCTAACGGATTTCCTTTTTTCTTCCTGAAGAGAAAGACACAATATGGTCCCATTATTCAATCGGATTTTGGTAATTTGTGCCTTTCGAAACACGTGTAGAATGAAATAAAACGATTTCTGTTCAATCTGCGTTCAGCTCCATTTCTTCAATTCACCAATAATGTTTTAATTTCAATTATCCGCACCAACGCACGGTTGCAACGCCAGATGCTTGTACCTCCAACCGTGCTGTTTACTGCTGTGATTTTTGCTACTAAGGTATCGGTTAACTTTTGATTAATCTACAACAAGATTATTCATCTTTCTATTTCACATAATATATATATATATATATATATATAGATAGATAGATAGATGCATTATGTATGAGTGTGCGTGCGTGTATGTGTGTTTTTGTGTTTATCTCTCCACCATCGCTTGACAACCGATGCTTGTGTGTTTACATCACCGTAACTTAGCGGTTCGGCAAAAAGGACCGATTGAATAAGCACTAGGCTTACAAAAAAATAAGTCCTGAGTTGTTCGTCTAAAGGCAGTGCTCCAGCATGGCCGCAGTCAAATGACTGAAACAAATAAAAGAATAATTATATAAATATAATCTTGTTCTATATTTAAGAGATGAGGAATTATGTACATTATTTACATTCGACGGATATTTGTCCTCATCTTGTTTGTTGTTAAAACAACGTTTCGGCTGATATACCATCCAGCCTTCTTCAGGTGTGTTGTGGAAATTTCGAACCTGGGTTCTCATTCCTAAGGTATTTTCGATGTTATTATTATTATTATTATTATTATTATTATTATTATTATTCAGTAGTTTTATTTTTATAGCGTGCTTTCACTTCACTACCGAGCGCAGCTCTGTGTACCTTGGGTATGTGCTGTGATTTGTTGTGATGCTCTGATGGTTATTGTATGGAAAGTGTTCTGCGTAGGATGTGTGCAGTGCCTAGTAGTGCAATTTTCTGTATGTTATATGTGTTTGTAAGTCCTGGTGTTTTTGTTATGTATTTGTCTGAATATTTTTTTATCATGCCTAATGCGCCTACTATGATAGGAATTGTTTCTGTTTTCAGGTTCCACATTCTAGTTACCTCTATTCCAGGTCTTTGTATTTTGAGAGTTTCTCCATTCTTTTAGAGACACGTTGTCATCTGCCGGTATTGATACATCAATTAGAAAGCATTTTTTTTTCTTCATGATCTCTGACAACTATATCTGGTCTGTTGGCCTTAATTTCTCTCTCTGTGTGTATCGGCATATCCCAGAGTATGGTTGCTTTCTCGTTTTCTGTGACCTTTTCTGGTGTGTGCCTATACCATCTTTTTCTGTTGTTATTCCATAATGTTGGCATAGCTTCCAATGTATGTAGGTTCCAACTCTGTCATGTCTGTGAATATATTCCTTCTTAGCCAGGACTGGGCAGCTAGAGATAATATGATTTATTGTTTCTTGTCCATCTCCACATATTCTGCAGTTACTTGTAATATTTCTTTTCATTACATGTCTTTGGTAATTTCTGGTGGGGAGGCTTTATTATTATTATTATTATTATTATTATTATTATTATTATTATTATTATTATTATTATTGAGTGCATGCCATCAAAGTGACACTGGGGTAAAATATACGATGCCCAGTATACTCATCATGATTACCCGTCTGATAAGTGTACACTAGGCACATGCATCACAACCATATGTGCGCGACATGGTGATCTCATATCAAGATAAACAGCGCATAACCTTATAGGTGGGGCCCATTTAGAATTTTCTTCTGGCTGAGTAGCCCATACCGCTCAAAAGGTCATTATTATTATTATTGTTATTATTATTATTATTATTATTATTATTATTATTATTATTATTATATTAATATTGGTATTATTATTATTATTATTATTATTATTATTATTATTATTATTATTATTATTCAGTATTATTTTTATTGCGTACTTTCACTTCACTACCGAGCGCAGCTCCGTGTACCCTGGGTATGTGCTGTGATTTGTTGTGATGCTCTGATGGTTATTGTATGAAAAGTGTTCTGCGTAGGATGTGTGCAGTGCCTAGTAGTGCAATTGTCTGGTGTTTTTGTTATGTATTTGTTTCTGTTTTTAGATTCTACATTCGAGTTAGCTCTATTTCCACGTCCTTGTATTTTGAAAGTTTCTCCATTTCTTTTAGAGACACGTTGCCATGTGCTGGTATTGATACATCAATTAGAAAGTATTTTTTCCTTCATGATCTCTGACAACTATATCTGACCTATTTGCCTTAATATCTCTATCTGTGTGTATTGGCATATCCCAGAGTATGGTTGCTTTCGCGTTTTCTGTGACCTTCTCTGGTGTGTGCCTATACCATCTTTTTCCTGTTGTTATTCCATAGTGTTGGCATAGCTTCCAGTGTATGTAGGTCCCAACTCTGTCGTGTCTGTGAATATATTCCTTCTTAGCTTGGACTGGGGAGCCAGAGATAACATGATTTATTGGTTCTCGTCCATCTTCACATATTCTGCAGTTACTTGTTATGTTTCTTTTCATTATATGTCTTTAGTAATTTCTGGTGGGGAGGCTTTGGTCTTGTGCGGCAATCAAAAAGCCCTCCGTCTCTGCTTTGACTCCTGAGCTTCTCAACCATTGCTGGTATTTTTCTTTGTCTATTTCTTTTGGATTTTGTTTAGTCCAGTATTTGGCATGAAGGGGCTTTTCTTGCCATCGTTTTATCATGATCCGTTGCTGTTCTAGTTTTAGTTGTTTATCATTATTATTATTATTATTATTATTATTATTATTATTATTATTATTATATTATTGTTGTTGTTGTTGTTGTTGTTGTTGTTGTTGTTGTTCAGGTCACTGCTTAGAATCGAACTCGGAATCTGGGGCTTAGTAGCTCGCGCTCTTTAACCATTACGCTACGTGCCCGTGGGCATATGGCGTCGTGGTTAAAGAGCCGAAACATTGTGTTAACAACAAACAAGATGAGGACAAGTATCCGTCGAATGTAAATAATTTAAATAATGTATTTTATTCCTCATCTCTTAAATATAGAACAAGATTATATTTATATAGTTATTCTTTTATTTTTTATTTGTTTTAGTCATTTGACTGCAGCCTTTAGTCGAACAAATCAATAGAACTTAGTCTATCGGTCTCTTTTGCAAGCCAGAAAGTTACAGGGAGTAAACAAACCACCATCGATTATCAAGCGATGGTGGTGGTGGTGGTGTGGGGGGGGGGGGGGCAAACACACACACACAAACACATACTTTCATATATATATATATATATATATATATATATATATATATATATATATATATATATATATATATATATATGTATGTATGTATATATTTCAGTATATATAAGTATTTATGTATATCTATATATTCTTTGTAAGCCTAGTACTTACTCAATCGGTCCTTTTTGCCGAACCGCTAAATTTATATATATATATATATATATATATATATATATATATATACATACATACATATATATATATATATATATATATATATATATATATATATATATATATATATATATATATATATATATATATATATATATATATATATATATATATACAACATATATATATATATATATGTATATATATATATGTATATATATATATATATATATATATGTATTTGAAATTCTAAATTTAGCTTCACTACGTTTGCGAACCACAGGGTTGAGAACCTCTGTTGTATAGCATGTATTCCAGTTTAGATTGTTTTATATTTTATTTAATCAGGCACAGTTCAAGGGAGATAATACTTCTGGTAAGTTATATGATTCAGATATTCAGACCCAACATAACAGGAAAGCGTGTGAATAAATAGATGATACTAATGTATGTCCGCATGAAAAGAAAAAAAATTGGCAGTTATGGTAGAAACGTTCCATTACAGAGCATATAAAGTCATATACATAAAAATATATTTCTTTACTACCCACAAGGGGATAAACGCAGAGGGGACAAACGAGGACAGACAAACGGATTAAGTCGATTATATCGACCCCAGTGCGTAACTGGTACTTAATTCATCGACCCCGAAAGGATGAAAGGCAAAGTCGACCACGGCGGAATTTGAACCCAGAACGTAACGGCAGACGAAATACGGCTACGCATTTCGCCCGGCGTGCTATACATATATGTATGTATGTATATTATATTATGTATGTGTGTGTGTGTGTATTTTGTGTGTATACAGGGGTAGGGCAAAATAATGGAAACACCTAGCATCATTGCACCATAATATTGAAGTAGCTATAAAACCGTTAAAAGCTTGTTTATGTTTTTGATTTATTATTAGTGTTGTTTAATATGTTTTCCAAAATTGCTGTTTCTTTTCAGATATCATCAGAAAAGAGGTAATTAAAATTTATTAAAATGACAGACTTTCAAAGAGATCGGACTTTCAAAGAGATCAATTTGTTGGTGCTCGTATCGCAGGCGTTAGCGTAACGAAAACAGCAGAAATGTTTAGGGTATGAAGTACTGTCACGTAATGACAGCCTTTGAGAAAGAGGGTGAAACCTCCTCGTCGAAACAAAACTACGGAAGAAAAATCAATACTTTCAGATAGGGACCGTCGGATTCTTACGCGAATTGTTAGAAAGAATCACAAAAGTACAGCTCCCAAAATTAAAGCAGAGCTTAATGACCACCTCGAGAACCCAGTTTCCACAAAAACTGTTCGCCGGGAGCAGCACAAAACCGGATTTCACGGGGGCGGGGTGGGGGGCTGCAATTAGAAAATCACTACTTTCAAAAACAAACGAGCAAAGTCTTTAGAGTGGAGTAAAAACCTACAGAACTGGTCCCTAGAGCAGTGGAGGAATGTTATTTTCTCGGACGAGCATTAGATTCCTTGGAATATATATAATATATATATATATATATATATATATATATATATATATATATATATATATATATATATATATATATATATATATATATATATATATATAATATATATTATATATATATATATAATATATATATATACTTTGATATTTGATACTTTGATAGGTTTCGGCCATTATTGGCCCAGGCCATGTCCAACTTAATAGCACCACCTGGTGCTATATATAATATATATATAATATATATATACATACATACCTACATAATACACACATATACACATATAATACACACACATATATATATATATATAATATATAATATATAATGTATATATATATATATGTATATATATATGTATATATATATATATATATATATATATATATATATATATATATAAGTAACGAAAAATTTTTTTAAAAATGCAGAATGCTCAAATGAAAGAAAATTTTAATAAAATGAGAAATTGATAAAATATATAAATATATATTTATTCAACCGGTTTTCGTCATTGTATGACTTGTCAAGAATATTTATGTTTTAAGAAGTTTTTTAAAAATTAGAAAGGGGAAAAAAAGAAAATTGCATTGTTTTTTGTAAAAGAATAATGATAAAAATGTACAAAAATTAAAAATAAGTTCTCCGATACATTGTGAGTTCGTTGTGTATCTTGAGTTTTATGGTTGTTTACGAAAAAATTACCTTGAGGTGTTAAGATCCAAAGGGATTAAGAGCATGTGTTGTGTTGTGTTGTTAAATTCAGCATGTTTGCAGGACAGGAAGTAGTAGTAATTGTGGTCCTGGTTCTTCAGTTCCTGTGTTGTGAGTAAGGGGAGACAACTCTTTTGAGTTCTTCAATAAAACCCAAATTATAAAACTATCATTTTAGCTTCATTTGCATTATCTTTTTTATATAATTGCTTGTTAACTTAACTTTCAGATTTTAACACTTTATTTATATTATTTTCTAATAATATAAATCTGCATAGACAATTGCATTTCAAATTGTCATATCATTTATAATAAAAATGATAGTAATAACAACAATAGTAAAAATGATATTTAAAGAATATAAGTTTTAGCTTGAAGTGATGAATGCATGGTATCTTTATATATTTGTGTTAGTCCATCCATGAAGAGTGAGGTAGAGAAAGGAAGTTTGATCAACGAGGAGTTTGCATATTAAGTTGTGTTTGGAATTTTTCAATAAAGGGATTCTCCTTGTTAATTCTCTCCTGTGTGGTGATCCCGTCTTTACATTGGTAGAAGGGGAATATATAGAATTTGGGGTTTAAGTCTTTAGCACATGAGTCTAAGTGGTCACTCAGTGGAATTTGTCGGTATTCCGGGAGATTTATTTGTTCTTTATGCACCGTTACTCGTTTACGTAACGGGCGACTCGTTTGTCCAACATAATTATGTTGGCAACCAGCGCATGTGAGAACGTAGATAAGGTTCTCGGAGGAACAGGAGAAGTTAGTCTTGATTTTAAACTTCGTACCTTGTTTGAAGGTAAATTCAGAGCCTTCAAGTAGAAAGGGGCAGGTACCACAGTTTGTGCGTGCACATTTTTTTACTGTTGGGGGTGGATGTGGTGTGTGAAGTTTGGCATTTGTCAAGAGTTTTTTTAAAGATTTGTGTTGCCTTTTGCATTTAAGGATTTTGTGTGTATTTATAATGTTTTTCATTTTTGGGTCTGTTGACAGTAGACTGAGGTTTTGTATGATTGTGGTGTATGCTTCGATATTTTTGGGGGTGGGTGGAAATGTATGGAAGTATTTTGAGGTTGTGTGTGGTGTTAGGTTGGGTGGTTTTCAGTGTAGTGTTGTCTAGTTCTTTGGCGCGTTTTATTCCATACTCTATAAGGGTGGAGGGATATTGACGTTGTAATAGTGTTTTCTTGAGGTCTTGAAGGCGTATTTCTCGTGTTTTTGGATCCGAGACAATGGTGCATACCCTTTTAGCTAAATTGAAAGGGATATTTGTCTTGTTGTGTTTTGGGTGGCATGAACTAAAGAGGAGGTATTGTTGTGAGTCTGTAGGTTTGTGGTAGATGTCTGTTATGATTTGGTTCTTAGGTGTTTTTATAATTAGGAGATCAAGGAATGGGAGATGATGTTTGCTTAATTCCATAGTGAATTGGATGTTGGGATGTATGTTGTTTAGTATGGTTTTGAATTCCAGGAGTTTTTCATAAGGTTCTTTCCATATGATGAAACAATCATCTAAATACCTTTTCCAGTTTTCCATTAGGTAGGTGTGGAAAACATGTCCAAATTTCTGGCTTGATATTTCATAGAGTGACAGTTCGAAGTAACCCATTATGAGGTTCGCAAGGACTGGTGCAGCCTTGGTACCCATCGCAATGCCACATTTTTGACGGTAGTGTATGTCGTCGAAGAGAAAAAAATTGTTTGTCAGAATGAACTTAAGAGATTCTGTAATAAAAGACTTGTTAATGCGGTCAGGGAATGTCTCTGGGTGTTTTTCTAGCCAGAAGTCAATTGCCTCTATACCATACTCATGTGGAATGTTGGTGTAGAGGTTGATGACATCAAAGGATACCAGGAGTGCCTCCTCGTTAACTGTTTTCGGGAGGTGTTTGAGCATGTCCAGATCATCCCTAATGAAACTTTTGATGTGGGTAAGGAAAGGTTTCAAAAGGATGTCTAGGAAGTTACTCAGGCGGTGTGTTTCACAGGAGGTACCAGCCACGATGGGCCTTAGTTTTAGGTCCTCCGGTGCTTTGATGTTTATGTGGATGTCAGTGGAGAGTTTGCAGGCTTCGGTGATGTATTTGTTTTTATGGATTTTAGGAAGGCCATAAAAAAGGCTGGGCTTGCATTTGAAAATGGTGATATAATCCCTTTCTTTTTCTGTGAGTCCCTGACCGTGTTGGCGTATGAGTGTGGTGAGGTTTCTGATTGTTTTTTGCTGTTTGTAGTTGTTAATAACCTCATAGAAAATGTTATTGTTAAGCATGGAGAACACTAGGTGTTTATAAAATTCCGTGTCCATAAGGACCACAGCACTCCCTTTGTCCGCTTCTTTGATGGTGAGGTTTTTATCCAGTTGTATGTCACGTAGGTTTTCCCATTCTTCCTTACTGAAATTGGATTTTACCTTGGTTTTGCATGGGGTAAAGGGGAGACTCTGGATGTGTTTACAGAAATCGTCCAGTGTTTTATTTCTCCCTTTTGGTGGTAGGAAGTTGCTTTTATTTCTGATCAATGAATCGTCCCCATTGTTGATATCTGTCAAAGCTTCTGTTAGGCGAAGTTTTCTGCAGAATTCAGAAACGTCATCCTTGACCTCCGGGGGGTTGGGTGTTCTTGGGGTGGGTGTGAATTTCAAACCTCTTGCTAGGATGTTGATTTGGGTTGGTGTCAGTGTTTTGCTGGAGAGGTTTATAATTTTTGTTTTCTTATTTTGGGTCTGTGTTAGCGGTGGTGTTTGTATTTTTCCCCTCTGTCTAAAAAATGGCTGTTGAGGTAAGGGGTGTATTCTTTGTTAAAGTTCTGGTTGTATGTGTAGGAGTGTTTTTGGGTGGGGAGGTTGGAGGGGGGTAGGTAGTTGTCGTATTTGTGTTGGTATGGGATGCGATGGTGTAAGGATTTGTGAGAAATGCGATGGGTTTGTGGGTGTGTGTCTGGTAGATTGTATGGGGGGATGTAGGGGGGTATGTAGTTGTGGTGATTGGGTTCGTGTGGGATGTGAGGGTTTGGAGATCTGTAGGAGATGTGGTAGGAATGTGGTTGTTGGATGGGTGGACTATAGGGGGTTCGTTGGGTGGGTCTTATATGTATCGGTGTGGGTAGGATGCCTTGTTTGTTATTAGTGTGAGGGAGGGGAGCCTTGAGGGGGGGATAATTTCTAGTGTATGGGAGGTTCTTGAAGGTTCTAATCGGTGGGGAGGGGTGTTAGAGTGATTGGAAAACCAGGTTTTGTGGTGGGTCTTGTTTGAGATGTTTCGGGGGGGGGAGGTTTTTTATATGGTTGGGGGAGGTTGTGTCCTGTTAGGAGGGGGTTTGGAGAGTATGTGTATTTGAGGTGCGGTTTGGAATGGTGTTTATGGGGTGCAGTGGAAGTCTGTGTTGTGGGTACTTTTATGAATGGAGGCACTCCTGGTATCCTTTGATGTCATCAACCTCTACACCAACATTCCACATGAGTATGGTATAGAGGCAATTGACTTCTGGCTAGAAAAACACCCAGAGACATTCCCTGACCGCATTAACAAGTCTTTTATTACAGAATCTCTTAAGTTCATTCTGACAAACAATTTTTTTCTCTTCGACGACATACACTACCGTCAAAAATGTGGCATTGCGATGGGTACCAAGGCTGCACCAGTCCTTGCGAACCTCATAATGGGTTACTTCGAACTGTCACTCTATGAAATATCAAGCCAGAAATTTGGACAGGTTTTCCACACCTACCAAATGGAAAACTGGAAAAGGTATTTAGATGATTGTTTCATCATATGGAAAGAACCTTATGAAAAACTCCTGGAATTCAAAACCATACTAAACAACATACATCCCAACATCCAATTCACTATGGAATTAAGCAAACATCATCTCCCATTCCTTGATCTCCTAATTATAAAAACACCTAAGAACCAAATCATAACAGACATCTACCACAAACCTACAGACTCACAACAATACCTCCTCTTTAGTTCATGCCACCCAAAACACAACAAGACAAATATCCCTTTCAATTTAGCTAAAAGGGTATGCACCATTGTCTCGGATCCAAAAACACGAGAAATACGCCTTCAAGACCTCAAGAAAACACTATTACAACGTCAATATCCCTCCACCCTTATAGAGTATGGAATAAAACGCGCCAAAGAACTAGACAACACTACACTGAAAACCACCCAACCTAACACCACACACAACCTCAAAATACTTCCATACATTTCCACCCACAACCCCAAAAATATCGAAGCATACACCACAATCATACAAAACCTCAGTCTACTGTCAACAGACCCAAAAATGAAAAACATTATAAATACACACAAAATCCTTAAATGCAAAAGGCAACACAAATCTTTAAAAAAACTCTTGACAAATGCCAAACTTCACACACCACATCCACCCCCAACAGTAAAAAAATGTGCACGCTCAAACTGTGGTACCTGCCCCTTTCTACTTGAAGGCTCTGAATTTACCTTCAAACAAGGTACGAAGTTTAAAATCAAGACTAACTTCTCCTGTTCCTCCGAGAACCTTATCTACGTTCTCACATGCGCTGGTTGCCAACATAATTATGTTGGACAAACGAGTCTCCCGTTACGTAAACGGTGCATAAAGAACAAATAAATCTCCCGGAATACCGACAAATTCCACTGAGTGACCACTTAGACTCATGTGCTAAAGACTTAAACCCCAAATTCTATATATTCCCCTTCTACCAATGTAAAGACGGGATCACCACACAGGAGAGAATTAACAAGGAGAATCTCTTTATTGAAAAATTCCAAACACAACTTAATATGCAAACTCCTCGTTGATCAAACTTCCTTTCTCTACCTCACTCTTCATGGATGGACTAACACAAATATATAAAGATACCATGCATTCATCACTTCAAGCTAAAACTTATATTCTTTAAATATCATTTTTACTATTGTTGTTATTACTATCATTTTTATTATAAATGATATGACAATTTGAAATGCAATTGTCTATGCAGATTTATATTATTAGAAAATAATATAAATAAAGTGTTAAAATCTGAAAGTTAAGTTAACAAGCAATTATATAAAAAAGATAGTGCAAATGAAGCTAAAATGATAGTTTTATAATTTGGGTTTTATTGAAGAACTCAAAAGAGTTGTCTCCCCTTACTCACAACACAGGAACTGAAGAACCAGGACCACAATTACTACTACTTCCTGTCCTGCAAACATGCTGAATTTAACAACACAACACAACACATGCTCTTAATCCCTTTGGATCTTAACACCTCAAGGTAATTTTTTCGTAAACAACCATAAAACTCAAGATACACAACGAACTCACAATGTATCGGAGAACTTATTTTTTAATTTTTGTACATTTTTATCATTATTCTTTTACAAAAAACAATGCAATTTTCTTTTTTTCCCCTTTCTAATTTTTTAAAAAACTTCTTAAAACATAAATATTCTTGACAAGTCATACAATGACGAAAACCGGTTGAATAAATATATATTTATATATTTTATCAATTTCTCATTTTATTAAAATTTTCTTTCATTTGAGCATTCTGCATTTTTAAAAAAATTTTTCCTTACTTATCATTTCTCCACGTGCGGTCAACACAACCCCACCATTTATTGATCTATATATATTATATATATATATATATATATATATATATATATATATATATATATATATATATATATATATATATATACATATATATACATATATATACATATATATATACATATATATATATATATATACATATATATATATATATATATATATATATATATATATATATATATATATATATATTTATATATATATATATATATATATATATATATATATATATATATATATATATATAGTGCAATGTAAATCCAAAGGCATACATGCAATTAAAATCATGCAGACACATACACAATTATACAAAACTCACGCATACATCCGCACACAATTTTTTCTATTTATTTCTCCTAGTTGATTCAAGCAAGGAAGGTAATTCTGTTTTATTTGCGAAAAAAGAAAAAAAAAGGGGGGGGGGAAATCTAAGTGTGATGTTTGGCTGGTAGTAAACTTTCGTTATATTTGTAATTATTATCATATCATTTTTTTTTTTCAAAATTCAGCACGAGGCTAGTATTTTTATCAGGTGGTGGTTACTCGATTGAGTCGACCTCGGTACTTGACTGTTACTCTATCTTATCGACTCCAAACACACGAAAGTTAATGTTGAGTTCGGTGGGATTTGAACTTAGAACGTAAGGATCGAAAAGAAATACGGCTAAATATTTTTGCCGATCTGCTAGAGATTCGGCCATGTATATGCTAATCAAACGAAAACCAAAGATGCTTGAAACAGCCAGCAATGTATCATGGATATTTAAATGTAAACACATCAACACATCATTGAAAGGTAATGATATCGTCCATTGATAGCATCTCTTTTTGATGTGCTGTATTAACAACTCTCGAGTGGAGGCGCAATGGCCCAGTGGTTAGGCCAGCGGACTCGCGGTCGTAGGATCGCGGTTTCGATTCCCAGACCGGGCATTGTGAGTGTTTATTGAGCGAAAACACCTAAAGCTTCACAAGGCTCCTGCAGGGGATGGTGGTGATCCCTGCTGTACTCTTTCACCACAACTTTCTCTCACTCTTTCTTCCTGTTTCTGTTGTACCTGTATTTCAAAGGGGCCAGCCTTGTCACACTCTGTGTCACGCTGAATCTCCTCGAGAACTACGTTAAGGGTACACGTGTCTGTGGAGTGCTCAGCCACTTACACGTTAATTCCACGAGCAAGCTGTTCCGTTGATCGTATCAGCTGGGACCCTCATCGTCGTAACCGACGGAGTGCTCCTAAAAATTAACAACTCTCATAGACGAGTGCCTCAGTAAATTATATTTCAACGGTTTATTTATATGTTAATTGCACATAACGAGAAGTTCGACAACTATGTTAGTAGAATAGAATTCTCTCCCTTGAACCATTTGTTATTCATTATTTAATGAATCGTTAGCACGCAGGTCTTCCTTTACGTTCTGAGTTCAAATTCCACCGAGGTTGACTTTGTCTTTCTTTAAAGGCGGCGAGCTGGCAGAAACGTTAGCATACTGGGCGAAATGCGTAGCCGTAGTTCGTCTGCCGGTACGTTCTGAGTTCAAATTCCGCCAAGGTTGACTTTGCCTTTCATCCTTTCGGTGTCGATAAATTAAGTACCAGTTACGCACTGGAGTCGATGTCATCGACTTAGTCCGTTTGTCTGTCCTTGTTTGTCCTGTCTGTGTTTAGCCCCTTGTGGGTAGTAAAGAAATAGGTATTTCGTCTTCCTTTACATTCTGAGTTCAAATTCCGCTGAGGTCGACTTTGCCTTTCATCCTTTCAGGGTCGATTAAATAAGTACCAGCTACGCACAGGGGCCGATATAATCAACTTAATCCGTTTGTCTGTCCTTGTTTGTCCCTTCTGTGTTTAGCCCTTGTGGGTAGTAAAGAAATAGGTATTTCATCAGTGTTTACGTTCTGAGTGCAAATTACGCTGAGGTCGACTTTGCCTTCCATCCTTTCGAGGTCGATAACTTAAGTATCAGATGCGTACTGGGGTTGATCTAATCGATCAGCATCACCCCACCAAAATTTCGGGTCTTGTGCCTAGAGTAGAAAAGAATATTTACTTACATAAATAAGCTCACAAACGTATATGCATACGTGCATCACACACACACACACAAATAAATATGGCGGATGATTGTATCCGTTTTGCTAACTAGAAGTGGGGAAGTGAAGCAATGGGAGCGAATCTGACATCACAAAGTCCCCCCCCCCGCCCCCCAAAAAAGTATACACACTTCAGGAAAGGAAAAATGTGCATAAATATTTAACTTGTATATATTTCTCCATAAATATAGATTCTTCTCTCGTTGTTTTATCGAATAACGCTGAATAAAAATATTTATACAGGTTTTTCCTCTCTTTAAGTGTGTATACGAATTTTTCAGCGGACTATATATATAATTATATAAAATCCGTTCTGTCTGTCTGTGTGTGTGTCTTCTAGGATCTTGAGCATCCTCCATCCGATTGCGCTCAAATTCGATATATAGATACCGAATGTATCAGGGCGTGTATAAGTCTTGAAAAAAACTACAAAAATCGATTCCAGGTGAGAATGCGATCGATAAAGTCGTGGGAACGTGCATTTACACGCGCAAGTACATCAGCTGTTGCGATCGATACTACGCGTACGCGAGAAAAATGCACGCGCAATTTGCGCAAAAAAACCCGGCTGGCTTGAAATAATGCCACAAAATGCAGTATATTTAAGAGACCAAAAAATTTAAATATGTGACAACTCAGCACCGTCCATTGGACGGGGGTAGTTTTGCTCATATTCAATATAGACATTCGTATAGGGTGTAAAGATTACCAGCAATACATCATTAAAAATGGATGAAAGGTCCTTCCGCGCATATAAGCCCATAAGACCAGTTTCCCAGATTCTGTGGCGTATACATTCAACCCCTTTGACAGGACTGCGGTCTGTCGCAGGATTATTCATTTTCGCCAACTGAGTGGACTCGAGCAGCGTGAAATGGAGTGTTTTGCTCAAGAATATAACGCATTACCCAGTTCAGGAATCGAAACTGCAATATCAAGTTCATGAGTTTAGCACCCTTAACTACTAAACTATGCACCTCCACGCCGATACGAAAGGAATGGGGTAATTTTTTTTAAATTTCACATACGAATGTCTGAATGAGATGTATCAAAAATATTTGTGATATATCGTAGAATATCACAGATAATGTAAATGGCTAAGTACATCGCAAATATTTGAATCCTTGACTTCAGTAATCGACATGTAGAGTCAAGTATGACACCGTGTAGAACAATGCTACATTTACAAACCAAAAAGAAAATTATCATGATTCAGTTAGAAAAGTTAGGGATTGAAGCTATGACCTTTCGCAGTGTCTTTAAACTGATGGTGGTTGGAAATATAGTATCGAGTTTTGTTCAAGTCTAGGGACCTGGTCCTCATGTTTAAAACAGAATGAATTCTATTAAAGATCTCCAAGAACCAAGTGGTTCTGTTCAACTGGGTCAGAGATCGATGTACTGCTACCACCTAAAAGCAGTTAAAAGTCGCTCTGGTGGGTGTCAGTACAGTTCTCCTTCACTCAATATCAATCAGTGGGTTATGTTCGATTGGAGCCGGTGTCAGATTCAATAAAGCGAGAGGCAAAATGCTTTACGTATTTTGTCCTGGCTCTCTGCGCTCCGAGTTCAAATCTTACCAAAGTCAGCCTTGCCTTTCATCCTTTCAGTGGCAATATAATAATAATAATAATAATAATAATAATAATAATAATAATAATAATAATAATAATAAATGCCCTGATGCAGTACCAGGCAGTGGTTCTCATGGCTTCTGATCTTAACTGATTGGAAGTGTTATCATGTACATTGTTTTGTCTTCGTATAAAAGATGGGCTACAGCAAATATTCTGCTCAATACCACAGATTTGCTTGTCAGTTGTTTGACCTTAACCACTTGAGTATGTCCCTTAGTGGCTGATGATATGTGCATCTCTGATCACGAGCAGAAGTAGTGGGGGAGTATCATAGCCATGTGTTAAGAGGGATTCTTTGGGGTTTGAATAATTCACCTCTGGAAACATGGGTGGTTGTTTCAACATCCTTAAACAACCCTTATTCTGGGACCTTTTGAGCGGTATGGGCAACTCAACCTGAAGAAAATTCTAAATGGGCCCCACCTACAAGGTCATGCGCTGTTTATCTTGATATGAGATCACCATGTCGCGCACATATGGCAGTGATGCATGTGCCTAGTGTACCCTTATCAGACGGGTAGTCATGATGGGTATACTGGGCTTCGTATATTTTACCCCATCACTTTGATGGCATGCACTGCTCTCTCACTCAATAATAATAATAATAATAATAATAATAATAATAATAATAATAATAATATTCTGCAACACATTTGATAAAACAACGGACTATCACGTTTCGAGTAGTCCTGTGCTAGCACGAAACGAATGTAGAAGTCGCTACGATTGCGTAGGACAATATTTCCCCCGGAAAATATGTTAACACTACAAAATCGATACTCCTGCTAAATGGTATGAACACCATCCTGAGTCAGTGTTTGAAGACAAAATGTCATCATCTTCTTGGAATTTCCTGTCAACACTGAGGCTAATCGAGCCTAACAATCAAAGCTAATCGACCAGACATAATTGTAAAGACAGGGAAGAAAATACTTGTAGATTCATAGATGCAAGAGCATGTATCCCTGCCTTGTAAAATTCTGTTGACTGTTCTTTGAGCCACTTCTTCACTACAGTTTTCACTTCCTCGTCACTGGAAAAATGTTTGCCTCTCAAACCCTCTTTCATGGGGCCGAAGAAATGATAGTCTGAAGGCGCTAAATTATTCCAGTGATGTGGAAGTGAAAACTGTAGTGAAGAAGTGGCTCAAAGAACAGTCAACAGAATTTGACGGGGCAGGGATACATGCTTTCATTCGAAGGTGGAACATTGCTATTGAAAGAAACGGTGACTATGTTGAGAAGTGGGGATATGATCCACAGAGGACCAGTTTCATTTTGATGCATGATACATGTTCCTGTGTTGCTAATTATACCTGTCCTAAACAAAATGGCATTACATTTTGACTCACCCTCGTATATTGTCTGTATTTTAACATTATCCAATACAGGTTTCTTTTTTGTTTGTTTGTTTTTCTTTTCAAGACAGTAAGGTGTGAATCGAGAAAGAGAGAGACTTATCTGATATTTCTAGCATATCTATCAACTATGCAGGGAGCTCCCTTGCTGACTTAAATTTCCTATTATTGCTCTAATAGGCGCAGGCGTGGTTGTGTGGTAAGAAACTTGCTTCTCAACCACATGGTTTCAGGTTCAGTTCCACTGCATGTCACCTCGGGCAAGTGTCTTCTACTGTAGCTTCGGGCCGACCAAAACCTTGTGAGTGGATTTGGTAGACGAAAACTGAAAGAAGCTCGTCGTATGTATATAAATATATATATATATATATATATATATATATATATATGTGTGTGTGTGTGTGTGTGTGTCTGTGTCTCTGTGTGTGTGTGTGTGTCTGTGTTTGTCCCCCCACTATCGGTTGACAGCCGATGTCGGTGTGTTTACGTCCCCGTAACTTAGCGGTTCGGCAAAAGAGACCGATAGAGTAAGTACTAGGCTTACAAAGAATAAGTCCTAGGGTCGAAGTGTTCGACTAAAAAGGCGGTGCTCCAGCATGGCCGCAGTCAAATGACTGAAATATGTAAAAGACTAAAAGACTTATGATTAATGTGTGTCTTATTAATTTTTACACAAAGTTTTCTGGAAAGATCTTACTGCTCAAGTACTGTTATACAATTCATGATTTAATCAAGAAAAAATTGCAATCATTTATCACGTGCTACTGCTTCATTTATCCGTTCGATTTAAACAAAAATTAAAACTAAACAATTCCAAAGCATGATGGAATGATTTGAAATAAAAGTAAGCGAATGAGAACATTATCACAAAGTGACTCTTATTTATCTTTTGTGACTAGAGACTGTTTCTATGACGTTTTACACAAATATTCCTTTCTATGACACATTGGGTTTTGTTTGTTTTTACCATGGCATGCCATTTAATTTTCGAAACGTTTTCATAATGGCAAGAACTTCACATTCTGAAAAGGAATTGTTCACTCGTTTAAGAAGTTCTTCACCAAGCAGACTTTCGTTTCAAGGCATATTCTCGGAAATAAAATCGGGGAAGGTCTTAGGTTATCAACTCCAAGTGAAGATAGAACACGAGCAATTAACAATTATATCTTATTCCATAGAAGGTCGTACTAAAGCAGAAACTATTCCACTATCGCATGTTTGCCTGGATATCTTTGACGAAGAGACACGAAGATTTTGTATACATTTTAGAAATGGTGGATTAAGAGTATTTCAATTGTGTGTCAATAAATCAAAGTCTCCACATTATACCTGGCGAGATCTAGTCACTGTTATAAGATACCTTTCCGTCCGTAAGGTGAAACCCTTGGTTGGCAAATCTGTTGAACTTTCAACTCGTATTACTTGCTCGGAAACAGCACCGGGAGCGCTTTTCTCTCGTCATCATATTGATCAAAATATTATATTTGAATATTTTTTCGTCGAACTTAATCTCAAAGGTATAGGAATTAATCAGTTGTACCTTGGTCTCACAGACGAGTTTTTTCTTACAGCATCGCAGACTTTGAATTACTTGACACTGCAAGAACAAATTCCTTTACAAAATATCACAATTTTTATAATAAGCCATTCTTTTCGAAGAATAGGTGTTTTTATAAAAAACAACACTTTCAGAATATTCGAAATGTGTAATTTTAGTGAAAAAGACAAAAACCTGATATACTGGAATAAGCTCGTTGATATAATAAACTTAAAAGATCAAGACGCACCAAACATTAAACACACATGTTCGGATAAATCTTTATTAACCACTATCCATTCTAAAGATTCAGGTGTAAACACAGACGGAAATAATAACGTCTATTTCGGTGACTCAGAAGACCAACCAGATATTGATTTATTAACAGATATTCAATACCTATTTGAACTGCGAGAGGATGAAAGGTACTCTGCAACGTTTACCGATAAAAAGCCGCAATATTTTGTTGGCGCTTTTTGGAATACGTCACACGAAGCGACTCGCAATTCTCTGTTGCGTAAGTGGGCCTCCTGCCCAGAAATTCACAAATGTGCTCCAGTGTCAAGAAATATTGTTGAAATGGTACCTAGTATAACAAAATCATCTTCTTTTACATTTATAGGCAGTGACAACGAAAACTTGAATCTTTGCATTCAATGTTCCTACGATGAATTTGTCGACGAAATCAACGATAACACCCTGTTGGCCTTGAGTAGAAAGATCATGCTAGTGCAAGGTTATAAAAAGGATATTAAAAAGGTAAATACCTGTTCATATTAATTTTATTCCGTTCAGTTTTCTGCACCCTTAACATGGTCCCACTGTTTATTCCAGCAACTGGGGGTAAGAGGAGGGTGACCCCCTTCGGTCATGAATGACCATGGGATTACACCTAGAAAGTTACTCTCCGAGGCACAAATCCGGGTTAGGCTGTTTATGGAAGACTAGCAGTCGCCCATACATATCAGTCTCAGTTCTCCATGCCACTGATGTTGTCCAAGGCAAAAGCAAAGGGGCCGATACAGCTTAGCACCAGTGACGTCGCAACTCATTTCTACAGCTGAGTCAACTGGGGCAACGTGAAATAAAGTGTCTTGCTCAAGAACATAACACGCAGTCCGGTGCGGGAATCGAACTCACAACCTCAACCTCACGATCGTAAGCTTTAACCACTGAGCCATGCGCCTTCACTCCAGCAACTACACCTTACTCTACAGATTAGCATCTAGCTCCTTTCTCCACCAGTAATTCCACAAACCACGCTTGGCATTTATCTTTTTTCATGTTATTACATAATAATTTCATGTTATTAAATAATAATTTCATGTTATTACATAACTGACTTCACAGTTTGAGGATTCATAACTTATTGGGAATTCTTAAAAACAAAACCCTGTGTAAGACAGTTCGGTATTCTCAATAAATGCACAAAAACCGTTTTAAGGGCTACATACTTTGTATTGTTGTTATTGGATTAGCGAAACAATTATGAGAACGGAAACCAAAGGATAAGCCCCGCTTTCCCGGGAATTCCCGGGTACGTCAGCTAGTACACACACACACACACACACACACACACACACACACACGCACACACACACACACACACACACACATACATACATACATACATACATACATACATACATACATACCAATTAAAGGCAAAAGACCTATTCGCATTTCAAGTTTTAATAGCTCAAACAAAATACACACGTAAAGCGTTCCTTCGTCAAAATACGACTCCTCAGATTCTATTATCTGTTGTCATCGTTTTGCTAAATACTCATTTCACGTTTATACAACTTTGCTGGATTAGAGGCAAAACAATTCCTACACCCGTTTATCAACCTCGTCCACACTCTCAAATCTCAGTCCGTGCATGAAATGAGCCATAACTCGGAAAAGGCGGTAATCTGATGGTGCAAAGTTTGGACTGTTGGCAAGACGAAGCAGTTCTTTCTGCCCCTCATGTTCCTCAAGTTTGCACTTGATGCACTATGTCCCATTGAGTCCCACTGGTAGTAGTGTGTGTTGGAATAGTGTCATACTGTACAGTGCATGTATTCGATTGACCCGTGCGGTGTAGCGCTGCAGTAGTTGAGTATATAGGTTAGCGTGGCCATCTGGGACAAGCTCAAAGGGCAACACCTCAAAATTCCACCAAACATAACCTTCGGTTCAAGCTACCTTCGTTTGACAATAGAATCTGAAGCCTGGTTGCAATGAAACCATTGATTTCTTTTATTAGAATCACAAAGAAAGATCCATCTTTCATATGCCAGTTACAATTCGATGCCAAACCGAGCAAATCGAGGATTTGCTAGCTGTTGTTTGCAAATGGTCACACGTCGTTGAGTCTGGTCACTGAGTCTGGTCATTGAGTCTAGTCATTGTTCAAACGTTGAACACGTCGTTGAGTCTGGTTGTTGAGCCTGTTCTTTGTTCAAAAGGCCCATCTTATGGAAGCGTTGATTGATCGTGCTTTGTGAATGACCAAGTTCTGACGACAATGTGCGAGTGCTTGTGCTAGGCTGTTGTTCAGCCGTGTCAAATAAGGCTCATCTTACGCAACAGAAATTCTTCTTGATCGTGATTCAGACTGACATTTCTTGAAACGTCAGAACTAGTTTTGTGTTACACGCTCCTTGACAGTTCCCGGGCCATACACACCATTAACTTCTTTTGCAGCTATCTTTACACTCAGTCTTTTTCCTCACAGACAGCGTAAAATTGGCTCTAATTGCAATTTTTCACCACTCATTATCAATTATCTTTATATATAAAAGTAAGGTTGTGTGTCTGTCTCCTACGATTTAGATTCCTAACTACTCCCACATTTTGCGGTGCCGTTTAACCAAAACCGGGTATCTTATAGTCGTGATTCATATCGAGCCCTTCTGGGTATTAGCGCGCGTCTACGATGAGTCTACGATTTAAAAAAAATTTACCATAATTTTTTTCCATTTTAATGCATTTTTTTCGCTATTATATAAGGGAAGTAACTCTCTAAAAATGTCTACGATGAATCAACGATTTAAAAAAAAATTACCATCACTTTTTTTCCATTTTTAATGCATTTTTTTGCTATTTTTTGGCTATAACTCTAAAAATGCTTATATAGTTATTTCCCTTACAAACCCGAGCAACGCCGGGCGATACTGCTAGTTTAAAATAAAAAAAACAAACAACTCAGCAACGATTAGACAAAAGGGTGTGTCAAATTAACGATATAATATGATTATGCAAGTTGTAAAAATCAACAGTGAAAATCCGGAAAACTTTTTACTCAAGCTGGAATATATATGTACACACACACACACACACACACACACACACACACACACACACACACACACGCACACATACACATATGTATGTACATACAAATATATATGAGTTGAAAACTTTCTTTTAACATTTCACTTAACGTCTATGTTCCATACTGGCACGGGTTGGAGGGTTATTAATGTAGAAAGTTGGTATCTCAGCTACTAGCAGTTGAGGCCTGCGTAATCTGGACGTGGTTTATAAATTTCATTATTCTCTTTAACCCGGGCAACGCCGGGTATGTCTGCTAGTATGTGTGTGTGTGTGTGTGTGTGTGTATACACACACACATTTGTATGTATGTATGTGTGTATAATTGTATATATATATATAAATTTACTTGTATAGCTATGGTTTTCTCAAGAGAAAATTCGAGATTACAAATATTATACCAAAGAAACAAATCAGTAAGTCGCTGGTTTTATTCTCACTTTATAACTTGTCCATTGTCCTTGTTGATGCCGTTTTTGTTGCGGTCCTTGTTGTTTAGTTCCGTGTTAAACCTGCACAAAAAGGTCAGTGACCAAAGGCATTCAGCACACTGGAAACCAATTGCTGTTGTTGTAGTTGTTGTTGTTATCCTTCTTCTTCTTGTTCTTGTTCTTCTTGTTCTTGTGGTGTTGTTGATGTTGTTGTTCTTCTTCTTCTCCCTCCCATCCCTCCACCCCACCCTCCTGCTCGCCTCCTCTCTCCTCCTCATACTCCTCATCCTCCCAGCTCCCTCCATCCCCTCCTCCCCTCTCAGCCCCTCCCCCTCCTCCCCATCGCCCTCTCAGCCCCCTCAGCCCCCTCATCCTCTCCTCATCCTCCCCTCCTCTCTTCTTCTTCTTCTTCTTCTTCTCCTCCCTCCCATCCCTCCTCCCCCCTCTCCGCCCCATCCTCCCCTCTCCGCCACCTCCGCCCCCTCCCTCCCCCCCTCCCCTCCCTCTCTTTCTTCTTCTTTCTTCTTCTTCTTCTTCTCTCCTCCTCCTTCTTTTTCTCCTCCTCCTCCTCCTCCTCCTCCTCCTCCTCCCCCTCCCCTCCTCCCCCTCCTCCTCCTCCTCCATCTCCATCTTCTTCCATGAGATCTCTTTTTAAGAAATTTAGATAGGATGACCGCTGCTGCAAATAAGACTTGAAATCAGATCTCGAAATATACAGAACTTCTGGCATTATTAATACGTTTCCCTTGAGGCGGAGAGCTGTCAGAATCGTTAGCACACCGGGCAAAATGCTTAGCAGCAGTTCTGAGTTCAAATTCTGCCGAGGTCGAATTTACCTTTTGTCTTTTCGGGGTCGAAGTAGGAGTTAAACACTTGAATCGATGCTCAACTCCTACTTATTCTGAAATTACTGGCTTTGTGCCAATACTTGAAGCCTTTATTAAGATGTATCTTAAGGCATTGAGTTAGTAGAATCGTTAGCACGCCGGTCAAAACGCTAAGCGGCATTTCGTCCGTCCTTATGTTCTGAGCCCAAATTCCACCGAGGTCGACTTGGCGTTCATCCTTTCAGGGTCGATAAAGTAAGTGCCAGTTGAGTACTGGGTCGATGTAATCGACTTAACTCCACACAAAAATTGCTGGCCTTGTGCCAAATTTTGAAATCATTATTGATAAGCACCTTAAATTTGTACGAAAACAAATTTGTAGTGGGTTTGATTATATTTTTTAAAAAAATCGATCCTATTTCATGTTTCTTCTACTCATTTACTGGTTTCACTCATTGGACTACGGCCATGCTGGGGCACCATATTTAAGTGTTAGTATTTATTTCAGTCTAATACTTAATTCACCTCTCTCTATTTGTCGGGCTGCTACAATCATAAAAACAAACAAGGCTTCTTTTTCGAAGTGAGCGTCTTAACTACACCACCATGTCTAAGTAACTGTTTACGCTGTATCGATCAAAGTAATATTATTCATTTAATAATTTAAATATCTATCTTCATCTCCTTTTTTTCATTTTACCCTAGATTTTCGCCTTATAGGAACAGATCAAATTCTGTTGACGTTTTAAACTACGTAAGGAAATTTGGTAAGTATTCATTGCTTAAAGCCCTTTTCTTCTATATGCTGGTTCTCTTGTTACTCAAGTTAATAAATCCCACCATGCTTATGTATTCATATGTGTATGTGTATGCATGTATGTAGGTATGTATCCATGTATGTATATATATGAGTGTGGCTTTATGTCCGTGTTGGTTCCCCTTCCACCACTTGACTAACGGTATTGGTTTGTTTAAGTCCCTATAACGTAGTGGTTCGGCAAAAAAAAAGTAAAAGAAAATACCAATAGATCAAGTACCAAACTTAAAAAATAAAACCTAGGGTTAGTTTGTTCGGCTAAAACCCCTCAACGCAATGTCCCAGCATGAACCCAGTTCAATGACTGAAACAATTATAAGATAATCACACAGACACACACACACAAAAAAACCCCGGATAATTCCTCACTGTTGATGTGTAAATTAAAGGTTCAATAATTCGAATTTGGCGGTATTGTCAAAACGGGGGCCCACATGGCTCCAGAGGGTCCATGTAAGATTATTGGGGGTTCATGCAACAAAATAGTAACTTGGGTATCAACAATAATATTTTAAAGGCCCCTGAAAATATTTTGGGATCGATGCATGTATTGGTATTTATTGCAAGAAACAACTAGGTTTCTTTTCTAACATTTTACATTGTTCGACCTACACAAGTTAATATGTGAAAAACATAATAGGAATTTTGAAAGAAGTTTCTATAAACTTAGTCTTTGAACATCGAATGTCTATGGGGGCCCACCAGAATAAAATAATAATCAAAGGGGTCCATAGATAAAAACTGGTTGAGAACCTAGGGTGAAAATCTAAACTAAGATAATAAATTCACATTTAAAACAATAATAATTAATGCATTTGGTTTTGAGGGTAAACTGGAAAAGCTGGGGCTTTCTTGTACCTTTGTTAGGTACCATCTTCTTCTTTACAAGATATTAACAAAATCTTGTAAGCAATAAGGGGTCCATAGATAAAAGAGTCGTTGAGGACTCCTGGGCTAGACCAATCACACTGGGAATAGGCAGTGTCTTATTATTTCTTTATTGCCTACAAGGGGCTAAACATAGAAGGGACAGCCAAGGACAAAGGGATTATGTCAATTACATCGACCCCAGTGCGTAACTGGTACTTTTAATCGACCGCAAAAGGATAAAAAGCAAAGTCGACCTCGGCGGAATTTGATCTTAGAACGTAACGGCGGGCGAAATACCTATTTCTTTACTACCCACAAGTGGCTGGAAAGCACTCAAGAGAGTATTAAAAGAGCATTAACTAAACAAACTTACTAACATAAGTTTTTTTAATATTCTGCTCATTGGCGACGGTCTATTTTAATTTGTACTTATTTCCCTTACCCCATTCTGGCCTTCAAAAGCGAAACAGAGTTGTCTCCCATACTTGCAGATGAAATTACGCATATTTTGTTTCTCTACGTACCGTAAATATCGGCAACACATTTTCGTTGTATGTTTACATGCATAAGTATATGTATATACATGTATGTCTGTGTATGCCTCTATCTATCTATCTATCTATCTATCTATCTATCTATCTATCTATCTATCTATCTATCTGTGTTTGCCTGCCTGCCTGTCTGTCTGCCTGCCTGTCTGTCTGCCTGCCTGTCTGTCTGCCTGCCTGTCTGTCTGCCTGCCTGTCTGTCTGCCTACCTGTCTGTCTGTCTGCCTGTCTGTCTGCCTATCTGTCTGTCTATCTATCTATCTATCTATCTATCTATCTATCTATCTATCTATCTATCTATCTATCTGTGTATATGTGTGCATATATATATATATATATATATATATATATATATATATATATATATATGGATGAACACACACGCACACAGAGTTGGCCCAAATGACACCACGGTCATTCCAGCAGACATGCTCATACTTGTAATATGACCTAAAATTGTAATATGATCTCAAAAGGTATTTAAATATCCACAAATCAGACGAAACAAGCAACACTGTACCACTTGAGGTGAAACATATTTGTACTGCTCTAGACGAGAATTTGAAACAGCTCTCTGTCACAAAGGTCACTTACGTACACAAGCACGAAAGGAGATCTTACAAGAAGTGGTCAAGCTTTGAATATGTGCAGACTACCCTGTCCGTCTGTCTGCCTGCCTGTATGTCTGTCTGTCTCTGTCTATGCCTGCTTGTCTGTCTGTCTGCCTCTCTCGTTGTCTCCTTCTTTCTCTCTCTTTCTCTGTCTGTCTGTCTGTCTGTCTGTCTGTCTGTCTGTCTGTCTGTCTGTCTCTCTCTCTCTCTCTCTCTCTCTCTCTCTCTCTCCTCTCTCTCTCTCTCTCTCTATATATATATATATATATATATATATGGAGGCACAATGGTCCAGTGGTTAGGGCAGCGGACTCGCGGTTTCGATTCCCAGACCGGGCGTTGTGAGTGTTTATTGAGCGAAATCACCTAAGGCTCCACGATTCTCCGGCAGTGGGTGGTGGCGATCCCCGTTGTACTCTTTCGCCGCAATTTTCTCTCACTCTTCTGCTAGCGGGGTGGCGTCGTTTGAAGGCTAATGGAATGCGAAGCGCATTGTGATCAGCGATGTCTAGCAACATCTGATAGCCTGGTCGGTCACGTGATATATATATATATATATATATATGTACTATTAAAAAAGATGAAGTTCTTTTCTCTACAGAAAAGAATTCCATCAGGAAGTGTGGCAGTATATTAAAAGAACCTTTACGGTTAAAAATTATAAATATCTTATAAGCAAGGGCTAAAGAAGATTATTCGAAAGCCAACATACTGATATTCCACATTTAATCCACTTGCTACAGAAAATTGAACTGAAATTCGGGCAACTAACCATTGGAACGTTTAAATTTCATTATCTCAATATTGAATCAATTTCGGAATTAACCACATAAGGGTTTGTTCTTCATCAGTTGAGCTTACGAGATAATATAACTAAGCTACTCACATACTTATGGAAACAGCCGAAGCGAATAACACAGGTACATCTAAGTAACTCAATTATATCTAAAAATAAAAATTCTTAGGTCAGTCTCAGGACAACATGTTGACTTCCCGCCGTTACATATTGTAGTGGTTACAAGTCCCAAGTTTAACAAAAGAATTTATTATATTTCAGAAAAAAGAAACAAAGTGGACCTTGCTGAAAGAATGTCAATATATTCATTGAAATTACCTACCAAATTACTTAGCACTAAAAGACCGCGGTAATTTTCTTCTATTTTTTCTTCGTTTTTAAAACTTTTGTTATTTATTATTCTATTAGTTTCTTTTGACTAGGCCTTCTGGTGTAAAATTTGTAGCCTGAGTTGCGACTGATCGTATTGTTTCTATTCATTAGGCTTCGTAGGGATTATATAATATTTTGTAATGGTTAAATCATGATGTAGGTATATATATTATAGTTTTGTCAGGGAAATAATGCAAGTGAGGTGAAATTTTATCCACTAATTAAGAACTGAATCAGTGTATATTGTGCTTATTTACCGACAGCTTATCTGTTATGCAATGACACCTTATCTGTCGTGCAATGAGACCGCCCAGATATAAGATTATTTTGACTCCATTTTGATTTATTGTGATCAGATTTATAATTCGTGACCAAGATTTAAATTTAGTGAATCCCTAAGCTATAAAATAGCTGGAGGTCTCTTATAAGAAAATTACACTAAATGATCTAACAGATATTAGAAACGTTTATGCCTTTGAATTTTTTAAACCACCGTTCCATTTTCTAAGTCATAAGCTGGAGATTATTTAGCTTATGTCTCAACATGGTAGTGGCTGTGATAGACATTGTTTCTCCAAGGGCATTTGTTACAAAAAGGAAATCGAAGTTATTTCAACTGTGTATCGCAACTGAGCTACGTGGTCATAGCCTCGACTTGTCAAAAGCTTCTTGCGTTCGAGTTTCCGAAATACATGTTAGCTTTTCTATAAACTAGGCGTAGGAGTGGCTGTGTGGTAAGTAGCTTGCTTATCAACCACATGGTTCTGGGTTCAGTCCTACTGCGTGGCACCTTGGGCAAGTGTCTTCTACTATAGCCTCAGGCCGACCAAAACCTTGTGAGTGGATTTGGTAGACGGAAACTGAAAGAAGCCCGTCGTTTATATATATATATATATATATATATATATATATATATATATATATATATATATATATATATATATATATATATATATATATGTGTGTGTGTGTGTGTGTGTGTGTGTGTGTGGTGTGTGTGTGTGTATGTGTGTGTTTGTGTCTGTGTTTGTCCCCCCAACATCGCTTGACAACCGATGCTGGTGTGTTTGCGTCCCCGTAACTTAGCGGTTCGGCAAAAGGGACCGATAGAATAAGTACTAGGCTTACAAAGAATAAGTCCTGAGGTCGATTTGCACGACTAAAGGCGGTGATCCAGCATGGCCACAATCAAATACCTGAAACAAGTAAAAAAGTAAGGAGTAAAAGAGTAATTAAAGATTCATATTTATAAGGTAGTGGAATGAGTGGTTGGGTATTCGGTTCACGATCTTGCGATTGTGAGTTCGATTCCTGTCGGTGTGTTGTGTCCTTGAGCAAGACATTCTATTTCCGTTTACTCCAGTCCACTCACCTGGCAAAAGCGAGTTGTACCTGTAATTCAAAAAGGGCCAACCGTGTAACATTCTGTGTCATGCTGAATTTCCCTGAGAACTATGTTAAAGGTACGCGTATGTGTGGAGAGGCTCAGCCACGTGTACGTTAATTTCACGAGAAGGCTGTTCCATTGATCAGATCAGATCAGCTGAAACACTCGTCGTCGTAAACGACAGAATGTCTGGATTGGTAGGAGGAGAAGTTAGAGAATGGCAACGTAAAGCAAATTAATAAGATTCAGCAAAATATCAAAAATACATGGCATGTTCAAAGCTGTAGTTTAATAGTTCCTGTACGATATTTGCCGATTATAGCATGAACAAAGAAGGATATGATGAATGCCAGTGTGACCCTCTCTCTTATTCTTTTATTTGTTTCAGTCATTTGACTGCGACAATGCTGGAGCACCGCCTTTAGTCGAACAAATCAAATCAAATATTTTGCCGAGCCAGGGACGTAAATAAACCAACATTGGTTATCAAGCGATGGTGGTGGGGGTTGGGCAAACACACACACACCAATACATACATACATTCATATATATATATATACATACATTCATATATAAACATACATACATTCATATATATATATATATATATATATATATATATAACAATTTTTTGCGTAATGAGATAAAAAACCAAGGTGGGTGTTGATATTAGAACATTTATAGATAGAAGGTCTTACAGCTGTTTCCAGGATATTTGTTAATTATATCCCTTCATCGGAGACGGTGTGAGAGGATGGTTAACTAATATATATATATATATATATATATATATACGACAGGCTTCTTTCAGTTTCCGTCTACCAAATCTACTCACAAGGCTTTGGTCGGCCCGGGGCTATAGCAGAAGACACTTGCCCAAGATGCCACGCAGTGGGACTGAACCCGGACCCATGTGGTTGGGGAGCAAGCTTCTTACCACAGAGCCACGCCTGCACCTATGTGAATAACTATGATTTCATATTTAATTACACCTAATATCATTTTATAATGCCAGAAATGAGGAAGCATATCACGGGTGCATTACTGTCAGAGATTTGCGTAATAGAAAAAAATAAAACAAAACAAAAAATACGTGTTGTTACTTTGTTTAAAGGTATTTCTCAGTAATTTTCTAACTGATTTATTAATGTTATTTTGTTATTTAAGAAAGAGTTATCTCCCTTCTCAACGCGATAAATTGCGCCCGCAACTGTTTTATTAATAAGCTCTTTGGCGTATTGCATGGTTATTGTATCTATTATTTCATTTCTAGGGTAATGACAAAGCGATTATCAAATATCGAGGCAGAACATTTAGCATGTGAATTGACTTACATAAATAAGATACTTCTGTTGAAAGTAAGGATAGATGATATACAAAGTATAAACTCACAATGTATTTCAGAGGTAAGATTCAGCGGTTTTTGCATCG
>NC_043006.1:78663921-78678921 GCF_006345805.1 Octopus sinensis | reverse complement strand
ATGTATATAATATATGCGACAGGTTTCTTTCAGTTTCCTTTTACCTAATCCACTCACAAAGCTTTGGTCGGTCCAAGGATAAAGTAGAAGAGACTTGCCTAAGTTGTCACCCAGTGGGACTGAACGCAGAACCATGTGGTTGGGAAGTAAGCTTCTTACCACACAGTCAAACTTATATACAAAATACATAGATGATTATTTCTACTCTAGGCACATGGCCTTGAAAATTTTGGGAGAAGGGGCCTAGTCGATTATATCGACCCCAGTGCGTAACTGGTACTTATTTAATCGACCTCGAAAGGATGAAAGGCAAAGTTGACCTCGGCGGAATTTGCACTCAGAACGTAAACACTGATGAAATACCTATTTCTTTACTATCCACAAGGGGCTAAACACAGAGGGGACAAACAAGGACAGACAAACGGATTAAGTCGATTACATCGACCCCAGTGCGTAACTGGTACTTAATTTATCGACACCGAAAGAATGAAAGGCAAAGTCGACCTCGGCGGAACTTGAACTCAGAACGTAACGGCAGACGAAATACCGCTAACCGTTTCACTCGGCGTGCTAACGATTCTGCCATCTCACCGCCTTAGAACTTATATAGATAATGAAATTTTGAAATACTGCTGTGATCTTTGCTTTTGTTCTAAACACACACATACAAATTTATGCATAAAGTGCATGTTATTTTAACCCCGTCTAACAATAATCAGCTCTATCTATCAGCTACTACGTGCACTTCTGAAGTGCATATCATAGTTGAGCAATGTGCTGGACTTCCCTAAAAACGCAGGTACGAGTTCTATGAACCAAAAATTAACTTTAAATAGAACATAGGAAGGATGTTTTGTATTCTTTCCACCGGGGATTTACTTTTAATTAATAGTTTCCAATTTAATATCGGTGCTAAACTTTAAGTGAGACATTTTTGGCTGTAAGTTTGAAAATTTGGGATCAATGGCCTAATTGTTGCAAAGCAATATATTTTTATTAGCTGAGTTTTAGTTAATTAGTGTCGTTACGGACA
This sequence comes from Octopus sinensis, assembly GCF_006345805.1. Lineage (NCBI taxonomy): Eukaryota > Metazoa > Mollusca > Cephalopoda > Octopoda > Octopodidae > Octopus > Octopus sinensis. The sequence goes on along the minus strand of NC_043006.1, from coordinate 78,677,888 downwards.
TACAAGGGCTTCATTTCCCCAGGCACACAATTGAATATATCAAGTATATTTATTTATGAAAATATTAGCAAATTCTTAGAATATTCCTTCGGGCACCTTGGGCAAGTGTCTTCTACTATAGCTTCGGGCCGACCAAAGCCTTGTGAGTGGACTTGGTAGACGGAAACTGAAAAAAGCCCGTCGTATATATATATTTGTGTGTGTGTCTGTGTGTGTGTGTATACGTCTGTGTTTGTCCCCCCCAACATCGCTTGACAACCGATGCTGGTGTGTTTAGGTCCCCATAACTTAGCGGTTCAGCAAAAGAGCCCGATAGAATAAGTACTAGGCTTACAAAGAATAAGTCCTGGGGTCGATTTGCTCGACTAAAGGTGGTGCTCCAGCATGGCCGCAGTGAAATGACAAACAAGTAAAAGAGTAAAAGAGTATGTATGATATCTTAAAACAGAAAATACAATTCAAAATAAAAAAAAATTGCACGCACAAAGCAAAGGAAACAAAAAGAGAAAGAAAGGAGAAAATGAAAGAAAAACCGTTTACGTATTTGCTTTGTAAGACATCTGATGTGAAATAGTGTGTCGAAACAGATATTGTTATATTCGGGGATGGTAATTTTTTGCCATTTAAACACACATATGTTCAGCTCTATTATTATAGTTTTGTTTCCTTGTGAAAGCTTTCGTAACACATCCCTGTGACCACTTCAACGACTCTTTATCCCAAGTGGCTCCTCTTTTTTTGCTTATTGGGATAAAGAGTCGCCGAAGACGTCACAGGATGTGAGTTGAACGAGTTTTAACAAAGAAACTAATAATAATAATAAATTTGAAGTAAATAACAAACATATAGAGATCGTGTTTAATTGGCAAAATATGGCCATCCCCAAGTATAACAAAATGAATAAGAGAAAACAAAATTTACACACCCTCTATAGAACAGTCTCAACTCGTACACCCAGCGAACAAAATTACCGAGACGTCGCCATGAAGAAAAGCAGGTGATATCCGCTGCATTAGCCACCCTACGTCATGGAGCGCCTTTTACAGGTGCGACACACCCTCGTCCAAATTTCATAGATGTGAGCGACAGAGTAGGAACCGAAGTCACCGGTGATATCAAGAGAAACCAGTGCAGAAAGGAACTATTAGTTAATGACTGTCTATTGTTTTTTAAATATTTATCTCATGAACCTCAGTTTTGCAGACATATACTTTTGAGTGTTTGGCCTAATTAACAAAGTTGGTCCAAATAATTTGTCACAACTCATGACATGCCGATGAGTTAGTGTCAGAATGACTAAGCTTCGAATCATTCTTCCACTGAGGTCGACTTTGCCTTTCATCTTTTCAGAGTCGATAAAATAAGTACCAGTTGAGCACTGGGGTCGATCTAATCGGCTTATCCCCTCCCTCAAAATTGCTGGCCTTGTGCCAAAACTTGAAATCAGTATTTGTATTACATGATTCACTTAGATGCTAGGAAATACAGGAGAAACAATTAAACTAGATAGTACGAATATGTCTTGTAAAAATGCAATAACATTGAAAATATTTTGATATTTTGATATTTCGACAGAAATTGTCTGATCATATTCGTGATGCAGGGTCTTATAATTCATTTTAGTCGTAAGAGCAAGCAGCATTGTAACCTTATGAAGGCCTATTTGTCAATTTATAAGCGTAAAATAATAGAAATCACTACCTAAAGGTACATTTTACTCTACTGCTTTCTGTTTAAAGAAAGGAATTGTTCTCATTGTGTGGTATCCTTTTACAATATGATGGACTGAGCCATTTGAAACACGAGCTTTCTTTTGTTGTTTCACGTCTACCTTCATAGAGTTATGAATGTAAGAATCCATATCAGAACTACACGCAAACAAAATACACATCGGCTGAGCGATCGTTGTTGCTGCTCTCTCCAACAAAATGTAAACCTCTCTGCGATATGTAATTCTACAACTTTAACTCAAAGAAAGAGTTGTTATTTCGAGAGAAAATCGATGTCACACGAAAGTGGAAGCATCTTCGATAGTCTCAATTCTCTTAATGTGATCAGATGTTTATAAGACAGCAGCTGATCGAATGTTTCAGAGTTCCAGTTGATTTTCGAAGATTTATTTTTTAATTGTTCGGATGATATAGTTTAAATATTTAATTTGTAACGGGCGTAGTTGACATTTGGAAGACGACTAGGATATTCTTTGAGATTTTGTTGTTGTATACACTTAGGAGATGGAACACAAAGCAGAAGGTATCCGTTTCTGCCTGCCTGTCTGTCATTCACTTTCACACTTGCTCGATCTGTGCGTGTATCCGCGGTGAGCTGCCTGTATATATATATGTATATATATATATATATATATATATATATATATATATATATATATATATATATATATATATATATATATATATATATATATATATATATATACATATATATATATATATATATATATATATATATATATATATACACAAATAGAGGTTACAAACCTCATTCAGAGATAGCAAAATCTTATGAATGTACTGGTTAGTTACTTATACAAAGAATGTTGAATATTACAGTTAATACTCAACTGCAAGGTAACTATATAAACCGTGGTTTATATATATTTATTTGTTATTATAAGATGAGAAAATTGAGAGGTAATTAATAAATTATTGTTTATTTATTTTTAAAAATTGATAAACATCCCTTACAACTGTTTCAATTCCAGACCTTCAGAAAATTAATTAATAAAAATAAAAAAATTATTTGGAAGTTGAATCTCGTCAGATGTAGTTTTCTCAACATGCAGGAATTGAACACCTATTTTGTATATTTTAAACTACCTCCGACGAGATTTGACTTCCAAATTATTTTAAATTTAATTAACTAATTTTCTGAAGGTCTGGAATTGAAACAGCTGTAAGGGATGTTTTTCAATTTTTAAAATTAATAAGCAATAATTTATCAATTACCTCTCTATTTTTTCATTTTATGATATATATATATATATATATGTGTATATATATATGTATATATATGTATATATATATATATATATATATATATATATATATATATATATATATATATATATATATATATATATATATATATATATATATATATGTGTGTGTGTGTGTGCCTAAATCTAGAGAGTAGCGTAACCATCAGTTATGTATGCTGTTAGTAACATTCTGATTTTTTTGTTTTATTTGAAGGTTGCCATTGTTTGTTGGAAGATACAAAACTTCAATACGACAGCCAACATACTTTGTGCTTTTCACTCCCCAGCAATTTATAACGTGAAGAAAGCATGGGACTGGTTCAAGATGAAATATCCCTTCACATATCAGTACGTATTTTTACTGTTGCTAACCATATACACCAAATAATAATAATAATAATAATAATAATAATAATAATAATAATAATAATAATAATAATAGCAGGGTTTATACTGTTTCAAGTATTCTCACCAAATTTCAGATTCCCTCCTAATCTCCGTTATCTCAAATAATTGGAGCCATATTTCTTTAAAAATAGATACTACCCGATAGTAAAACCAGTCGAAAAATGTTCTGTTCAATAATTATTTCATTCAGCCGTTTAACATCATTAAAACTGGAACAAAATTAAATAGAGTGTTAAAATTTTCCTAAAATTTGCGAGTTTAAAATAGCGTAGCATATCCTATATAATATACATTTAGGTGGTATCTACAATCACAGCAGATGCACCTCTACTAACCAAAATAAGGTTTACAGACGTAGGTTCAGAGTCTCCCGAGATTAACAGATATCTCCGCATTGATGTGGGTGGAAGGTCCATCATCACCGAATCATTTTTTTACCTTCTGAGCAGTTCCCGGTTTCCCTTCCGTTCAGCGTTAACTCAAATACTTGTGAGTCATATTTCGTTTAATATAAACACCAGGAACATGTTCTATTCAACAAATATTTTATTCGACTGAGAAACCAGGATGAAAATCCTGCTGTAGATGGATGTTTTTAATTAGTTAAAAGGTGAATCTCAATCGCTTAGTATTAAAAGTGAGAGAAAGTTCAATACGATGTTAAAATTTCGGTAATATCTGTAGGATTAAAACAGCTTAGCATATCATATATAACATGTTTGACTGATAGGTCTCACATTAATCTCAGGTTAACGGTACCAATAGCCTTAAGCAATCTGACCATACCTCGCTTTCCATACCAGTATACTTTTGTGTTGCACATGTTCAGACTAGGCGTCAGCGGCATCATTACTACATCCCTCTAAGACTTTGAACAAGTCATGTGACTTTGTCACAACCAGTATATACAGATAAGAGCAATGGCATTTTCTTTCTTAGGTTAAGCAATTGAAACATTGAAGTAATATGTATGTCATTTCAGTTGTGATTCGATTATTACTGAGTGTCAAAGATAGTCTATTTGTTAAAACTTCGAAACCAGAGGGATCTCCAGGGATATGAAGTTAATATTAAGATGATATCTGGCAAAAATCTATTGGATACGATGTAAGATAATTTGAAAAATTTCAGCGTAGGTACCTACGACACCTAGACTAAAGTATCCACCTTAGAAACATACACAACACTTGAATGGGATTAGTGTGTGGCACATGGCATACAGCAGCATCATTTCATTTGTTCGTTTGTGGTTTTTCCCTTTTTCATGGCAGTTAGAAGGAAACTAAATATATCAAAATTTTCATGTTCAATTTGTCGTTTTCTACTGTCAATTTAATTTTGCTGAGAAAATATTCGCAGAGTTGATTGATGGCAAATTAGTGCCATTTATTCGTTAAAGTTAATATTTTATTTCATTTTTGTAAGCGTAGTACTTATTCTATCGCTAAGTTACATGGATCTAAACATACCAGAATCAGTTGTCAAGCGATGTTGGGGGCCCCAAACACAGACTCACAAACATATATATACGACGGCCTTCTTTCAGTTTCCGTCCACCAAATCCATTCACAAAGCTATGGTCGGCTCGAGGCTATAGTAGAAGACATTTGCTCATATGTATGTATGTATGTATGTATGTATGTATGTATGTATGTATGTATGTATGTATGTATGTATGTATGTATGTATGTATGTATGTATGTATGTATGTATGTATGTATGTATGTATGTGTGTGTGTGTGTGTATTTATATATATAGAGAGATAATATATATATATATATATATATATATATATATATATATATATATATATATATATATATGTGTGTGTGTGTGTACGTTGCCTGGTCTTTAGGTGTGTTACACTCATTATTGCTAGGTTGTGGGTTCGATTCCCTGACTGGGCGACACGTTGTGTTTTTAAGCAAAAGACTTTATTTCACGTTGCCCCAGTCCACTCAGCTGCAAATGGGTAAACCTGCAAGGGCTAATCGTTCGATACATATTCCTACGCTATATATGCTTCGAAGATATGTTCCTCACTCTGTATGTTTAATAATTCTTGTATGTCTAACAGTTCGTTTCAGAAACTTTCATCAGTTTTCTTCGAAGATAATTGTCGATCCTACCGCAATGCGTTTAGAAAAGCTATTGATAATCCACCGTACATTCCTTGGATTTCCCATTTTCTAAACCACACAGTAATTCCAACATGGAAAACTTACATACATGGTTGGAAGAAAAACCGAATCCGAAATTTACTAAATGAGAAACTACAAACACTTGAATGTAAAAGTTACATAGCCAATGCAAACTTGTATATCTCAGGGTTAACAACCAAAACCCGAAGTTATAGGGAATGGAGGAATATGAGTGACCCGATGATAAAGCGATCTATTAAAGATCCAGAAACTAGTGAAGAAAATAAGCCTGTAAATACAACTGCACATAAAGTATCATATAAAGAATGTTTTCCGGAAGTTAATAAATATCACATAAATATCAAGGACGTAGATATCCAGAATAGAGGAGGTTCGTATGAAAACACACCTCAAAAATTGTATAAAGCAAAGTTAAATCTCGACGATTTAACTAAGAAAAAAGCCTATCGACTCCGCACTCATTATCAAGTACAAAGTTATGAATTAAAATCCAGCGAGGAAAAAAGTGGAAAATCAACTTCTACAAAATCCAAAACAGATTCTTCTCCGATGGCTAGTACTTCAGATAATTCGCCAAAATCTACGTCGACCAGTAACAACGCTAACGGTGAAGAAACTACTTCTATCGCATCAAGTATTACTTTGCCAACAGAAAATATTATAAATGAATTGAGTGTTCCAAATAATAAAAGAAAAACAAATCGAGTAGGAAAACATAACGAAGCCATTCAGGAAGTGAACGAAAATATCTCTGCACCGTTAGTTGCAAGTCAAAACACGAAAGACGGGCAAATAACTGGTGGTAGGCGATTGCTTTCAACACCAAACTCTGACTGCAGTGATTACAGGGAGGTTATTCAAATTTCTCAAGAATATGTTAAAGCGAATGGTTCACAAAATATATACGAACCCCTTCCGCAATTCAGTTTCTCTCAATCAAACGTTTTGAGCGAGAATGTTAACAACTTTGTTCCGACAATGAGACAGAGGAGTGAAACTTGTTTTCAGTTTGTTTACCCTTTGTCAATGAATCAAAACAAGAGCGAACCAGAATACTTTCAAGGCGTTTCAGTTTCTTCATCTATAGAAAAACTCAGTAGAACATTTTCAGATTTTTCAAGAGAAAAGTTATCTTTCGAAAATTTGAGTAAAGAAGTTAGTATTTTTCAAAGAATTCCTGATGAAACAAACTCTTTAAAACACAAGCATGAAGAAGCTGGCATTTTAGAACATGACTTTGAAGAATCTCATGCCGTGGAACAAGTTTCTAAAGAAATTGGCGTTTTCCATACAATTTCCGAGCCGGCTAGTATTTTGAAAAATATTCCTGGAGAAGATCGTGACCTTCAAGCAATTTCTGGTGAAGCTAAACCTTTCTATAACGTCTCCGACGAAGAGAGTATTGCCGAAAAATTTCAGGAAGTATCCTGTGCCTTCAAAAACCTTCGCGATGAAATTATTGCATTGGAAAAATTGCCGGATGAAACCAATGTTTTTGAAAACATTCTTAACGAAACTGATGCTTTTGATAAAATCCATGACGTGGCCGGGGCTTTTGAAATTTTTGTCAAAGAAGTCGGTTGTTTCGAAATGCTTCTTCACAAAGAAGACGCTTTCGAGAAAATTCGTGAAATAGCCGATGTTGTGAAAACAATTCTTGAAGAAGTTAGTGGCTATAAAAATGCTTATAAACAAGTTACTGATAACGTCTCGGATACATTAGTAAGTGAGGCAAGCATAGATCTAAACAAACAAATTAATGAGAAACAGGAGAATAAAAGACGTGAAGTTCCTTTGAAATTGAGTTACTCTAAGTCAAGTATTTCCAGTAGGAGCAGTGTTAGATCAATGAGTTACATATCAAGTAAAAAACATTTAAAAAATATCAACGGGAAAGATACTAAGGACCAGTCTGTTAGATTTAATATTTACAAGCCAAATATTTCAACAAAGATAACAAGTAGAATGTCATGTCACTCGATGAGTGATGTAATGAAACCTAGCCCAGCTTCTTTCAGATCATCCAATGAATCAGTTAAAAGTAATAGCACAGCTCCATGTGTTCAGGCATCGAAGACTAAACTGTTTAAAAGAAATATTCCTCAAAATTCTACTCAAAAGACGAGGCTGAAAAAGAGTGGCGAGAAAACAGAAGCGAACACCAAAAGAGAGAATATATTGCAAGCGAAAAACAAATATCTGGTAAATATAACATCTGTTGCAAGAGTGATTTTTGTATACATTCATGTATATACATTATATGTACACATGCATACTCACTCACACACACACACACACCCACACACACACACACACACACACACACACACACACACACACACACACACACACGCACACGCACACACACACACATACACAGTAAATGTAATATTTGTCCGATTTAGAATGTATTCACCAAGATGACCACCCCGTTGGGAATTCAGGACTGCTAAAAAGTTCCTGGCTTTGAATAAAAAAAATACATGAAGACCTATTAATTATAATTTTATTCAACATATTCGTCTCTCCGATTCATACACTTATGACTGTTGTCCTTCAGTTTTTCTAAGCCCTGTAAAAGAATACAGAAATTTGGGAACTTTTTAGCACCCCTTGAATATATATATATAATGGACGCAGGTTGTGTGTCAAATAGCTAGCTTGAGGCGGTGGCCTCTTGGAGCTAATCAGCGACAGCTTTAGTCTTATATTTATAAGGCTGCCATATAAGTATGGCGATAACTATTAATTTCCAGTAACGCTGCCGTAATCTCCTTTAGAGAGACTTAGTAATTTTAATATTTCTATTGTATATATATATATATATATATATATATATATATGCACCGTCTCCGATGAAGGGATATTATTAATTAGTATCCTAGAAACAGCTGTAAGACCTATCTATAAATGCTCTAATATCTATACAGCTTTGGTTTTTTTATCTTATTACGCAAAAAATTCTTATACACACACGCTGAGATAGAACCAACGTTGAACCCTTTATTCGCAATATTACCGAATCTGGAACTTAACTATGGTCTTTCTATAGCACTTATTCAGCATCACCTGACACCTTTGGGTCTCAATGACACCATTATCTCTTATATATATATATGAAAAGGAAATGAACAAAATGCTGACAAAATAATTTAAGTAAGGGAGAGTGTATTTAATTAGGTGAAAGTTATTTTTACCGGTTGCGCATTTGTTATGCTTATCAAAAGATATTTTTTAAAGAGAGATAGAGTTCCTTTCTGATAGATTTTTTTCTCTTATCTGTATATATATATATATACATATATATATATATATTTATATATATGCATACATGCACACACACATATATGTATGTATGTATGTATGTATGTATGTATGTATGTATGTATGTATGTATGTATGTATGTATGTATGTATGTGTGTGTGTGTTGTGTGTGTATAAGTATGTATATAAGTAAACGTTCAAAGGGTAAAGGTTAACGGACTCTATAAAGCTTCAGCTGGCTGATCTTTATCAAACAGGTCTGAAAAAAACTTCGAGTTCACAGTCAAACTTTTCCTTGTAAAAGTTAATTAATATGTACGCAATTAAAAAGTACTGAGCGATCAAACAGCTGGTGACTCAATGGGCAAAATAGACAGAAGAGTCCATCGTCTTGTATTATTCTAATAAACATCTTTCCAACATCTACGATAATCACTCTCAGACATCTCCATACAAAAACTTAACTATTATTAATATAAAAGTTATTAATATTTAGCATGTAATAGTTATAAAAGTTATTTGCGTAGTTAATTACAGAAGAAAATGAAAATATTTTTATATTTAATTATTAATTAAATATTTAACTTCTTGAAGTTATGATAGTTATTCATTTTATTGCAGCAGATTAAAATATTCTAGATTTAATCATTAATTAAATGTTTAACTTGTAATAGTTATAATAGTTATTCTTCTAGTTAATTCTAGAGTTTTCTAAAAATGTGTAACTAATGTTAACTATTTAACTTTTAGTAGTTGTAATAGTTGTGAAGGCGCATGGATCAGTGGTTAGAGCGTCGAGCTTACAATCGTGAGGTTGTGAGCTCGAATCCTGGACCGTGCTGCGTGTTGTGTTCTTGAGTAAGACACTTTATTTCACGTTGCTCCAGTTAACTCAGCTGTAGAAATGAGTTGTGACATCGTTGGTACCAAGCTGTATCGGCCTTTCCCTTGGATAACATCAGTGGTGTAGAGAGGGGAGGCTGGTATGCATGGGCGACTGCTGGCCTTCCATAAACAATCTTGCCCGGACTTGTACCTCGGAGGGTAACTTTCTAGGTGCAATCCTATGGTCATTCATGACCGAAGGGGGTCTCCCCACAGTTGTAATAGTTACTCATCCATTTAATTACAGAAGTTGATAAAAATATTAAACATTTAATAGTTATATTTGTTATCTATAAAAAAGTCTAGATGAAGAAAAAGTCTATATAAAAAAAGAACAAGAAAAAATATTCTATTTAATTACTATTCTAGAAACAAAGAATATTAAATACAGAGAAAAAAGTATCTAAGGGTACCGGTGGCGGAAGATGTTGCAAATGCCGCGCTGAAACAGATTCACACTTAAACAAAGGTTAATGTTTCATTTTCTACTTTTTATGTGTGTGTTGTGTCTAGTAAAGTTGATGTCGAACACAAGCATGAAACAAGATTTTACAAGTTTTCGTCGTTTTGAAAGATTGGATTGGATTTAGTGGGATGGAGTGTTACAATCAGTCGATCATCTGATTCTAAATATCCTTGTGGTATTTAGTTACAATTTCGAACATTTGGATTTCTAATCCTATTGTGTTTACTTGATCCTTCATGCTTCAGAGTCAATGAAATAAGCACTGCTTAGAAACATTTAATCTCGCTTTATAGACCTATCTGAGACGCAAATCCCTCACTCCTTCTTTATAGACATCTTTGCTATCCAGCCAACACTTTATACTGAAAATTCACTATAGAAAACTGTACGTACTTCATATGTAGATTTTACTTTCTTCGTCTCTTACCGTTTTCATGCTGATATCATCTACAAGAGCTTCTAGTTATTCTGGTTCAAAGATTCCCTCATCCATTTCTCAAAATAACCTTCCTGCCCGTACTATAGCGCAGCAAGCTCAAAATCAGAAGTACATGGTTCTATTGTGAAATGCTTAAACTTCTAAGTAATGATTTTCTTGTGACGAAGAATAAGTAATTGCTCTATGGGTGCTGGTGATTCGAGAAATTAATTGGCATATGAGAATATTACTAATGAGAATATTTAGGCACTTTGTAAGGCGGCGAGCTGGCAGAAACGCACGCCGGGCGAAATGCTAAGCAGTATTTCGTCTGCCACTACGTTCTGAGTTCAAATTCCGCCGAGGTCAACTTTGCCTTTCCTCCTTTCGGGGTCGATTAAATAAGTACCAGTTACGCACTGGGGTCGATATAATCGACTTAATCCGTTTGTCCTCTTTGTGTTTAGCCCCTTGTGAGTAGTAAAGAAATAGGTATTTCGTTTGTCTTTACGTTCTGACTTCAAATTCCGGTGAGGTTGACTTTGCCTTTCATCCTTTCGGGGTCGATTAAATAAGTACCAGTTATGCACTGGGGTCGATGTAATCGACTTAATCCGTTTGTGTGTCCTTGTTCGTCCCCTTTGTGTGTAGACCCTTGTGGGCAGTAAATAAATAAAAATCATTAGCACGCCTGGCAAAATGATTAGAAGTATTTCGTCCGTCTATACATTCTGATTTAAAATTCCGCTGAGCTCGACTTTGCCCTTCATCCTTTCGGGAGTCGATAAACTAAGAATAAGTACGAGTTGAGCACTAGGGTCGATGTAATTGACTTAGCTGGCTTCGTGTCAAACTTTCAAACCAATATTTAAGCACCTGATGTTGAAATATTTCACACAGTTGATACTCTTTATTTTATATGATAGGACAGGTTTATTTTATTTTTTCTGATTAGCACTGCCACGGCATTCGTTAAAAGCCGAGTTTAGTAGTTTTATTAGTCTGTATGAATTAGAAAAGGTATTGACGAAGAGATTAGAAACTCACAAATCTTGGGGCTTATTAACAACTGTCAGTATTTTGATGAGCATTTCGACATTGCAAACGTATTCATTCGACTCTCAGTTCTTAGCTTCTGCTTGCTACGAGGAACAACGATCAAATCATGTAGGTAAGCTTCCGGCGATGGATTGGCGTCAAATCCAGGAAAACCCTTAAATCTCATCCGCTTAAGGTTATAAATAGCTAAAACTAATCACTGCCCCTCGTAATTTATCTCAACACTTAGAAACCATTTATTTCATAAAAATAACAAATTTAATGTTTAAATAAATATATTTATATGCATTTTTCATTTTGTTTTGTTTTAGAGCATCACATTGTTCAAAATTCGAACCGCTCCGCTCTGAATCTACGGGATAAAATGAGATCAAAGATAAGGGAAATACTTCTGAAAAAGTTCAAAGGGAATTGTTCAGCTACGAGTCTTGATCAGACTTTATATAACTTCTATAAAATCAAAGGTGGGAAAAGCTGTTCCTCGGCATATTTCGATCTCTGGAATTGCTCCCTTTGTGGTAGTGATGTTTGTATCTACGCTGATCTTCCTCAGTCTTTACTCCTGTGTTTTCAGAAAGCAGCAAACTGTTACACCTTTCAAAGTCAATATAACGTCAGAATGTTTCTGAAATCCTACATTTTCACAGAAATGGAAAAATTGTTTACCGAAAGTAAAAATTAACATTCTTTCTTGAAAACGAAAAACAAAAAAAAAACAAAAAAAACAAAACAAAACAAGAAGGTAAACTAACATAACACACACACACATACATCTCATACACATACGATGAAATAAAGCAATACATATTTTAACATACTGAAGTCTAAGAGTAAAATATTCGAGTTAAAACAAGTATTGATTCTTGACCCCCTCCTCTCTGCGGTACGTATCATTGTGTTGTATTTACAGAAAGTGGCAGAATGGCTAGCCCGTTGGGCTTGCAGTATTTGTACTGGTAATTTAAGTTCCGGGTTCAATTCCCTCCACTATCAAACTTTGTCTTTCATCCCCCACCCAGGGTCGATAAAATAAATACGAACCAGCATACGTGTTCTCTTTTTCACTGATCTTCAGCTTTATGTGAACATCCGCTGGGCAGCTAATTTCCAAAACTGTGCACAGTTTCTCTTCCCTATTCCAAATCATTATATCAGGTCTGTTGTGCTTACATTTTACTGAGGTCTTCACTGGTTCAATACACCAGTATTCCTTTTTATTATGAGTGGTTATGATATACTCCGCCCCTCTCAAAACATGTGTTTGTGTGTGTGTGTGTGTGTGTACTTACGTGCTATGTTTAAAATGAATATATATATATATCGGACGGAACGAAAAGCATCACAGCAGTGACTTGTGACTACTCAGTATTTTTATACATAACACGTCCATCATCGAATATCTTCGGACGAATAATGCAGTAAATTTACCTTTTAACGATGTATTTACGTGAAATATGATACATAAATGGATATTTTAAGCTAATCCTGCTTCTATTGCTTACTGCATATAACTGACGCCGTCGGTTATGACGACGAGCGTCGCTGTTGATCAGGTCAACGGAATCCCCCGCTAGTGAAACTAACGTGCAAGTGACCGAGCAATCCGCAAGTACGACTACCCTTAACGTAGTTCTTAGGCAGATTCATTGTGACACAGAATATGACAAGGCTAGGGAGGCGCAATGTCCCAGTGGTTAGGGCAGCGGACTCGCGGTCGTAGGATCGCGGTTTCGATTCCCAGACCGGGCGTTGTGAGTGTTTATTGAGCGAAAACGCCTAAAGCTCCACGAGGCTCCGGCAGGGGATGGTGGTGATCCCTGCTGTACTCTTTCACCACAACTTTCTCTCACTCTTACTTCCTGTTTCTGTTGTACCTGTATTTCAAAGGGCCGGCCTTGTCACTCTCTGTGTCACGCTGAATATCCCCGAGAACTACGTTAAGGGTGCACGTGTCTGTGGAGTGCTCAGCCACATACACGTTAATTTCAGGAGCAGGCTGTTCCGTTGATTCGGATCAACCGGAACCCTCGTCGTCGTAACCGACGGAGTGCTTCCAGCATGACAAGGCTAGCTACTTTTGGATTACGGGTACAACTCATTTTTGCCTGCTGAGTAAACTGGAACAACGTGACATCAAGTGTCATGTTGAAGGATACCAGCAAACAGACAACCGTACGATCGTGAGCGCCTGCACATACAACATATAACGGACATACATACATACATACATACATACATACATACATACATACATACATACATACATACATACATACATACATACATAAATACATACATACATACA
>NC_043006.1:78583921-78661421 GCF_006345805.1 Octopus sinensis | reverse complement strand
ATGGTAGATTCCAAAAGATAGTTTCAGCAAATAGTAGTAGTGAGACATGGTTATGGTTGCAGAAGGGAAAGCTGAAGAGGGAGACAGAAAGTTTGTTAGTAGCTGCACAGGATCAAGTATTAAGGACTAATTTGATAAAAGTCAATAATAATGATAATAATAATAATAATAATAATAATAATAATAATGATAATAATAATCCTTTTTACTATAGGCACAATGCCTGAAATTTGGTGAGAGGGGGAAGTCGATTAGATCGACCCTGTATGCAGCTAGTACTTAATTTATCAACCCTGAAAGGATGAAAGGCAAAGTCGACTCCGGGGAAATTTGAACTCAGAACGTACAGACAGGCGAAATACCGCTAAGCATTTCGCTCGGTGTGCTAACGATTCTGCCAGCTCACTACTACTACTACTACTACTACTACTACTACTACTACTACTACTACTACTACTACTTATAATAATAATAATAATAATAATAATATTTATTCGTAGCTTCTTAGTGTTGTGGTTTCTCGTTTCCCTTTGGTCCCTATAACATTTTCTGCTTTTTAAGGATCACCTTCTACTTCTACTACCAAATACACGCATAACTGCTCACATTCCCCAATAAACTTGGTCATTGGTTAAAATTGATGAACAACCCTTCAGTTGTACATTCGCTGCACCCAGCGTGAATGCCATATCGCAGGAGATAAATACATGAATATGATCCACCCGATATCCATTGATACTACGGCCTGTACTGTAATCATTCCAGGAATACGGACTATGATCGTAAGAAACATCCAGTTTGTGGAAACGCGCATAGTGGTGCATTAAAATATTTATAAATTCCATCCATGGAATTTTATCATTATTATTACTATATTTATCCTACATTATATCGGCGCAGCTCAATGCAACCCCATAAGACTGCTATTGCTAGTTGGTATCATTAGGCTGTAGCCGGCAATATAAAATAGGAAATTTATATACATACTCAAAAGCGTTTCCCGTAAATGAACATAAAGGATATATATATATAAACACACACACACACACACACACACACACACACACACACACACACACACACACACACACACACACACACACACACACACACACACACACACACAGAGTCTGATAGTCTTTTATGCTCGTTAACTCCTTGATCGTTGGTGCAAGGACAACAAAACTCAAACCAGCAACTCCTCTAATCCCAGGGAATGTCCTAATGGGGTCTATGTTTTTAAGGCCCGCCTAATTGGGGCTCCACTGACTCCCCTATTTTTACTGCATTTTAAACTAAATACATAGTATTGACAACCAAGTCGGAGCAATGACAATGAATTTCATATCCACGAAGACCCAGGGAGTTTCGTAAGGCGGTTCAGTTTCTGAAGGGCCGCTTAAATGGGGCCTCACTAACCCCACCTATTTTTACTGCATTTACCTCGCTCCTACACTTATTGATTAAATTATGATCAGCATCAGTGCTTGGCACATTTTTAGAAATAAGTTTCATCACAAAACGGTAGACGGCCGCGATAAAACGCAAGATTGCAGCGCAACTAGACGTAATATAATATGCACCGTTGAGATCCCTTTCATCTTTCATCTCTGCTATCTTTTCATATTTCTATATTTCTTTATTATCGCCTTATGATTTGTAGTTATATTATAGTAAACTATTAACGGTGGCAAGCTGGAAGAATCGCTAGCACGCTGATATTTTTTCCGTCTTTATGTTCTGAGTTCAAATTCCACCGAGGTCGACTTTGCCTTTCACCCTTTGAGATCGATAAAGCTAAGTACCAGTAGAACACTGGGTTGATGTAATTGACTAGCCACTCTTCACAATTTTCGGGCTTTGGGCCTTTAGTAGAAAGAAGAAACGTATACTGAAATGTTGAATATTGTCTTCTAAAACATATTCTTTTCGTTTTAAGAAAACATTATAGATCTCTTTTGGTCATATTCAAGTGATTTGTAGAAGGAAGTAATTGCATACCGCGACAATTGTACCTTTTATGGCTGAGACTTATGAATGATAGAATTATTGCAAAAGAAAATATAAACTGGATTGTTGACTCTGATTATACGAGATACGTTTGATAAAAAAAAATATCAGTTTCTTATACAGACAAATAAGAGATTAACAGGAAAAGATATAGAATATTTATAATACATCTATGGCTTCTCAAGTTTCTTAACGAGGAATGTATTGTGAGTAAGATTGGTACAAATGACTAGACTAGGTTGAAGTCACGGTTTACTGATGTCTTAGTTCGATCTTTTGGGATTCAAAGAAATGAGAATTATTACCAGTAGAAGGCGACGAGCTGGCAGAATCCTTAGTATGTCGGACAAAATGCTGAGCAGTATTTCATCTGTCTTTATGTCCTGAGTTCCAATTCAACTGAGGTCGTCTTTGCCTTTCATCCTTTCGGGGTCAATAAAGTAAGTACCAGTTGAGCACTAGGGTCGATGTAATCGGCTTATCTCCTTCACCGAAATTTCTGGCCTTGTGCCAAAATTTGAAACTGCTATTTAAGAGATTTATCAAGGTGGTGAGCAAGCAGAATCGTTAGCGCGCCAAGCAAATGCTGAGCGGCAGTTCGTCCGTCTTTATGCTCTGGGTTCAAATTCTGCCGTGGTGGTCTTTGCCTTTCATTCTTTTGAGTTCGATAAAATAAGTATCAGTTGAACACTGGAATCGGTGTAGTCGATTATCCCACTTCTCCCAAAATTTCGGACCTTGCGCTTATAATACAAATAATTATTTTTGATTTATTTTCGAGTTCACGCACGCACAATATAAGTTCTGAAGAGGTAGACTTTGCCTTTCATCTTTTAGGAGTCGATAACTTAAGTAACAGTTGAACCCTGAGGTCGATGTAATCGACTTATACCTCTTCCGAACTTGCAGGTGCTAAAATTGGAAACCAACATGAGAAGGTGAAATAGAGATAGTTAACCATGTATCATTCATGCTGTGTCTGAGTTGATTATATTTTTATTCGTGAATTTTGTGCCCGCACACTAGATCTGCATAATGTATTGGACTATAGAGGAGGCACAATGGCGCACCGGTTAGGGAAGAGGACTCGCGGTCATAGGATCGATTCCCAGACCGGGCGTTGTGAGTGTTTCTTAGCGAAAACACCTAAAGCTCCACGAGGCTCCGGCAGGGTGTGGTTGCGAGCCGTGATGTACTCTTTCACCATAACTTTCACTCTTCCTGTTTCTGTTGTACCTGTATTTCAAAGGGCCAGACTTATCACACTCTGTGTCACGCTGAATCTCCCCGAGAACTACGTTAAGGGTACATGTGTCTGTGGAGTGCTCAGCCACTTACACGTTAATTTCACGAGCAGGCTGTTCCGTTGATCAGATCAACTGGAACCCTCGTCGTTGTAACCGATGGAGTGCCACGTTATCGGATTAGAAGGAGGTTATATTTGTCAAAGAAGGCTAAAACTGAAGCGATTACTTTTATTTCTGTTATTTTCCTGTTCAAATATAATATTCTATCTGTCCCATAGACTGCAGTTATAACAGTCAGAGAAAGTGAATAAGTTCACAAGTTGTATCATATATTCTCCCATGATAGAACGAAATTTATTTAGAAATATTTATCTTTATTCCTTGAAGTCAAGGCTACGAGGTGTCAATGAACAAACATAAAGGTTTTTATATCATATTATTCTGTGTAACTGCATGTTAAAGTGTCTAACAACAGGAATTAAACGCTACATATGACTGATTAGCTTTTGCCACTTTTATTGCCTTTGTAAAAAAAAACGTTTTACTTTTGATTATATATATGAAAAAAAAACCGTGCGAGAATTACAAATATCATGAATAGAATTTTACATATCTGTCTGTCGTCTATCTCTCTCATACTTTCTCTCTATATACACACATACACAGACATGCAGGGAGTAAATAGACACCCTTAATTTTCAAAAATCTTTTATTTAATACGCAAAGTGAACAATTGAAATATAATCGGTAGGTAGAACTACATAATTTAGTATTTAGTTAATATTCCCTTTGCAGTTTTTTAATTCAGAAACTCTTTTTGCCATTGAACTGATGAGCTTTGTGATTGTCTCTTGTGGAATTTCTGCCCACTTTTCACGCAACAATCGAAACAATTCATCTTTAGATTTAGGTTTCGGTCGAGTTTTTCGTATAGCTCTATCTAGTATGCTCCAAAGATTTTCAATTGGGATCATGTCAGGAGATTGGCTCGGCAAAGGAAGCTTTTTGATCCCATTTTCACTCATCCATTGTTGATTCCTTTTCGCTGCGTGTCATGGAGCCCTATCTTCCATGAATAGAAACTTATTTTTCGTTATGTTATCGTGTGAATACATTGGAAGTAGTCCTTCCTCAAGTATTTCGATGTATTTCTCAGAGTTTATGGTTCCAACACATTCGATCAGCTCAGAACGACCATTGCTGGTGACAGCTCCCCATACCATTACAGAGATACCGCCATGTTTCACAGTTGGTTGGAGTCGTTTCAAATCAAATTCTTGATTGGGAAGCCTCCAGACCCAAACACGTCCACTGTCTAAAAATAATGCAAATCTGGATTCATCTGAGAAAAATCACTCTATCCCAAAATGAACTGGATTTTTCTGACATCTCCTTAGCCTATTTCGTTCTTTCCATAATATTAATTGGTTGAAGGAGAGGTTTTCTTCTAGCTGCTCGCCCATAATACCCAAGATTATGCAGATATGTAACACACGTTCTTGGGCGAACTTCTAGCTGTTTTGCAATGTCAGAAGCCTTCGAACGGGGTTCGTTTACCACAATTCTCTTCAAACAGTGAAGCGTCCTTTCCGAAAGCCCAGGTCGGCGGGGACGAGGATTTGTTGATTCTTTTCCTTCGCTTTTGAATTGCACTATAATTCTATTAAGAGTAGCAAGAGGAATTTGAGGATTTTCGGCAATTTTTCGCTGGCTAAAACCAGTCTCAGATTGCTCAACAATATGACCTCTTTGAAAATCTGACAGTTCTGCTGAATTTTTTTGGTTGGCATGGTTAGTCTTCGCAGATGTTTAATGTAATGGCATCTGCAATGAAAAAGAGTAATTACATTGTAAATTCTACACCGCTCAAAAACATATTAAGACGCTTAAATCAGAAATTTTGAAAATTAAAGGTGTCTATTTACTTCCTGCATGATTGTACATATATATATATATATGAGAAACACACCAATGTATGTGTGTGTATGTGTGTGTGTGTGTGTGCGCGCGTGTGTGTGTGTGTGTGTGTGTGTGTGTGTGTGTGTGTGTGTGTGTGTGTGTGTGTGTGTGTGTGTGTGTGTGTGTGTGTGTGTGCGCGTGTCTGCGCGCGCGCTTGCGTGAACTCGAAAAGAAATCAAAAATAATTATTTGTATTATAAGCACAAGGTCCGAAATTTTAGGGGCAGGGGGATAGTCGATTACATCCCTCCCAGTGTTCGACTGATACTTATTTCATCGACCGCGAAAGAATGAAAGGCAAAAACCACCTCGGCAGAGTGTTATGCTCTTCGTCAGAAAAGACTGAAAAGAAAAAAGGGAGAGTAAAAAAACGTGTAAGGAATAACTATTCAGTATGATCAAATGGCCCTGTATATATATACGCACAGTTGTACAGAACCGCCACTTCCTTATCTTTAGTATTATTCTTGACGAGCTGGTAGAATCTTTAGCACGCAGGGCGAAATGCTTAGCGGTATTTCGCCTGTCTTTACGTTCTGAGTTCTAATTCCGCCGAAGTCGACTTTGCCTTCCATCCTTTCGGGGTCGATAAATTAAGTACCAGTTGCATACTGGGGTCGATCTAATCGACTGCCCCCCTCCCCCAAAATTTCGGGCCTTGTGCCTAGAGTAGAAAAGATTATTCTTATCATTACCATTTCCACTTGAGATCATACTCTGTTTAAAATCAACACACACGTCTAAGTCATTCTAGTCATTCTTTAGCCTCTTAACAGCTTATTCCAAATGCAGATCTCATTTATGATAAGTATTAACACACATTCATCATAAACAGCTTTGATCTCCTTCTTACTTCGAAACTCAGCATTTTCCACTCTATTAGGGTATCCATTCCTTTTGTCCGACCACTGTTTAATTTACGAGTACCAACCACATATTCATATATTACACATCATGACCACCATTTTCCGATACCTATGCCATTTCAAGTTATGTCTGTAGTCGAATCGCCACGGGTTCTACATTAACTCTTAATGATAGCACTTGTAACTTTAATCTATCTAAGGTCGTTAAGAAATTGATTGGAACTACTCTTTCAAGCATACTCCTTTCGATTCTTTAATAACCACACCTGCACAAAACTCTCCAAGCACTCCCCACGTAGCTAACCCTTTATAAAATTATCTCTTGATAAAATCTCTTAATAAAATCTTACCCCTTAATAAAATCTTTTAATAAGATCTCCCCACTTTATAAAATCTCTTGGTAAAATCTCACCCTTAATAAAATCTCCGACCCTCACTGTATTAACTCTGACGTATGCAGAATTTTCGGCTTGTCTCCTTTAATCCATTACCATATATGTTGAGGACATACTTGCTGTCTCCTCTAACAATGTTCTCTCTTATATAAATGACATCCCTCTTTACACCCATCTAATATATTATCAAATATATTAGCAAAGAATAAAAACACCCTTAATGAGAGGACGGAGAAAAAGAATGTGAAAAAGAAAGGGAAAGAGGGAAAGAAAGAGGAAACGGAGAGTCAAAATAAGAGAAAGGTCATTCAAAGTATGTAAAGGTAAATATATAACAGAGGGCGGGGAAAGAACGGGAGAAAGTTTAAAAAAGAAGAGATAGTAAGAAATACTTCATTCCTTATTTTTAGCCTATCGTAAATGATACGATTAAGATTACAAGCTATAAAGATTATATTTATAGGGAGGAGGAGTGGAAGTGGAGATTAAATGAATGTATTAGATACTGAGGCCATAAAATTGATTTAAAACAGTGTAAGATATTGAGGTTGTAAATGAGAGACAGAAAGGAAGAGAACGAAGCAGAAGGAATGCGTATTTTTGAGGAGGAAATGGGAATAGAAAAATATATATTTAAAGGGGTGGGACACTGGAGAAGGAGTCCGTTCTACAATTGGTTAGCATTAAGTTAAAGGTTAGGAAAAGAGAAGACGGGTAGAAGTTAAGGCATTGAAAGAGATAGGGTGGGGTATAAAAATACTGTAAATGGAGAGAGAAAAGCGAAACGAAAAAAAAAAAATGAAACAGAAAGCGTAGGGAATAGATGAGTGAAAGAAAAATTTTGAGCAAGGAAAAAGGAAATTCCAGTAAAAGAAACCAAAATTATAAATTAAACAATGCGAGGAGATGCTGAAAAGTTTTGGGCTTTGGGTAAAAGAAAATACAGGAGAATCAGTTAATTATGATTTTATTCAATATTCCCCTCTCAGATTCTCAGACTTATTGCACTGGTCCTTCAGTTTTTCTAAGTCCTATAATAGAGGTCAAAGATTGGGCCTCCAACAAAGCCTTTCGCGATACGATTAAAGCCAGGAACTACTCAGCCCACCTCGTATAGTTTAAGTTAAGAGAAAGAAATCAAATTCTGTAAAGTGAGGTGAAATATTTCTACAAAAATGTCATTGGGACATAATACATAAGACTTAATTAAATGCACAACAGTTTACAAAAACTTTGCAATAATATTTAGTTACTAGAGATCTTTACACAGTAAATTCGAGAAAGGGTAAATATATAACTTTAAAAGGTTTCCAAAAAGGAAAAGAGAATTTCAAAGAAATTAACAAAATAACGAATAATTTCATAGAAGTTACATTCATAAGTTGCAGATAAAGTTTCTTATTTTGGTGATGACGTTTCCATGCCAACTCATTCCCTTTATTCACAAAGTTGGCAGGCAACGTCAAATGAATTTCTCACGAGTTAATAAGCAGCATTAATAAGTAAGCACTGTCGAGGTTCTCCGGAATATGGTGTGGCAAATTCTGACTCTGAATATAGTGTTTTAAAATTTGTAACACCTTCATCATTTATTTACCAAACGTATTTCGAGAAGGCTGTGATGGCTCTTCTTCCTGGCTGTCTAAAAGAATATGCGCTGTGTATATCTCCTCAGGCATAAAAGAAGTACATTCATCCTGATTTTACTTAAAATTCTTTTCTACTAAGGCGGCGAGCTGGCAGAAACATTTGCCGTTGTTTTTGAGTAGAAAGTGTGTACGTTCCATGTGAGTTCTGTTATTGTTAACCTGTTATTGTAAACCTGTTATTTCTTGAATTGTTGAATTATTGCTTTTACTTGAATTTGTTGGAATTTTTATTTGTCTTCCCTATTTACGGGCGAAGTTGTGAAGAACATTATTATGGAGAATAGACAAGTGCAAACAGGCAGTTATGCTGCAGTGACTGGCAAAAGCCTGTCAGCGGAGTTACTGCAGGTCCGTGAAATAGTAGTCAAAGACAAGGATTTCAAGAAATACAACACCTTGTTGAGAAAGAAGGGCGACAGTATCAGACTGACGCCTCCCAAGGAAGTTATTGAGAGTACGGAAAAGAGAACTATTATCTACAGAACTCTAAACATAGCGTCGAAGAAAGTAGAGATAGCAGCCGTTAAAGCGGTAGAGGCGAAAGAATCGACTACATTCTATACCAGAGGACAGAAGTTCGGCACGGTGGAGGTGCGCTTCGTAAACGAAAAGAAGTACTCCACTGTAGCTTTGAAATCAGCGGAGTGCGCACTACTACCTACTTACTGTGGCAAACGTGCGGCCAGAGTAAGGACAGGTAGAGTGTCCCCTGAATTTGACGAGGCATGGCTGGTGGTAGCCATCCTCTATCATACAGAGGAAGAAGCAGAAGTTTTTAAAATGTCAAAGACTACGGAGGTGAACCAATTGGCTAGAAGTAATAGTTCATATAAGCCTGCCAGACCTCCATAAGATTGTGGAAGAGCTGGTGTTGCCAAACGAGACCAGTTTAAGGATTGTTGTGGAGGGTAGACCTCCAATACGTTTTGCATGTGGACTAAGGGGACACATGAAGGCCAAGTGTTCCCAGAAACTAGTGGAGGAATAATAGAAACAGAAATGGGTGTATGTAG
This sequence comes from Octopus sinensis, assembly GCF_006345805.1. Lineage (NCBI taxonomy): Eukaryota > Metazoa > Mollusca > Cephalopoda > Octopoda > Octopodidae > Octopus > Octopus sinensis. The sequence goes on along the minus strand of NC_043006.1, from coordinate 78,652,282 downwards.
ACGTATGCTTACTTAGAAGAGGAGGTAAGAATAAGAGTAAACGAAAGGTGTGTGAGTCTGGTTGCGTGAGTATTCTCATGTATACTAGCCCTCTGGCTATGTGTGTGCACTAGACCTCTGTGACCTTTTTTAAGGGTTCGGTCTTTTGTCTTTTTTTTGTACTTGGTCAGTTCGGTCACACATCTGCTGAAGAAAAGTGGCTTATACTTGTGTGCTCGTGTGAGGTATGAGGTGGCGAATACTTGTGCGTATGTTCACACGATGTGTGTGTCGAAGGAGGCGTCAGAGACGGATGGATGAGGAATTGAGATAAAACAAGAGGGAGACAAATGTGCTTCACTTGGCCTTATTTCAGTATATTGGAAATTATTTTCAAGTAATGACTTTATTTAGAGCAATTTAAAGCTATCTGAAAACTTTCTAAAGCACATTTATACACAGACAGTGTATTCGCATTTCTTCATTCTATTCGTCTCCATTCAATGCTCGAACTTTACCGATTGCTTAAAGATGAATAATAATGATAATAATAAAAATATATACCTAAAATAGCTATTAAGGTATCCTTCTTAATATGTATACATCGTTGACAGGAATATACTAAGATATTTCTCCAGAGATAACAACTCTCATGGACCTGCTGTGTTTAAAAACACAGTGTACCATGGTCGAGTGAAATGTTCATAGGCTGATCAAGTTACTCTCATGGAACATGACAAAATGAGGTATAATTTTCAGCATGTGTGGACCGCAAGACTCTTTGCGGTCCACACACTTCTTCTATCGGAGTTGCAGTGCTTGAGTAGCATTGAGAAAGCAGCTTTTATTCTGTTGGTAAAAAAAGTCACCAATAGGCGCAGGAGTGGCTGTGTGGTAAGTAGCTTGCTAACCAACCTCATGGTTCCGAGTTCAGTCCCACTGCGTGGCATCTTGGGCAAGTGTCTTCTGCTATAGCCCCGGGCCGACCAATGCCTTGTGAGTGGATTTGGTAGACGGAAACTGAAAGAAGCCTGTCGTATATATATATATATATATATATATATATATATATACATACATGTATGTGTGTGTTTGTGTGTCTGTATTTGTCCCCCTAGCATTGCTTGACAACCGATGCTGGTGTGTTTACGTCCCCGTCACTTAGCAGTTCGGCAAAAAGAGATCGATAGAATAAGTACTGGGCTTACAAAGAATAAGTCCCGGGGTCGATTTGCTCGACTAAAGGTGGTGCTCCAGCATGGCCGCAGTCAAATGACTGAAACAAGTAAAAGAGTAAAAGAGAGAATAGTAGATATGACGTCATCATCACTGCTACACTCGTTCCCAGTCAAGTGCTTTTTCATATTGGGAGAGAAATGATTGTCAGATGGGGCCAAATCAGAAGAATATGAAGTCTTATTAATCGATTCAAAGCCACGGTCGCGCACAGCAGCCATTGAAAGCAAGGACTTCCGTGCTGGAGCCTTGTCCTGATGAATCAAGACCCCTTTCGTCAGTTTTCTTGGGCGCTTGCTCTTGACAACCTTTCGTAACTTCCTCAGCAAGTTGACATAATACTCTCCATTGTTGATGTGGCCCTTTTGAAGATAGTCAATAAACGCAATACATTTTGCATCCCAAAAAACTGAGGCCATCACCTTCCCGGCACACCAAAACGACTTGGACTTTTCTGGAGAAGGGTTGACATTAATGCATGCAACATTTCACATCTCTAGCATCACTCTTTCATAGTCAGCTTGTGTACTTTTTAGCCGACACCTCATGTATAGGAGGGAGAGGAAAATCCCTCCGACAGCGGCTAGCAAGAACGCCAAGCGAATTTCGACCGAGTTGGGTCTTATCAATGACGTGTACCGAAAGTCGTTACACTGATAATAGACGAAAAGGTCATGGATGGATTGTGAATCATCTCAGTCTACTAATCCCAGTGCTCTTTGTGTGGTAGATGTTATAATATTACTTGTCATTCTCAATGTTGTTATTTACTAAACAACATCTTCCTATGAAAATCTCCTATCGTTTCTTTTTTCTCTTTTGAAATAGTAATTATATGTAATTAAAACAAGAAAGAAAAAAACAGTATGATTCACCATAACATTTGTAATGGACACAACAACAAACCCGCCCGAGAAGTCTTAGTCGATTTATATGGGCATATTTCAATTGTTGGAACTCCTTTTCTTTCGTTCTCAGTCGATTGCTTGATGCATAACAAGTCTTCTTAAGTGGCGCTAACTTAAGAAGTAGTAGCAGAGTGAGTAAGTTTTAACATTAAAGGTGACGATATTTGGTCATTCTGCTTGCTAGAAATAGAAGTGAAATATTCTTAAATTTATTCCACGATCCTAAAAAAGGGGGTAAAGAATACAGATAATATGATCAGATTGGTCAAGGCTGGAAAGCGTTTGATCAAAGATCTATTGAATAAAGGCTGATACCAAGCTAAACAGCAGCAGCAGCAACAACAACAACAACAACAACAACAACAACAACAACCTCATGACCATTACAATACCCTAGACCTATGAAGATGACAGTCCAGTATTGATTCCAGTTGAAATCAACATTCATTATTTGTTTAATATAATAATAATGTTGGAACCTGATAGCAGTTGGAATTTTCTCAGAATTTCGGCAGTATACACGAAATAGTCCTTGAATTTCACTAAATATCCCTTACGTCTTGAAGATGTTGCCTCGTAGTGATGTATTCGTGAATATTTTGTCAAACATTATCTTTCAAAAAAGGAAATTTATAACACGAAATGAGAAACAAGTTATGTTATAGTGATTGCTGTGCTTTGTATAAACCGTACTATTCAAATTGTATAAAATTCTATTAACTATGACTTTATAACAATCTTTTATGACGTTTTTCACAAAAAAATGGACTTGTTATTTCGATGTCGTAAATGACAGCATAACAAGCATTTTCGAACATTTTCATCATGAGTAAATCTTTTCTTCAGAGACAAATGGATCCATACGATCATTTGTCTCAGAATATTGTATTTGAAGGCAATTTCAAAGAACTCAATCCACATGGGGAAATTAAACGTATATTGCGATTGAAAATTTCCGAGAAATATATCATTTTGTGCAATATGGATACAAATGGGTGTAGAACAGAACAAATCATTTCACTAAGCGCCTCCGAGCTTCGTGTTCTCGATAAAACAAGAAAGAGAATAGCTTTGAATCTAGCAAATGAGAATTCAATGATTTTTGAGCTAGGCGGCTCTGATGCGATGTCCAAGAAGAACTGGGAAAATATAATACTGTTAATCAATAAATTATCAAATGGAGGTCAATCGAGAAATATCGGTAAACGTGTTTTGATCGCAGAAAATATAGATTCTTTTGAAAAAGCATCCAAACACCTACTGGACATTTGCAATATCAACGAATCTATAGTCTTCGAATACTATTTTGTAGAACTTAATCTAAAAGGACAAGGAATGAGACAGGTTTATATGGTGATAACAAACAAGCAGGTTTATTTCGCATCACAAAGTTTACACTATTTAACTCTAAAAGAAAAGATACCTTTGGGAAATATTGATATGTTCGTCATGAATTACTTATATAAAAGGATTGGAATCTATTTGACTGGTTCTGTAAGAATATTCGAAATGTGTAATAATTGGGAGAATAATAAAACTCACAATATTTGGCTTGAACTCGTCAAACTCATAAATTACAAAGAGAAGGAGAATAAAACAAACATTTCTGGTGGTGGAATTATTAAGGATCTTGATAGTTCGAATGTTATTGAGAACTTTCCGAAGAGGTATTTCGCACGAACTGACAAATATTTTAAATTGGATTTTGACGCGGACGAAGATAATATAGAATTCAGTATATTAAAATATATTTCGGTTCTTATTAAATGTGCAGGAATATCTTGGGCGCAATGTGTTATTAGTCAAACAGATTTACCATTTGCTGGCGTTTCCTGGAATACATCGTTGGAGTCCGGGCGAGTAAATCTTCTCCGTCGGTGTGGATCGTGTCCAACATTGTACGAAAATCATCAAGTGCCTTTGAAATTGGTGAAGATGGTACCTCATATTAAAAGATCTTCTTCTTCCATTTACATTAATTGTGAAGCATATGACGGCAGCCTCTTCACACAGTGTTCTCATGATGAAAATACGGACCATTCCAGTAAGAAAGTTTTACTGGACATATACGATAAAGTCATATCCGGATATGTTTCTGAAATAGAAACTAAAAAGGTATTTTAATATTCTTGTATTACATAGAAGTATTAATTAACTCATTGTAAATTAAAATGACAATGTCAAGTCTCTACTAGAATTTTTGCATTAAGGCTTTCGACAAACTCTTTTTGTCCATCAAATGGACGATTACGCATAATTTGTTTTGGTTCATAAAGAGGACTACACAAATAAAAACCAAACGAACCTTGACAAAAACATATTTTGTGGTGCAACGGCATAAAATTACGATGGTATTCACAGAGACTTTGGCTTTAGTTTACTTTTTTACTCCTCTACTTGTTTCAGTCATTTGACTGCGGCCATGCTAGAGTACCGGCTTCAGTCGAGCGAATCGACACCCGGGACCTATTTTTTCGTAAGCCTAGTACTTATTCTATCGGTCACTTTTGCTAAACCGCTAAGTTACGGGGATGTAAACACACCAACATCGGTTATCAAGTGATGTTGGGGGACAAATACAGACACAAAAACATTTACACACAAACACACACACACATATATATATACATATATACGACGGGCTTCTTTCAAATCCACTCACAAGGCTTTGGTCGGCCCGAGGCTATAGTAGAAGACACTTACCCAGGGTGCCACGCAGTAGGATTGAACCCGAAATCATATGGTTGGTAAGCAAGCTACTTACCACACAGCCACTCTTGCGCCTATTTCTCAAAGAGGTTCGCTAAAATCTGAGATACATTTTTTATGACAACTAAAAGGTGACGAGCAGGCAGAAACGTTAACGCGGCAGGCGAAATGCTTAGCGGTATTTCGTCTGCTGTTACGTTCTGAGTTCAAACTCCGCCGAGGTCGACTTTGCCTTTCGGGGTCGATAAATTAAGTACTAGTTACGCACTAGGGCCGATATAATCGATTTAATCCGTCTGTCTGTCCTTGTTTGTCCTCTCTATGTTTAGCCCCTTGTGGGTAGTAAAGGAATAGGTATTTCGTCTGTCGCTACGTTCTGAGTTCAAATTCCGCCGAGGTCGATTTTGCCTTTCAGCCTTTCGGGGTCGGTAAAATAATCGACTATCCCCTTCCCACCAAATTTCAGGCCTTGTACCTATAGTAGAAACGATATTTTATGACAACTGCTAAAATCATTCTACTGTGGACCTACACCCCAGTCATCTCTTTAGATAGTTTTTATAAATCTCTAAAGCCCTTTTTTAATCGAGTGTGTTGATTATAGATTCTATTATGGGGTAAGTAGGTAAAATTTACTTACATGGGACACGAACCAGGCTACCAAACTCCTACTAGTTTGAAAAGTTATGGTATTTATGGCCAAGAAATGATAAAATAAGGTCTCATAAGAACGAGAAAGAGAGATCTAGGGAGAGAGAGAAAAGGAGAGAAAAATTAGGGAAATCGCAGCAAAAGAATTTTAATATTATCAGCATGTTACTAACTTTCAACACTGATACAAGGCCAGACATTTAGAAGAGGTATAAAAGCGAATCAGAAAGGAACCCGTAAATTCATACCCCTCATCACGAGATGCGACTTCCTACTTCATATATATATATATATATATATATATATACCAATGAAATTCCAGCAGTCCGATTTTCACATTTTATTTGCAATTTTGCAATTTTACAAATTTACAATATTGAAGTAAACTAGTAGATTCATGCGTTATGCAATCATCAGGTTTATGTAGTGACAGTAGCTTTCCTCCACAATTGATAACTATACACCCCCCCCACATATATATATATATATATATATATAACAATAAATGGTAGGGCTGTGCTGACCGCATATTTACCTATGTATATGAATGTATGTATGTTTGTAATATATCGTTACCCTTTTAGTTTCTTGTGACTTTTGCTTTTTTCCAGATGTGGCTGTCGCAAAACGAGAGTAGATTGTACAAATCTTACATAAACGCACATAGAAGGTAATATAAATTTATTTCTGTCGTATCTTCTGTAAACCAAAAGTATTATTATTATGGAGAACTTATAATACATTATTTAAAATATTGTATGAAGGCGGAGAGTTGGCAGAATCGTTAGCACTCCGGGCGAAATGCTTAGCGGTATTTCGTCTCCTGCTACTTTCTGAGTTCAAATTCCGCCGAGTCGACTTTGCTTTTCATCCTTTCGTGGTCGACTAAATAAGTACCAGTTACGCACTGGGGTAGATATACTCGACTTAATCCGTTTGTCTGTCCTTGTTTGTCCTCTCTGTGTTTAGCTCTCTGTGCGTAGTAAAGAAATAGGTATTTCGTCTGCCGCTACGTTCTAAGTTCAAATTTCGCCGAGGTCGACTTTGCCTTTCATCCTTTCGGGGTCGATTAAATAAGTACCAGTTACGCACTAGGGTCGATATAATCGACTTAATCCGTTTGTCTGTCCTTTTTTGTCCTCTCTGTGTTTAGCACCTTGTGGGTAGTAAAGAAATAGGTATTTCGTCTGTCCTTTTCGTTCTGATTTCAAATTCCACCGAGGTCAGCTTTGTCTGTCATCCTTTGATCGACTAGCCCCACCTTCACCACAAATTTTCAAGGCTTTGTGCTTAGAGTATAAATAACTACTTAAAATGTTGTATATTGTATTACCTAGGCGTCCAATTAGCAGAGTCGTTAAAGCGTTAGATAGAATGCTTTGTGTTATTCATTTCGGGTATATATGAGTTCAAATCTCGCCGATGATAACCTCCCTCACGGTATCGGGTTCATAAAAAGATAAAATACCATTTCTATACAGGGATCCGTTTTTCTGTCTCTTTCTGATATAAATGGTGTCTGGTGAGGCTCGACTGAAAGCTACCCCAAGATAAGCTACATGTCGTGAAAGCTGAGAACTTATGAACTCATTACAAGCTTACTATTATCATAAAGTCACTTTTCGGTGATTTATTACAAGACAGGTATACATTATTATATTAAAATTTATGCGGTATAATACCTGGGTAATTTAATACGCCAAGACTCCTGTATGCGAATTCAGGTTGCTATGATATTGATGTAATAAATTATGAATTTACAGAGAACTTGCAAATAGGTTATACGTTTATTTGTCATGTTGCTGTAATATATTATTATGCTGGGAGCACACACGCACACTTACATACACATGCACGCTCGCACACACACGCATATATATAGATATATATAGATAATAATATGAATAAAATATATATGCATATATACATACATATATGTACACACATACATGTATATATATAGATAGGAGTATATAATAATAATAATAATAATACTGCATAACGTTAAAAATGGGTATAGGGTAGATTTTAATCTACCCTATACCCATAAGAAGAAGGATTTTCCAGGGAGATTCACTGACACTCCTATTTTTCTGCCTTTCTTTGACCCCACTAAGAAACATATTAAACGAAATATCCATGGGTTAAAGGTCCTACAGACATAAAATGTACGATCTCCTGTACACGGACGACCTAAAGCTTTGTGCTAAAATCACCATGGAACAGATAGACCTTATCAAAGTAGATAGTTCAGAGTTTCAGCAATGACATCAGAATGGGCATGGTGCTAGACACAGGTGTCGATGTCTCACTGAGAAGAAGTAAATTATTCAGCACTGAAAATACTGCACTCGACATAGACACAGAGACTAGAGAATTAAACCACAACAGCCACACACAAAAATCTAGAAATAGAAGAAAAAGCTACCATACAACGCATAGAAATGAAAGAGAGAATTAAGAAAGAGTATTACAGAAGAATTAGACTAATATTAAATACTGCACTTAACGCTAAAAATAAGATAATAGGGATAAACACGCTAGCCATAACAGTCATAAATTGCACCTTTAACATAATAAACTGGAAGATCAGTGAATTGGGAAATCTAGATAGAAAAACCAGAAAACTACTAACAGAGTACCGGTCACCACCCCAAAGCAGACGCAGACAGAATATATCTACCCCGCTGAAAAGGAGGCCGTGGTCTGATACAGATAGAAAACTGCTATAAAATAACAACAGTTAGACTAGCAAAGTACTTAGAAACAAAGAAGAGGAGACTATTACATCTAGTAAAGCAACATGAGAAAAAGAAAACGATTTTCTCTATACACAAGGAGGCGACAAAATACAAAACAGAAGCAAGCTACACTGACACACAGACCTCAGAGGTCAACAACGCAGCAGAAATAGTCAGAGAGACAAAAGACATGAAAACTGAATTACAAACGATAATAAAGGAGAACTGGAAAGAAAAATTACTTCATGGACAGTACTCTGCCAGTGCTCAGAGAGGAAGTGAGCTTAAGTAAAAGCCAACAATGACTCAAAAGCTCTGGACTAAATGCCGAAACAGAAGGACTGATTCTCGCTGCACAAGACCAATGCCTGACTGAAAACAACTATAAAAACAAAATAATGAAAACAGGCCTCAGCACCAAATGCAGAATGTGCAACTACTACAACGAGACAGTTGACCATATTGTCTAGGATTGCCCAGTCATTTCCAAGTCTGAATATGTATACATACACGACAAAGTAAGCAGTTATATCCACTGGATGATATGCCAACATTACAATATCAAAACTGACTGCAGGTGGTATAAGCATGAGCCAAACTAGGCACAAGACAAGGATCAGACGACAATCATCTGGAATTTGCCGATCCAAACCGACAAAGAAATAAAAGCTAATCGCCCAGACATAATGGTCAAGGATTGGCGAAAAAACACCTGCTTACTGATAGATATTGCAGTCCATTCTGATCGAAATATTGTCAAAGAAGAAGTGGAGAAATTGTCGAAGTACAAAGACCTCGAAATTGAAGTATTCAAGATGTGGGGCATGAAGGTAAAAACAAAACCAATAATAATTAGAATATTTATTTCTTTACTGCCCAGAAGGGGCTAAACATAGAGGGGACAAACAAGGACAGACGAAGGGATTGAGTCGTTTATATCGACCCCAGTGCGAAACTGGTACTTTATTTATCGACCCCGAAAGGATGAAAGGCAAAGTTGACCTCGGTGGAATTTGAACTCAGAATGTAACGACAGACGAAATACCGCTAAGCATTTCGCCCGGCACGCTAACGTGTGTGCCAGCTCGCCGCCTTAATAATTAGAATATTTGGCATGATAAAAATATCATATGGACGAGAATGTAGAAGCTATACCTGGCTCCTCAACACCACACACTGTCCAAAAGATTGCACTGCTAGGAACAGCCCACGTCCCACGCAAGACACGATCAATCCAATAATACAACCTAAACAAACAACCTACAAATAAAAGGCTCACTCTATCAGCATTTACCCATTGAAATAAACTCCCATTAGCAAGCTAGAAAACCAAAGCATTACACATTCAACACACAATACAAGCAGTAACACAATAAAAGACAGCACCACACCTTTTGAGCGGGATGGGCTACTCGACCAGAAGAAAATTCTAACTGGGCCCCACCTGCAAGGTCATGTGCTGTTTATCTTGGTATGAGATCACCATGTCGCGCACACATGGTTGTGATGCATGTGCCTGGTGTACAGACGGGTAGTCATGATGGGTATCCTGGGCTCCGTATATTTTACCCCAGCGTCACTTTGATGGCATGTACTGCTCTCTCACTCAACAACAACAACAACAACAATAATAATAATAATAATAATAATAATAATAATAATAATAATAATAATAATAATGCATTGATCAATATGCGGTATCAGAGTGGTCGATCGACCTACTAAAGATCTCAGCACGATCTTCCGCAAGTCACACGCTGATATCTTAAGTAATATCATTCTCCTTGAATTGGCCGTTCAAACTGAATACTATTCTGGGGTATGAGGATGAAAAATCTAGATATTGAGGAGAGGGGAGTTATCTTTTAATCGACATTACTCCGAGGTCTCTTGTGACCCGGAAGAGTAGCAACTGCGGAGAACCAAAATAGAAAAGTCCAGTACAAAACCACATTGCACCAACTTAGAATCCTAGGATTTGGCAATTATCAGTAACCAGGTATGACCAAAACGTTGAGGAAAGTAAGATCATACAAAATACCGCTAAGCATTTTCTCAGTGATTCTGACTTATTCAGATACAGTGTTTGTGTCAAATTTTGGCGTAAGGTCAGAAATTTTTGGGGAAGGGGCTAAGTTGATTACATCAACCCTAGTACTCATTTTATCGAGCTCAAAATGATGGAAGACAAAGTCGACTTCGGCGGAATTTGAACTCAAAACGTAAAGGCGGACGAAAACCGGCTAAGCATTATGCCCGGCATGTTTATGTTTTTGCCAGGTCAACGCCTTAATTCAAATGTAATATTAAAAATTAATTAATTCATTTCTTTATAGATACTCATATCCAGAAGACGTGGATCTAGCTTCATTAATCTCTCGTTCCATGAAGAAAATAGGTAATATCGAAAGAAATATATTTTCTAAATATTTTTTTTTTTTCGGAAAATATCTCATTTTTTAGTTTAGTTATATATTTCTTTATTGCCCACAAGGGGCTAAACATAGAGGAGACAAAGAAGGATAGACAAATGGATTAAGTCGATTACATCGACCCCAGTGCGTAACTGGTACTTAATTTATCGACCCCGAAAGGATAAAAGGCAAAGTCGACCTCGGCGGAATTTGAACTCAGAACGTAGCGACAGACGAAATACCGCTAAGCATTTCGCCCGGCGCGCTAACGTTTCTGCCAGCTCACCGCCTTTATAGTTTAATTATAAAAGGAAGGCCGCGTCCATGATTCCTTTTTTTTGACTGGGTGGATTCAGGGTAGAAGAAAGCTCGAATCGTAGGTCATTTTCAGGATTAGAGACCTGCATTAAAGACTTCCAGCAGGTGAGACATTAAGCTGGGTGTCAGATTAAGATTTATTTCATGCCATTCCGTCGGCTACGACTATAAGATGTCCAGTTGATCTGATCAATGAAACAGTCTCCACATGAAATTAACGAGCAAGTGGCTGAGCACTCCACAGACAAGGTGTACCCTTAACGTAGTTCCCAGGGAGATTCAGCGTGACACAAAATGTAACATGATTGGCCCTTTGAAATATAGGTACGATTTACTTTTTCCAGCTGAGTGGACTGAAACAGCGTGAAATAGTGTCTCGCTCAAGGACACAACACGCCACCGGGGATTGAACTCCTGATCTTACGATCGTGAACCGAACACCTTAACCACCAAGCCACGCACCAGATTAATCTTTCTAGAACCAGCTGAATTTATTTGAGATTTCTGTAAGTCCCCTCATAAAATAATTAATGTATGGTGTCGTAAGCTTAACCAAAGTGTAATCGAACCTTGAACCAAATGACTGTGTAGTAAATTTCTTAACCACACGGATACGCAAGTACTCATTTAATTAAGTCAAACAAAAAATAAGAGTAACAGTATATTATAGCAGTCGACATTTGTCCAAATACTAAGAGTAGAACAAATAAGCAAAGGAGAACTACTCGGTCGTAGATAGTTGCATATTTTCTTATAATTTGTGAAGACACTTCTTATAGCAGTTAAGGTGGGTTCGGTTCTCATGTCAAGAAGCACGTTGTGCCATTGAGCAAGTTACTTACATTTCGCGTTGCTCCACTACAATCAACTGAAAATGAAAATCAGTTATACTTGAAGGATTTCCCCTCATGACAGTCCTAGTGGCTAATCTTGTATTTTCAGTTTAAAATGTCTTGAAAATGCGGACAATCTTTATTTTCACAGAAACTGTATACCTCCGTTACATAACATAACATAACATTTCTATCTCTACGAAGGCAACATTCCCAAGCTGTGCACAAATACAAATCTTTCCATAGTAATGTGTCCAAGGCCAGCTATTCTTGCTTAAATAATATGGCTTTCTAGTGATAGCACACGCCGCACTTAAATCACACTTCATAATATAGGGAGTCACAATTGCAACAGCAAACATGTAACAGCATAAATCTCAGAATTTTCTCTGGCGCAGGCGATCTTGTCTCAAAAGTGTTGGTAGTTAGAGCATCTATAACACTCTATGACAGTGTGGAAAGAATTTATCAGGGATTCACTCTAAATACATTAATACATCGATATTACAAACATCCACACTCATTTAGATCGAGGGACATACAAAGTTTTACTTCCTTGTGTGAATTTAGCAACAAACTCAGGAAAAACGGATCAGCAAATGCTTTAAGTGGAACATTATCGATAAAATCCCTACTTATATAAGGTGCTCTAGACAGTGAAATGAGGCCGTGAGTCCAAGGCTCACTGGTATGGTAATATTTAAGGAATTACTAGTTCTTCAGGATCGCAAATCCGAAATGGTGTGCTCTTTTTTACATCATAGTAGCCTAGCTAAATACTTCATTCACATTCTGACTAGTTACGAGTTCAACTACCTAACTCGCCTTGACTAAAGAAAGTCAAACTTACCCAAACACTCCCGGTACAACACTTCAATTTTTCACCTAGACTTGCCCTATTTTGTGCGAGTGAATTTCTACACATACATGGCTCTCTGGGAAGCAACGAAGTGGAACATCAACTCAATCCTGCTACTGAAACATATATACATACATACATATATACATACATACACACATACATACATACATACATACATATATACATACATACATACATACACACACACACACCTATATTTATATATTACATATATATATAAGTAAATATGCATGTTGTGGAGGCGAATGGCTTAGTGGTTAGGGTGTCAGCATCATGATCGTAAGATTGTGGTTTCGATTCCTGGACCGGGTGACGCGTTGTGTTCTTGAGCAAAACACTTCATTTCACGTTGTTCCAGTCCACTCAGCTGGCAAAAATGAGTAACGCTGCGATGGACTGGCGTCCCGTCCAGCTGGGGAACACATACGCCACAGGAACGTGGGGAACACATACGCCATAGAAACCGGGAAACCGGGCCCATGAGCCTGGTTAGGCTTTAAGAGGGCGCATTAATTTTTTTAAATATGCATGTTTATAATATAACGAATCTTCCGTATGTTGACATGTACCTTTTTACTACAATGTAGATTTCATTTAATCAAAATACCCTAGGTCTGAAGAGTCCCCTGCTGTATACATCTCGCTTACATATTTACCACTTCCGAGGTTCTGCTCGCTATGAAACACATGCAGTCCGGATATTTTCTACTCCATTCCTTAACTCTTTTATTTTATTCGCATACTTGGCAACCCTGGCTGGCTACCGTGGCATATAACATAATTTTTCTCAGCTTATCGTACTTCGATATGGGAAAAATTCATAACCTTCCCCTCACTAAACCACTATTGTCCTGAAAGTTGTTTTTTATATTTACTACGGATTGCTTGAGGCTCACCTTCTTCCTACACATTGATCCTTGGATCTTACATTTATATATATACTAGCATTAAAGACCCATCGTTGCCGGGTCATAGTGCTAGTGCATGTATATATGTGTACATATTACATGTACATCTATATATATATATATATATAGATGTATATATATACATCTACACATAAAATACAAGATACAAAGTTGATATCGCTAGTGATAACAATACTCAAAATATATAAGAGACTGGAATTGTTAGCCCGTCACTTGTAATTTCGATCAATTCTATCTTGTCCTCCCTCTTGTATAGAAGTGTAGCTACAATCCAGCCTACCTCTACTTCGGTGGGGGGGGGGGACTCTAAATTTTTTTCCGGGACGTCCTACGTCCCAGATATAAAGAATTTCCACAGATATAAAATATTTCCACTTTGAAAGTTCGAGTCGAGTACTCCTTTGCACGCTCTGTTGACTCGAACCTTGCTTCTATTGTAGCGAATTTACCGCCTCTGATTAGATACCTTTCATAGTCGCACCAAGACACTTTTCGAAGGTGCTTTCCTCTGTGTGTTCAAATCTTTTTTCTCTACATTGTATACTTTATAGACAATAGTCTTTTCTTTAATTTAATTTTTTATTATCCATCTGGACTATTCCATTTCTGCACGATAATTTTACTTTTACTTTATTCCCATTCATGTGAAACCACTTATTCAAGTTCAAATCATTGATGCAATTTTATACTAATTGCTATTTTTAGTTTTGCTATGTTACGATTATATTATACTTTAGTTTGATTTTAATTATTACGTACTACATATAATTCAATCGTTATTATTATTTTTATTGTTAAAGTGAAAGTATCTGACATAAAATAGAGAAACGTTTTTGTTTCACTTTTAACACGTAATACTGAAATAGTGGAGAAGATATGATATTGCTATGGGCTCGCTCTAGGCAAGAAGTTGAACATTTTTTCCCATGAAACTACATGGACCCTAAGTAAGGCATGTGTAAAATTTGAATGGAATTGGCTGTGTAGTTCTCAAGTTTTAGGGAAACACACAGACAGACAGACACACATTCTCAGTTTTATATATATAAATATATATATATATATATATATATGTATGTATGTATGTATGTATGTATATATCGTGTCTTGAATGGCACAACAATGCAGAGAGGACTATGATAACTCTTATAGGTGATGGCTAGTAGGCCCGAGAAACTGGATCCCATGGGGAGAGCTGTTGTCTGTTTGTATGTGTGGAAAGAGAAGTAGGTATTGTCCACGATGATGGACAATAATCGATGTATATCAGCTGCGGCGAGTCCGAAGCAGTGGATGTCGGATGCCACTATGCAGTCATTCAATAGGCTGACTGCCGTGTCAATAGGCCGATCACCGAATGTACCGTTGTGCACATTTTAACAACGTCAATACTAAAGGCATGTCTGTTTTGTCTGAGACAACTACATAGCAAAGACAAGAACAACTTCATCACAAAGAACAGTAGATTACCCATCTCATTAAAAAACGCAAGGATAACAACACGATCCAGATTAGACCCATCGTTTCCAGCGTGGAAGGACCTTTATATAATATCCTGGCTCGTTTCCCACATCCTGAAACCCATACTCTCCACTTTTCCTGGACACGTCAGGAACTCCGACGAAGTCATAAAAAGACTGCGCCAACTGCCCCCAGACTAACTCAGACAAAACAGATATGCCTTTAGTCTTGACGTTGTCTCAATGTACACAACGGTACCAGCACACTCGGTGGTCAGCCTATTGACTGATTGCATAGTAGCGTCCGACAGCCAC
The DNA here is from genome assembly GCF_006345805.1 of Octopus sinensis. Classification (NCBI taxonomy): domain Eukaryota; kingdom Metazoa; phylum Mollusca; class Cephalopoda; order Octopoda; family Octopodidae; genus Octopus; species Octopus sinensis. Next base: position 78,636,906 of record NC_043006.1, on the reverse strand, counting down.
TGCTTCGGACTCACTGCACCTGATATACATCAACTAATGTTTATCATCGTGGACAACACCTACTTTTCTTTCCACGATCACATATACAAACAGACAACAGGTCTCCCCATGGGACCCAGTCTCTCGAGCCTACTAGCCATCACCTATATGATAACAGTTAATATAGTCCATTTTTTGCCATTCAGTACACGTTATATTTCACAAACAACCAAACTACAATTCTCTCCTACATATTATATATAAATATATATATATATATATATATATATATATTTATTTATATGAACACACACACACACATACACATATATTTATGTATCATCTATATGCGTGTAGGCGGACATGTGTGCATATGTGTGGATGTGCGTGCAGGCGGGCGTATAGTTATATAATATTTAGTGTTGTCAATAGAAGTCAGTGAAAATAAGGATCATCTACTTAAGGTGAGAAACTATCGAAGATGAAAATAATTAATTTCTGTTAGTAGAAACAAATTTATTAAACATATTTTCGCGGACCGGTACTGTATGATTCATCTTAGCAGCTTATTCAACCAGTTGCAGTCTCGACCAAGCCTTATATGGTATTTCTCTAAAACTGTTACCGCACGCACGCACGCACGCACGCACAGATTTTAATATCCACAAAGATTAGAACTTATCTGCAGGTCTTGGTGGTCCAAATTGGATGTGCAGACTGTGGAGGCGTCGTTTCAGAACCTTGTCTGGTTTAAAAAGCCACATGAAATACCATGATGGTGCTAAGGTGTAGGTACAGGAAGTTGTCAAACTCTGCATAAGGAGTTATATATATATATATATATATATATATGTGTGTGTGTGTGTGTGTGTGTGTACGTATGTAAGTATGTATATGTATGTTTATGTGTGTGACGTGACTGACCAGAGTATCAAATGTTGTTACACATCGCTGGTCACAATGCGCTTTGCATCGTTTTAGTCTTCGAAGGACACCACCCCTCTGGCTAGATGAACAGGCCAGTGTTTGAAAAGGTGACCGGAGCAACGTGAAATGAAGTGTTTTGCTCAAGATCACAACGAGTCGCCCGGTCTGGGAATCGAACCCCGATCTAGCGATCAAGAGTGTAGCAGGCTAACCAGTTAGCCTAATCAGTATACGGCGAGACATGGGGAGAGAGACAGAGAGGTATACAGACGCATATACATGTGTGTGTACTTAGTATGTTTGTATAATAGGCATGTATGCCTAAATGATTTTAAATTACGTACTTCGATTACACAAGCTAATTTCGAACGCTAGGCACAAACTGTTGAATTCTGGTGTTTGTTCATTATGAAAATACGTTGCCAAACAGGAATTTGAAAATCCCATTGCTTTATCAGTAAAAAAATTTGAATGGCAAAATGGAAACAAGTTTTGAAGTTGACTTTCTACACACAATTAAATTTGATAGGTAGGCGGCTTAAAAAAAAAGTTGATGTATACACATAAAATAATAATGAAAAATAAGAAATTGCAATAAACTTCATGCTCAGCCTAGCATAAGCTATAATACAAAAATTTATTATGAAGTTTTATTTCATTCGATTTATACAATTTTTTTTCATATTTTTATACTAGTGGTTTCTGATTAAGCTTCAGGATCAGCAATTTTGAGAGATGACGTGGGTTAAGCGATGCCATCGATCTCAGAAGTTAAATGACACTTTATTTTATCGATTCCGAAAGGATTTTGGGCAGTGTTGATTTCAGCAAGATTTGAACTCCAAATATTAAGTGTGCGAACAAATCCCTCAAAACATTAGAGTGGAGCGTTTTTCACGATCTTCGATTTCGTGATGGGGGTAGTGCTGAAAAGTTGTGAATGGACATCAAAATAACTGATGTAAAATCTTAGAACTCTGCTAGAATATTTTCTGTCTCCAAAAGGCGGCGAGCTGGCAGAATCGTTGGCACGCCTCAACATGTTTTTTTCTGTTACTTTATCTCCTGCCTCCACAAGGCGGGATGGGGGTGTACTGTAATTTACATCTACATGAAGAATTTTCTGAATTCGATAAAAAAGTACAATATTTACGATATTTTTACACATTTTGAGACATTTCTTTTTTTATTTTTTGTTAGACTTAAGAAAATAAAATAGTGCCTCAGTAAACTTTTCAACGAACTGCTAAATCATGGCAACGCAAACAAACCAACACGTGTTGTCAAGCGGTTAAAGTGGGCAAACACAGACACAAAGACAACACACATACACACATACATATACTTTGGGCTTCCATACTGTTTCTGTATATCAAATACACCCACAGGGCATTTTTTCACAGTGAAATTGAAGCCAAAGCCAAGTGGTTGCGAAGCGAGTTTCTTAGACACACAACTATGTCTGTGCCTAAGCAAAAGGATTTTTAGACCGTCAAGAAGATTAAGATGATTACTATGAGCCAAAGGTGACATAGATATTCGAAAATATAGGGCAGTATACAAACAATATTTCAGAATTATTTGTGAGTAAGAATAATGAAAGCACACACGAAACTATAACATCACTGAGTCATAAAAATACATAAAAAACGAATAGCTGTCCATAGAAATAAGTTTGTATTTACAAAGGTGTGTCAGAGTTTGTATTCAGAAAAATGAAAGCACTCATATTCACCAAAATTTATATGAATTATGTTTACGAAAATGTCCATGAGAAATTTAATATGAAGTAGACAATAGTCATTTCTACTCTAAGCAAAAAGACCGAAATTTTTTAGGAGGGGGCCAGTCGATTAGATCGACCCCCAGTACGCAACTGGTACTTAATATATCGACTTCGAAAGGATGAAAGGCAAAGTTGACTCCGAAGGGATGAAAGGAAAAGTCGACCTCGGCGGAATTTGAACGCAATTCGATTACAGTCAACTCTTCTGTAAAGATGCGGATCAAATCTCCGATTTGAGAATACATTCCTCCCTTCCTCTCTCTTCTCACCGGTCCTAGAGACTTTTTAAACTTTCAGATACCCTAATCTTTTTGTGACTACGCAATATAAGTACAAACAAAATACTCAATATTGAATATTAACTCAGTTACGTGTGTTTGACAAAGTGAATTGCTCACGTTCGAAGTTTTACGCAACACAACGCGTCACTATTATTAATACACTTACAAGTTCTACTGGTAGTTTTCTTTTTTGTAATCACGATTGTACTTAACTTTCACATGTCAAACAGAAAACACTGTTTTGTTATTCATTATGAAGAGTGGTCTTGGTATTTGAAATAGAAGAGAATCTTGTACTAATTTTTACTCTTTTATATTATTTTATAATCCACAGCAAAACTAAATATGTATTATCTCTCTAGTAGAATTTCTGACCAGCTGTTTTATTACAGACTCAGTTAAAATTTCGTGATGACTAATTTGTGATGTTTTTCTATTCCTAGTTGGGACTATTTACTACACCTAACCCAAATAACTGGAAGAAACCTTCAGTTGGGACCGGCTCACCGCAGCTGTAGTTGACAAGTGACCACAGAAGGAGCCCTTCTGTGAGTGAAGGTTTGTTCAGTCCACGCTGCCCCAGTTAGGTGAAGCGTACAGGCTAAGGGGAAAAACACTGAAGAAGATACAGGAGAGTTTCCAATATTGGGATATTACAATTGGAAGTGATTGCAATATCCTTAAGTATTTCGTACCGTTTCTATGTGAGGGAAATTATCTCTGCTATTCCTTATAACAGTATGTGATATCCAACTATGTGCATCGAGAGGTATAGGCTGGGATGACTTGTTCTCAGCAGTGTACCCTAATTTAATTGAAACTAAGATTTTGAAATGACATGACGCTGCATTAAGGGTATACGACATTTTATTTTCTAATTAAATCATGTGTTTAAGTAGAGTAAATAATTATTGAAAAAGTTTTATGCACATAGTCATTTTATTTATATTCTTTTTAATATGGCTATGACGTACTATGATTGAAGTCTTAAACACTTTTTTCTCATTTTTAAGATTCTGTTATGATATCAAACAGATTGATGGGTGAAATGGGCGTATTTAAGTAGCTAATAATATCTTTATATTTCGTTTTTGGATTTGGTTTGCAAGACTTTTTATATGAGTTCGTGTTGAAGCATAATCTGTTGGCACAACATAAGGCACATAAAGTAAATGACTCTCCTCAGGCACAACAGAATATTTTTATATTTTCTTTCCCTATTTATAAAATGTAGCGATGAGTCTAATTAAGTGTGGTGAGAGAGTATGGGTATCATGAGTAAGAAACTCTACGGAATTTAATGAGTCATATTGTTGTTCAATTGATTGCAAATTAGTTCGACTCACTTTCTGAATGTTGTATAATACTGCTGACTATTAATAAATTACTGATTTTTAATCAACCGTTTAACATTATTGACTCGGCTGCAACTGTCAGCATTTTATATATAACCGTTACAATGACACGCGAAGAGAAATATCCAGGATTACTCGCTGCATGAAAACTTAATAGTGAAGACATAGCTAACACATTTGATGTAGTAAAACAATATAGTTTAATTAAAATAAAAATCCACCCTTCATAATGAAAAGATATCCTAAATCCTTGGTAATAAAAAGAAAGTCGAAGCAAATCCAGATTTCACACCATGACCTCGTAGTTAGGGTGTGAGGCTCACGATCATTAATTTCAATTCCTAGACCAGGTGGTGCGTTGAGCAAAGCACATAATTTCATGTTGCATATATGTGTTTGTGTTTCTTTCACGCTGCTTGACTACAGTCTTAAGTTTGTTTTCTATAACTTAGTGGTTCGGCAAAAATACTGTGTAAGTGGTTACACTTTTATGAATCTCTTATTATAAAAGGCAGATTTTATCTGCCTACCTTTGTCTCTTATAGAAATCTACAATATAGGATTTCTTCAATTACAATTTACCTAGCATTTTTAAGAGTAGAATACATCGGGTCGTGCCAGGTACAGATTTTCAAATTTCACCCCCAATTAAGCAAAATTTCGAGAAAACTCACATTGTGGTGTGTAAGTGAAGTGCTTTTCTTAGTGTGTGCTACAGCACACACGCACACACACACACACACACACACACACACACACACACACACACACACACACACACACACAAACGGAGCGAACTGCTTCACTCATGCTATCACCCTAATTTCTCCTACTTTCTCTTTGCAAGTGTACCTTACAACACTACTAAAAAAAATAAAAAACAGCAAACAGAAACAAATAAATACATAACGATTTACTCCTCACACAATTTCTTCATTTACAGTTTACCTATGATTTTTACAAGTACTTGCATTCGGTCATGCCATACAAAATTTCTTTCAATTTCACCCCCAATTAAGACAAAATTCGAGAAAACTCAATATTTTAACATTTCACTCTTTCACTTCGAAGCCTTTACTCTGCCTATTACTCCCACTTCCTCTTTAGACACATAGACACGCTAATATATACGACAGTGTCAATTGTTGACAGACATTGTAAGCTAACGTGTGTGTGTGTGTGTGTGTGTGTGTGTGTGCGTCTGTGTGAGTGTGTGTGTGTGTGAGGGTGCGTGTGTGTGTGAGTGTGTGTGTGTGTGTGTGTATGTGTGTGTGTGACAGGGATAAACCATTGAGAATGGTCATCCTTTTTGCTACAAGATCACCTATGGTCTTATTTGCTACACCACTGGTTTTCAGTTCATATTAATCAAATTAATATTCACAACAAGGACTATTCATTATAATACATCAGTTCCACACATTTACCCTGGTTCCATTTCGGACAACTGCACAAACATTTGCCATTTCACACATGTATGTAAACAAATTCCTTTCTTAAAAATTTCAATTCATTTTCTTTTTCAATTCATACAAAGTTTTTTTAGGACGAATATAAGATCTAAAGTATATACAAGTAGCAGAAAGATCGCCCAAAAGTGTATATAGATATTTAAATGTTTTTATATATTCATCTATACACAGATGTATGTATAATGTGTGTGTATATATTTCCATACAGGTAACCATTCACTCCATACAAAGTTTTTTAGGACGAAAATAAGATCTAAAGTTATCTCTAAGAAGCAGAAAGATCGCCCAAAAGTGTATATAGATATTTAAATGTATTTATATATTCATCTATACACACATGTATGTATAATGTGTGTGTATATATTTCCATAGAGGTAACCATTCACTCCATACAAAGTTTTTTACGACGAAAATCTTTATATATAAAAGAAAGGTTGTGTGTCTGTCTACTCCGATTTAGATTCCTAACTACTCCCACATTTTACGATGCAGTTTAACCAAAACCGGGTATCTTATAGTCGGGATTTATATCGAACCCTTCTGGGTATTAGCGCGCGTCTACGATGAGTCTACGATTTTACAAATAATTTACCATCATTGTTTTCCATTTTAATGCATATTTTTTTAATAAAGGGAAGTAACTCTCAAACTTCACACCAATATGCGTGCTCATATGCGACGTAGTATCACATCAGCAGCATTTCCTCACACCCTCCTTGCACTTGGCGAAGGCAAAATACCAGGGGATGAAAATGGTAATATTGCCATCGATTCCATTTGTACCATTGTTAAGACGCCTTCTGATCTCAGAGATGCAGTGTTCCCAGATCTACAAGCTAATTATCAGAATATGGATTGGATTGGCAAAAAGGCTATACTGGCCCCGAGGAATAAAACTGTTCACCATATTAATGATGAAATGCTAAAACTCATTCCTGGGGAAGTCTATGTATATCAGTCTATCGATACAACTCCTCACCCAGAGGACGTCATCAACTATCCAATAGAGGTACTCAATTCCTTTGAGCACCCCGGACTACTACCACACATTCTCAAACTTAAAGTTGGTGCCCCTATAATGCTCATCAGAAATTTGATTCCCCCAAAACAATGCAATGGCACACGTTTGATCGTTAAGTCCTTATCTCCCACCGTAAACTTATATCAATATTTGCCTGAATAATCATCATTATTCAGTGCAATCATTAACAGTACTTTGAAGCAATTCAGCCCCGAGCAACGCCGGGCAATTCTGCTAGTTTTATTATAAATTTGACTTTGCATTCAGTATTGAATCTTCCCATCAGTAAATGATCTGTTTTGAGTCCTAAATAAAATAAAACCTTAATTTATCCTGTATTCTTGATTTATTTTCTCTTTCGATATTTTTACAGACTCTGGTGATGACCCTGACTCTGGGATTCTATTAGGTACTCAATATGCAAACAGAAATATCCAAGGAAAGAGGACTGTTATTTGTAAGTTAATTATATTCGACTGAATGTTTTTCTCTCCAATGAAAAAGTTTGCAAACCACATACAAGAGTTATCTTCATTGATTAGTTCAAACGACGAACTGTTACCAAAGGTAAATCTAGCTTACTCTGGAAAACTGAGGAATGACTTTAAAGTATACCTCTTTTGATACAGATCTCAATCCACATTTTATTAGAAGGAAAGATGGTGCTCCAGCATGGCCACATTCAAATTACTGAAATAAGTAAAAGAATAAAAGAATATATATGTGTGTATATCACGTGATCATGTGACCGTCCAAGCTATCAGATGCTGCTATACATCGCTGGTCACAATGCGCTTCGCATTGTTTTAGCGAGCAGGCCAACAGAAGAAAGAGGGAAAGAAATAACACTGTTGTATCGCGGACACTTCTTTGTCATGTGGAATGCCTCCAGGTGTTTATGATCATAGATCTCTTTGCCAAAGTCTGAAGAACCATGATCTATCCTGAAAAACCATAGCAGCAGTTTCTTGATGTTTCTTACGTGCTTACTTTTAAACCGCAGGGCCTATTTGACCTTTAGGAAGGGCAACAAGTTTACGTGACATTGTGGTATGTCCTGGCAAAGCTGGACCTGTGTGTCATGTCGAGAGGGCCGGCCATATTTGAGTCCTGTATGGCTTAGCCACAGGACTATTTTCCATTAGGTGAGCCATAACTGAGGCCCTTGACAGGTATTGTGGTAACGGGCCAGAACGAACATGGGAGTAGTAGCGACTAAGAGGTAACTGCATACGGCATAAACGTCATGAAATCACGATTTGAAGCCTAAGAAAGAGCCGCAATTTAATGTCGAATAGTCGAATACAATATCTTAACCACTTGCTTGTTTCACAAGATATATATATATATATATATATATATATATATATATATATATATGAGTGTGTGTGTGTGTGTGTGTGTGTGTGTGTGTGTGTGTGTATGTGCGTGTGTGTGTGTGTGTGTGTGTGTGTGTGTGTGTGTGTGTGTGTGTGTGTATATATATGTATATACGGGCACAGAACGTCACAAAACGTAAACACCATGAAATATGAAGACAAATTTGGGTATGCAAACAACGAGAGAAACAAATGGAAAACAAGACAAGCAACGTAAAGAACGACCCGTTATTAGTTGTCGGCTGTCTACCTACTCTTCATTTCGAGCATTTAACGACAATATGAGGCTTCGAAAAGCAGTTGCTCCCGCGAATCGAAATAAAATTTGGGATTTGCGAAGGGTAAAAGTTGGTAGCAGACACAGGACAGTGGAGACAAACCAAAAGAAAACAAACACGAAGAGCCGTTGGGCCAGACGAGGTAAGGTAGCGAATGCTGGAGGAATACTGTCTTTGACAAAAGGGAAGATAGAAGACGAGACTGGTAAGAATGCGTCTGGTCTGTGCGACAGACTGAAAGAAGAGATGATCACATGAGGAAAAGAAAGATGGACAATAGTCACGTGTGAGCAATGAGAGAGAGATAATCGATTGGTGGAAAGAATCAAAGAATTGAAATTAAATGCTTAGTCAATATTCTTATGTACTGTTTTCTGTTCGTAAGATTTATAACATTCAAATCTTCGCCTTTCGTCCTTCCGAGCTTTTGAAATTTATATCACCAGTAATACTATAGAATCGATTCAGTCAAATGTATTGTAATAAAGACAACTAACATTTTACTTATTGCTATATGTCATTGTCTTAACCACTAGTGTCTCGGGTATGTTTTTCTTTAAAAAACTAAAGACATACGAATAGAAAGAAATCCAATCAGATACTTTTGTAATTTTGCAATGACAGGAATGTTGAATCATATTCCTATATATATATATATATATATATATATGCTTTTATTCTATTGTTCGAGGCATTCAGGGACTTTGAGGATGTACAGATGAACGTCTAGAAATTGCAGGCAGATATTTTTCAATCACATCTTATAAAGGAAGAATACAGACTAATGTTGTTTTCATATTTTTGTTTCTTTCTTCCTATCCTTTAGTCAGTAGGGAATGCACTGGACATGACTCGCTACAGGGCCTCTGGGTCCAGATGAATCAAGGAATATATTAAACCAGAGGGCTAGCCCTACTACTTGCAGCAAAATAGATTCCATTAAAGGCATCGAAGGTGCCTTTTAAACCTTTTAAACTAGGACCGGTTTAAGGTTATCGCCCACGTAGGTCACGGAAAAATTTGAATTTAGAAAGTATAGACCGAGAGAAATACCGTACAACATCTGGTTCAACGTTCTTACAGTTCTGCCAATTCACAACTTAGAACTGATGCCTTCCTAATTGACTCTAAAGTGATAAAGTGCAAATTTGACTTCTTGGGATTTAAACTCAGAGAGTGGAGGATGGGAACAAATACCATGAGGTATTTTATCCAATGCAATAGCTTGCTACAACATACGCACATACACGTAGAAAGAGTCAGGCACATACGCGCATACAGACAGGACACAAGCGCCCACGCACAAACCAAAGGATAGTTATAACTGAAACGTTTTTTTTTATCGTAAGTAGGCTCAGCAATAACTGAGTTGGGGAACAACAACGGTAACAAGGATTGTTGCATTTAAGTGGAAACTATGCAAGGCCACATTACAAAACCACACTTGCCCTACAATTCGGTAAGTTACTGAGTCACGAAGTAACTCTTTAGTGCAGACGGACAATAATAAGCATAGGCGTTGCAGTTGCAGTAAGGATGAATTCAAGTGGAAAAAAAAAAGAGTTAATTTTAGCATTGTTGGCAATATTTTAGCTGTTAGTCAGTTAAATGTAAAGTAAGAGATTGAAAAGAATATTAAATAAACAAATATACTATTACGAAAAAAAGTACTAACTGGGTTTAAATCTTCAAGAACAAAATCGGACTGGTGTTGTATTCGGCTGGCATCACTAGCTAATTGCATATGTACGTAAATTAGTTACCTATATTCATTGTAGCGAAAAACTACGAACAACTAACATACATACATACATACATACAAACATACATACAAACATACATACATATATATATATATATATATATATATATATATATATATATATATATACACATACATACATACATACATACAGGTTTATACCTGTAATTATTGGGGCCCTAGGATATGTAACACACGAATACCAATCTTGAGAAATTAGGTCTCTCAAAACCAAAAATGAGAAAGTTAATTTGAAGACTACCGATCCAATCCATCGCTTGAACTGTAAAAATGTGTAAAATGTATATAGTTTGATATAGCTTATGTGATACTGTTAGATACCTTTGGGTTAAAAATCCAACCCGCCACATACATATAAATGTTTGAGGAAAAATTCATAATTATATGAGTATGTATTATAGCGAAAAGCGTAGGCTACGTCTACAAAAAGGTGTCAGAACTAAAATTAAACTGAAAGGCAAAGTCAACCCCGGAGGTGTTGATATTGGAATGTAAAATGAATGAAATGAGATGAAATGTTAACGATTTCAGTTGGAAAATATGGAACGTTACTAGGAGATGGACTGTTATCTTATCCAATAGAACATTCTTATCTCTTGTAGGTAACATCATGTAATAATGGTAACTTTAACAATTCTTTGATATGTAATAAACTACAAAATTCAACTAATATAGTTAGGCAGGAAGACAGACCGGCAGATAGACAGGCAGACAGACACACTAACAGACAGAAGAATACAGCGATATCTTTATATATAAAAAAGAGGTTGTGTGCTGTCTGTCTCCTACGATTTAGATTCCTAACTACTCCCACATTTTGCGGTGCAGTTTAACCAAAACCGGGTATCTTATAGTCGTGATTCATATCGGGCTCTTCTGGGTATTAGCGCGCGTCTACGATGTGTCTACGATTTAAAAAAAAAATTACCATCAATTTTTCTAATTTTTAATGCATTTTTGGCATATATAAGGGAGGTAACTCTCTAAAAATGTATTATTAAATCTCAGAACGTAAAAAGCTACAGTAACACCCCGCCTTTGTGGTTAGCCATATTGAGATGGCTATTATACTTTACATCTCTAAAAATGCTTATATAGTTATTTCCCTTACAAACCCGAGCAACGCCGGGCGATACTGCTAGTATAAATATATAGAGAGATATTTATGTTTGCCTTTATGTTCAGTTATAATAAAAACAATTTTACATTGATCTGAAGGGTTACTCTATACTCTTATAGTGTACAAATTTATTATTCTTAAACAATAATATTAATGACAAGGACTTCGAAGTTTCGTCCAGCTTATTTTTTCTCTCGAATCTGATGTTCTTCCATTGATATATAATTTTAGCCTTTTATTTTTGAGGTTCTGACATATAAAAAAAAAACGGCAAAAACTATAGAACAGATGTATTTTATCATTGGACACAGTCTACAATCTGGTTTTCATTCCTGTTGGTAGTTATATTACTTTCCTTTAATAATATTCATTATTTCCTTTAATAATGTTCTTATATAACGATAGCTCCTTACCACCATATAAATAAAGCAATACATATCAGGAAGAAATTCCTATTATTATTTTTAGATACTTTGTTTATAATGTAAATATATTAACTTGCCTCTATGTTAGGAATGTACAATAATTTAACGGTAACGTTTTTATCTTCAACTACAGGCCTAATTATACGGACATCAAAGCTGAACAACTGGCCTTTGAATTGACCTATGTAACCAAAACGCTAATTCTGAGGATTAGGGCAGAGGATCTTATACATTTTCAGAAGAGGAACTTACGTTTGGTAAATTTAAATATTTTTAAAACTTAGTTTTTGTCCTAAAATTCTTGCAATTTTTAAGCATTTCCAAGTAAAATATAAAATATATGACCTTCTTTATGTATAATTTTAAACTAAAAAGTTATATTTTATACCTATTTCTTTACTACCTACAAGGGGCTAAACATAGAAGGAACAAACAAGGACAGACGAACGGATTAAGTCGATTATATCGACCCCAGTGCGTAACTGGTACTTATTTAATCGACCCCGAAAGGATGAAAGGCAAAGTCGACCTCGACGGAATTGGAACTCAGAACGTAGCAGCAGACGAAATACGGCTACGCATTTCGCCCGGCGTGCTAACGTTTCTGCCAGCTCGTCGCCTTATATTTTATACCACAATCCTAACCTTCGTTCTTACCAATATCTTTTCTCCGATTACGAATTTGGAACAATTTAGGTCAAACTCTGACCAAACTAACATCACCCAATTATTCTAAGTCTAATATATATAGAATAAAAATGCAAATGTAACACTGTTAGATTATATTCATGTGCTATTCCGTTTATATTTATAGAAACATTCCAATAACAGCGTAGCAGTATTAATGACATTCTGTGACCAAGTTATTAGTATGGTTATTACTGAACTGATTAACCAAACGAATCTACAGGATCGCTTGCGTACCATGAAATATTTCCTGCAGGTATACATTTTCTAATTTTTAAACATGAGAATATGAGACATTCATTCTTGCTATTTTGACATTCCTGCTTCACATTTTCGAGGTCATTAAGTGTAAAACGTGAAATTTGCTTAACGGTAAATCGTATTAGAACCATGGATGTTTTTTTTTTCAAAAGAGCAAGGTCTTGCTTTACGGTAAACGCCATTAACTGACACCTACTTTAGACACAAGGTTATTTGTTTGCTTTTGATTGAGCTCAATTGTATGACTGTCTTTTGTCATACACTCCGTACTTACTCGAATAGCCATCGATGAATATCTCAAAAAATACACATCCATCTACCCGTCAGTCCGTCGGTTCGTCCATCCGTCAGTTCATCTATCCGTCAGTCCGTCGGTTCGTCCATCCGTCAGTCCATCCATCCGTCCATCCGTCCCTTATACATATGTGCATAAATACATACATATATATACATATGTGGAGGCGCGTGGCTTAGTGGTTAGGGTGTCAGCATCATGATCGTAAGATTGTGGTTTCGATTCCTGGACCGGGCGACGCGTTGTGTTCTTGAACAAAACACTTCATTTCACGTTGCCCCAGTCCACTCAGCTGGCAAAAATGAGTAACGCTGCGATGGATTGGCGTCCCGTCCAGCTGGGGCACATATACGCCATTGAAGCCGGAAACCGGGCCCATGAACCTGGCTAAGCTTTAAAAGGGCGCATTTAACCTTATTTCTATATATACATATATACACTGTACACTGACATGCATATATCCATGCATATACGGACATGGCCAAATACTTACATATACGTAAGTTCCAGATCCAATGCAAAGTAGGTTCCAAGTAAGGTGGTTACATAAAGAAAGAATACAAATGGGTTAGGGCTCACTAAAGCTGTTTCAGGCGTGTTTTTTTTATTGATGTTTAGACTGAGTACATCTTGAAAAATAGACTGATTACATCATGAAAAAATGTAGGTGAATTGGTTGTGTGGTAAGTAGCTTGCTTACCAACCACATGGTTCCGGGTTCATTCCCACTACGTGGCACCTTGGGCAAGTGTCTTCTACTATAGCCTCGGGCCGACCAAAGCCTTCTGAGTGGATTTGGTAGACAGAAACTGAACTGAAAGAAGCCTGTCGTATAAATGTATATATATATATATATATATATATATATATGTGTGTGTGTGTGTGTGTGTGTGTGTGTGTGTGTGTGTGTGTGTGTGTTGTGTGCCTGTGTTTGTCCCTGCAACATCGCTTGACAACCGATGGCGGTGTGTTTACGTCCCCGTAACTTAGCGGTTCGGCAAAAGATACCGATAGAATAAGTACTAGGCTTACAAAGAATAGGTCCTGGGGTCGATTTGCTGGACTAAATGTGGTGCTCCAGCATGGCCCCAGTCAAATGACTGAAACAAGTAAAAGAGAAAAGGAGTAAAGTTTTAATTCAATTTTAATTAATTCATTTATGTAAGCACTGACTGTACAAAGACACGAAACATTAACAGATACTAAGTAACTATTTTCATTCCGATTGTTCAAGTAAGGTGAGATGGTGTTGCGACCGAAAACGTCAGGGTACATGAACTAATCGACCACTGCAAATACATTTGCTTTTGTTGAGTCCACACACACACACACACACACACACACACACACACACACGCACACACACACGCACGCACACACACACGCACACACGCACGCACACACACACACACACACACACACGCACACACGCACGCACACACACACACACGCACGCACGCACACACACACGCACGCACACACGCACGCACACACACACACGCACGCACGCACACACACACACACACACGCACGCACGCACGCACGCACACACATACACACACATACACACACACATACACACACACACACGCACACACGCACACACACATGCCCACGCAAGCGCTATCTGATTTCCTTTTCAAGCAAGTTGAGTTGAAAAAATGGGTGTGTTCTAGATTTAGATTACTTTTTTTTTTTTGTTCAGGCGTTAGTTGCATATTCCCGGGCTTGTAGGCGTGTGGTTTGGTACAGATAAAGAAACTTTCATTTTAGTGCTATTGTTGTATATTATTAGACTAAGTTCACGATTGGGTGCAATGTATAAGGTGTGGTATTGTCTTCGCTTTTATAAAGATTTTCTTTTTACAATGAGTTTATCTCTTAAAAAAATATTATACGTTTCATTTATATAATACGCAGTAAATTCATGATACACGAAATAGACAATACTACAAAATTGATTTTCACATACCAGTTTGCCCGTATGTTTTAGTCAAATCAGTGAAGAGAGTGTGAGGCAAGGTCAAAGTAATAATGAATTTTAGAATAACATGTGGCTCTACTCTTAGTATACCAACTCTCCGCTAGCAAATATTCTGTGGTTAATCTTATATTTAACATAGTAATCATTTTGCACGTGTATTTTTATTGTCTTTTGAATTGTTTATTTCATTCAATTTTATATATTGTTTTAAATTTTGAAACCATATATGTAAACTCATACCGTTTCACTGATCCAATCAGTTGTTTTGTTCAATTATATGTTTGGCCCCTAGTGGGTAATAAAGAAATCCAAAGACACAGACAGCTGGCAATAGTTGTAAAAAGAGCCCACCTGGCTGTTATAGACATATTGGACCTGCCTGGTACAAAAGAAATAACATACATTTCCCTCCAACTTTACTCCAGCCTGAAGATGAGACTACGGTTAAGAAATTTTGAGGATATGCTTTGGAATTTTACTGTCCGGATTCAAAGCAATCTGCAAATTATTCATGCAAGAATATGATAAAGATATATGTTTAATAGGCCGGACATGCATGCATGCTAAATCCATCCATCCACCCATGCATGCATGCATGCATGCATACATACATACATACATACATACATACATACATGTGACTGCGTGTGTATCGTTGGCGATTTTCTTTCTCCGTCTTCCCTTCCTTGGATCTTTCCTTTTTGTATGTTTTTGACGAAGAGCTCCGCTCGAAACATTAAATCCTACTTCCTTCTTTCCTTTCCTGAGCGTCCAATAACACTATACTTGTGTTCTCTCTTTGTTCATGTTTGGATTAACTATACATACATAGATACATATATTACATACATACATACATACATATATGTCTGATAACGATATAGGAAACAATCGTGTATTCAACACACACACACACACACACACACACACATACTCACACGCGCACACACACTCACACATACACACATACACACACACATATATACACTCATACACATACATACACGCACACACATACACACACTCAAACATATGCGTACGTGCATGTGTATTTCTTTTATAATGCTTCCGTATTTTCCTTGCCGACTGCATTATAAATATACCATTCAGAGAAACATAAACGCTTGTTTTAGAGCCATTAAGTATGAACTTTCAGCGTCATAGTAACTATATATGGGTTCTAGATAAACAAATTATATATATTTGTTAATATGAGAAGATGGATTGAACAGGATTTATTACAAATCAGTGAGGGCGCGTGGCTTAGTGGTTAGGGCATTCGGCTCATGATCGTAAGGTTGTGAGTTCGATTCCCGGCGACGCGTTGTGTCCTTGAGCAAGACACTTTATTTCACGTTGCTCCAGTCCACTCAGCTGGCAAAAATGAGTTGTACTTGTATTTCAAAGGGTCAGCCTTGTCACTCTCTGTGTCACGCTGATTATCCCCGAGAACTACGTTAAGGGTACACGTGTCTGTGGAATGCTCAGCCATTTGCACGTTAATTTCACGAGCAAGCTGTTCCGTTGATCGTATCAGCTGGGACGCTCGTCGTCGTAACCGGCGGAGTCTTTTAAAATTACAAATCAATACAACTGTGCTTTGACTTTGATTACACGAATTTGCACTTGTGTCTAACTAATGTTCAATCATATTAATATAATATTGCGTATGATATATATATATATATATATATATATATATATATATGTTGCTGAGACTCCCTTCGGTCATGACTGACCATGGGATTGCACCGAGAAAGTTATCCTCCGGGCAAGATTGTTTTATGGAAGTCTAGCAGTCGTCCATGCATAACAAACTCCCCTCTCCACGCCACTGATGTTATCCAAGAGAAAGGCAAAGGCCGATACAGCTTGGTACCTGTGACGTCGCAACTCATTTCTACATCTGAGTGAACTGGGGCAACGTGAAATAAAGTGTGTTGCTCAAGAACACAACACGCACCCCAGTCCGGGATTCAAACTCACAACCTCGCGATCGTAAGCACGACGCTCTAACCACTGAGCAATGCTATGTTATATTATATATCTTTATATATATAAAACTGAGAATGTGTGTCTGTCTGTCTGTCTGTTTCCCTAAAACTACACAACCAATTTCATTCAAATTTTACACATGCCTTACTTAGGGTCCGGAGAGTGTCATCGTCAAACATTTTGAACTTTTCGCCTAGGGCGAGCCCACGGCAATATCATATCTTCTCCACTACGATTCCCTAAAACTTGAGAACTACACAACCAATTCCATTCAAATTTTACACATGCCTTACTTAGGGTCCATGTAGTTTCATGGGCAAAAAAATGTTCAACTTCTTGCCTAGAGCGAGCCCATAGCGATATCATATCTTCTCCACTATTTCAGTATTACGTGTTAAAAGTGAAACAAAAACGCTTCTCTATTATATGTAAGATACTTTCACTTTAACAATAAAAATAATAATAACAATTGAATTATATGTAGTAAGTAATAATTAAAATCAAACTAAAGTAACACGACAAAAGTAAAAATAGCAATTGGTATAAAATTGCATCAATGATTTGAATTAGTGGTTTCACATGAATGGGAATAAAGTAAAAATAAAATTAGCGTGCAGAAATGGAATAGTCCAGATGGATAATAAAAAATTAAATTAAAGAAAAGACTATTGTCTATAAAGTATACAATGTAGAGAAAAAAGGTCGCGTTTTTTTGCGCTCTGTAAAATTGAACATATGGCGCCAAGCTATATACGTGTGTTGTGAGTTATTTATATGTGAAATTGAAAAAAGACTGTTAAAAGTTGTCAAAAATTGAATCGCGCGAGGCGTTTGCCGCTACGTGTTTGAACCTTTTATAGAAGGTGTGTCGACCCTCAAGTCATGGAGACTTACGCGGGGGTCGCCACAACAAAAAGTGACGAGTCTCTTAGAATAAGAGAAGTGTTCTTTAGAAAAGAACAATTGAAGGAATACGAGAAGTTCGTCAAAAGGGAGGGTGACAGCGTGAAGCTGGTCCCGCCTGTGGAAACAATAGAAGAAAAAATTAACAAGACGATAACGTATAGAACGCAAGATAGAAACACGAGAAAACTGGTGAGAGTGACGATTGAAGAAATAGAGAAATGTCTGGGAGACATCATGAAAAAAGCGACTTTCGTAGACAGAGGAAAGAAATATGGTACGGTGGAGGTGAGATGCGCAACAAAGGAAGTGGCGGCCTCATTGGCTTCCACTGTCCTGAAAGCGGAAAATTTCACCATGTGGCCGACGTATAAAGGAAGACGAGGGGTACGGGTAAGAGTCCCAAAGGTGCCCCCAAATATTAAAACAGAAATGCTGGTAACAGCCATTATTGGGGCAGCAAAAGAGGAAGTAGAAATAGGGTCAATTAAGGAGTCGAACGTTGTAAATTGGAAGGGATACGGAATAGAGTTGTGGGTAATGGCCACAATGGAAGACATCGAAAGATTTCCCTTCCAAATAGAAATAGAAAACGAGAAGACAATTAGTGTAATAGTGGAAGGCAGAAAACCGAATTGCTACCTGTGCGGATCAAGAGGGCACATAAAAAAGGAATGTCCGCTGTATGAATTCACAGCGGAGCAAAAAGAGACACAAAGTGGAGAGAAGGAAAACGAACACGAAGGAAAGAACAGCGAAAACAAGGAAAAGGAAATAACGGAGAAACAACAAGAGAAGGGAAGTAACAGCGCACTGAAGGAAAATGAAAACAAAGGGAAGAAGATAGTAGAAAAGGAGCAAAATTCACAGGGTGCAGAAGTAGTGGAGAAGGAGCCAAGGCAGAAGAAAGAGAAAGAAAAGGAAAGTACATTAAAGGGAAGAGAAAAAGCAGGAAAAGAACAAGAGAAGGAACAGAACCGAGAGAAAGGAAAAGAAACAACAGGAAAGGAACTTAAGACACAGGGTAGAGAGACGGCAGACAAAGAACCAAAAAGACAAGAGAAGGAACAGAACCAAGAGAAAGGAAAAAATGGTATGCAAAAAGGAAAAGAAACAACAGGAATGGAATTTAAGGCACAGGGTAGAGAGACGGCAGACAAAGAGCCAAAAAGACAAGAGAAGGAAAAAGAAAGAAGAGAAAGCAAAAAGAGAGAAAGAGAGAAACCGAGGGAGGAGAAAAAAGAGGAAGTAAGTCCTAAGAGAAAAACTAGAGAAAACGTAGATACGAATAGAAAATTCAAATACTATGGAACGTTAATCCATCACAGGCACTGTGAGGAGATGGAAGATTTAATAAGCGTAACAAACGGATATACGTGGGTCAGGATGGGCACCGAATGGAAAGAAACAGGTGCACTCGTCCACGAGAAAGACGCCGAGGCGTTCATCGAGGCAGCTGGCGAGAACGTGTCAAAACATATGAAATGCCGACTTACAAGGTGGCCTCGAACAATGGAATTTTACCCAGAGTTGGTAGACATAATGGAGTATATATAAAAGAAAAGGTATTGTGAAAACTTAATTTGGAAATGATAAAAAGAACTTTAAATTCTGAAAAAAAAAAAAGAAATGTTGAACTTTGTAAAACTTTTGAAATGTATGTTGAAAATGTATAAAAATGTTTTATTTGGAAAATATTGTTGACGAATAAAAAAACAAATGACGAAATGTAACCGCTCGATTTCGGGGATCGAGTGGGCATTACACCACATTGTACAAACTTCATAATTCATTATTCATTCCCGATTGTATTGTCCCATCTATGTAGCCCCTAGTGGGCAATAAAAAAAATATGCGCTCTGTAAAATTCGGTTAAAAAAGAACAAAAAGTGAATTGTGGTTGCGGAATTGGAACGTCGGTTGGTGCGGTTTCGCGTCGCACTGGTTCTGTGCGTCGCACGTTTTTCTGTTCGGGAGGCCGTTTTTCGGTCTGAGGCGACTATGAGCCGCCTCTACCAAACGGATGAGATGGAAGGGAGAAATTTCTCTGAAAATTCGTCGACATCTGAGGAGGAGTTGGCGGTGAAAAAAATGGAAAGCACCTACGCAGGTATAACGAAGAAGTCAACAGAAAAAGAGATAGACCTGGCTAAGTTGACGGACTTCCAGGAGTTCATGAAGGAGGAGGAGAACGGAGAGGTTGAGCTGTTGCCTCTAGCAGGGCGCGGAGACTGGTTCCATCGTAGAACCATTAAATATAAAGTATTTATGAATGGAGGTAGAAAAATGGAAGTGATTAACATGGAAGCAATTGAAGAGGCTTTCAAACAGACAGGAGAAGAAATTGTGTACATGACAAAAGGATTAGAATATGGAACCATAACGGTACAATTTAAAAGTGAGAAAGCAGCCAGGAATATAGCAGCCAAGGTGGTGAGTACAGAAAAGTTTTACTTGTTCCCCTCGTATTTGAATAGAAGGACCACCAGAATTAGGGTGGAAGGAATACCTCCACACCTAGAGGGCGAATTAATAACGGCTGCGGTTATCAAAGGAAATGAAGATAAAGTGGACATCCTCCACGCCATTATGAAATATGAAGGCGTGAGAGGTGCCACACTAGTAATAAACATACAGACGGAGGCGGAAGTTATAGAAAAGCTTACGGACAGTATAAAAACTGGAAATATTATTATGAGAGTGTGGGTGGAGGGTAGGGCGCCCAGGTGCTACAAGTGTGGCCTGAGGGGTCACATAAGAGCCTACTGCCCTCCCCCACCAAAAGAAAAAGAAAAGGAAATTGTCGCGGAAGCCCCAAAAGAGGAAGAAACCAAAGAGAACCAAAGGGAAAAAGAAACGACAGAAGAAGAGGAGATGCAAGCAGAGTGGGAAGAAGGAAGAAAAAAGAGAAAAAGAAAGAAAAAGAAAAACTGTGCGAAGCCCCAACCCACCCCAACACCACCCGCACCCTCTGAATCCCACCCTTCCCCTGCAGACAGTGAACCCACCCTCTCCCCTCCAACAAGAAAACAAAAGAAAAATACAGACAGACAAGAGTTTGAAAACGAACCCAGGCCGAACATTTATATTGTGACTGAACAGAAAGAGGTTGCAAGGGTAACGGAGGAGTATGAATGGTATGAAATGGATGGGACCAGATATGCAGTGCTGGAAAAGAAGAATATAGATGAGTTTGTGTTGAGGTGTGAGAGGGAGAATTGGGAGGTGAAGGATACAAGAATGAGCGATGAATTCGTGGAATATATGGAGGACAGTTTCGGAGTAAGAATGGATATGGATGGTCTTCGTATTGGGAATGAACATTCAGGTGACAGTGAAAACAAAAGGACAGGTAAGTGATGCTGGCGGAGGGGGCCGTTAGCATCGCTTTCATATTATCATTTTTTCATTTTCATTTGCTCATAAATTTAATCATATTGTTCTATGTCCCCCATGTTTTGTTATGTCCGCCATTCTTCGTAGCCCCTGGTGGGTAATAAAGAAATAATATGGAGGAAAGCACCTTCGAAAAGTGTCTTGGTGCGACTATGAAAGGTATCTAATCAGAGGCGGTAAATTCGCCACAATAGAAGCAAGGTTCGAGTCAACGGAGCGTGCAAGGGAGTACTCGACTCGAACTTGCAAAGTGGAAATATTTTATTTTTACCTTTATATCTGGGACGTAGGACGTTCCGGAAAAAAATTTTAAATGTCCCCCCCCCCCCCGAAGTAGATGTAGGCTGGATTGTAGCCACACTTCTATACAAGAGGGAGGACAAGATACAATTGATCGAAATTACAAGAGACGGGCTAACAATTCCAGTCTGTTATATATTTTGAGTATTGTTATCACTAGCGATATCAAGATATAACTTTGTATTTTGTATTTGATGTGTAGATGTATATATATATAGATGTGCATGTAATATGTACACATATATATATACATATATACATGCACTAGCACTATGACCCGGCAACGACGGGTCTTTAATGCTAGTATATATATATAACATATTCAGTAACTAATAACTGATAATAATGCATTGAAACTCTTGCAATGATCTATAATAAAGCCTGTTCAATCCATGTCATATTAAAATCCTTTCGATTACACCCTACGGATATTTTTGAATTTCCACATGTATAACCAGTAACAGAATTAACCCAACTGTATGATAACATTTGGTGGCAGATACCAGAAGAGGAGCTTTGGAAAGCATTCTACACACACACACAGACACGCACATATATATATATATTGTGAGCGTATTTCTGTGATTTTGTGTGTGTATGTGTCGTATCCAGACAAAAATATATGTAAATATTCTTGAGCAAGGGCATGTACTGTGTTTTGTATTAGTATTTAGCAAACTATATTTCAATGACGAAGTTCAAAATAAAATCTTTCTCTTTACTGAAGGTTGCTTGTATTTGTTGGAAGTTACAAAACTTCAATACAGTGGGAAACATTGTGACAGCTTTCCGTAATCCAGTCATATTTCACTGGGAAAAAACATGGAGTCTTTTTAAGGCAAAATATCCTTTCACTTACGAGTGAGTACATTATGTTATGCAATGTTTGTATGCATGTATAAATTTAACCAATAGTTCATAACTTAAATGTGCTCTACAGGTCTTTCAATTGTATCAAACATCATTATGTATATAATTATGGGACTTTTTCGCTTTGATCGGCAAGTTTTTAAAATAATCTCTTTGTAACTAAACACTTTTAAACTTCGTATACTGGTAGAATGTGTTACATGAAATGTTTTTTCTCTTGGCTTTCTTGAGAAAATTCTGTAGTTTGTAAGCTATTTGTTGTTTAATTTCTCGCATTTCGGCAATTTCGACCAATCAATGACGACTATTGAGGTGAATACAATTTCTCCGGATCCATGTCAACAAAGCCAAGAGAAAAAGATGTTTTATAAACACATTCTACCAGTATACGAAGTTTAAAAGTGTTTAGTTACAAAGAAGTTATTTTTAAAATCTGCCGGTCAAAGCGAAAATATCCTAATTATGTAACTAAACTTATATAACTACAGAATTGATTAATTAAATGATTTAAAAGTGATTTTTACACATATTTTCGGGAGAAAAGTGTATGCATGTATTTATATTTCTTTACTACCCACAAGGGGCTAAACACAGAGAAGACAAACAAGGACAAACAAACGGATTAAGTCGATTATATCGACCCCCAGTGCGTAACTGGTACTTTATTTATCGACCCCGAAAGGATGAAAGGCAAAGTCGACCACGGTGGAATTTGAACTCAGAACGTAACGGCAGACGAAATACCGCTAAGCATTTCGTCCGACGTGCTAACGTTTCTGCCAGCTCGCCGCCTTATATATGCATGTATTTAGAATGGAAGTATATGCGGACGATTAAGAATTTAGTTTCACGTGATTTGAGCGTAGAAAAAATAATTTGCCCCGTTTGTTCTTTATCGAAATGCCTCCGAGGTTAACAATGCTTTTCAACTTAGCGCAGTCTATAAAAATAGATTAGCCATCAAAGGTTTTGAATTGGTGGAATTTTTAGAGAATTGGACAAAATATGCTGCGATATTTGTTCTGATTACTTTATGTTCTGAGTACCCAGGCGAACTTACCTTTATCTCGCTCATAAAAATGTTATGAAACAATAAAATAGAATAAAATAAAAGTAACTGAAGGAAAGAGACGGAAATCAACCTTTGTAATCTGACATGAAAATCCGTTGATAAACTTATTGTACTTGTCAGTGAAGTCAGCAAGGGTTGTGCATTTACCTGATGGTGCATTATAGGAAAGGTTGTGTGGTTAGATAGCATAAAGTCTTCCACATGAAAACAAACACAATCCATTCGACAGGCTCTCGTGGCCCAATATTTAAGTATTCCATTTAATTTATAAAAGCTTTGGTTGACTCTAGACTTTGGCAGAAGACACTTTATAAAGATAGCATGCAGTAGGAGCATTGGATCTGGAACTACACGATTGAAAAACAAGCTTTTGTACTCGTAACCCGAAGAATCGTAACTGAACATTTTGTGCAATGCACTTCCGAACCTACCAATTCCACTGCCCTTAATTTTTAATATGCGCACATGGGAGGGAAGTGAAAATACGATCTTATAGACTCTTGTACTTAACTGAATCAACCCTGAATTTATGAAAGGCAAAATTGACAAATTTATTTACCTCTGAAAGTAAAGGGTCGTAACCATATCCTTCATGTTTGTTTTGTTTTGTCCTATGTTGAAAAGATCCTGTCAATCCACCTTTCCTCTACCAGCAAAATAATGGTTTCTAATTTAGGCACAACCTCAGAAATTTTAAGGAAAGGGTATTAGCCGATACCCTCCGCCCTAATACTTGTCTGGGACTTTGTTTTATCGATACCGGATGGTTGAAAAACAATGTTGTCTGCGGCTGGATTAGAACTCAGAACGTAATGGGCCGGAATATCTACCAGAAAAATAATAATTAGGAAAAAATATGAAGGGAAAAATAAGTTTAAAAAATAAATTACAAGCTCGATTCTTCACCTGAATAATCGAACTTGCACTGCGTGCAAGAGACTGCTGAAGAGTACTCCTTCTAGTCTACAGTTCTATAGTGCTTGCAAGCCAAAACGTGGTCGTCCATATGAAAGAACTTTTCTTGTTCAGCCAAAACAGAAACTTTTAAACACTTCAAAAGACATAGTAAATATATACAGAACTTGTAACTATAATATTCAGAAACTTAGCTCCAGTTGTTCGGCATATGGTGAACAGGACGAGGAAATATAAAGCGAGTTGTTAGTTCTGAATTTTAGAGTGGTAATTGACAAAATACAAATGTCCCTGTATATATTGTAGCATTCAGTAATGCAGAGAAGCAGTGATTGGCCTTTGGAAACATATAATTTACTGTGCTATTGTTTATAAAATGGCCTTTTGGAAAGTCACGATGCTATTGTTTACAAAATACAGTTTCCATTGAAATATATATACTTCATTCACTACTTGTCAATACCCCCTGTTATTCACCTCGGAGGAATGCATATTACTTCAAGAAGTTATTTTATTAATCCTTACCCTGTAAAATTGTAATATTTTAACAATATAATTAATTTTCTTTTCTGTTTTTCTTAACTGGATTTCTTAACAATTCAGAGATCTTTTCGGTTTGAACGGCAGTTTTTTCTAGCGGTGTCATATGAAATTGTCACCCATAATTATGACCCTAGTATCGATCTATTGCATTTCAATCAATTTTAGGGTTAGGGTTAGTTAGAGATGGTTAGGGGTGGGGGGAAGGGTATCTTTTTTTCTTCACAAATGTAAATAAACCCAATCTGTTTCTTAAACGAGGGAAATGTTCATACGGCACAGAATGTTTTTTACCTCAATAGACGTCAGTGATTGGTTGAAATTGCAGAAATTAAAGAAAAAAACAACAAATAAACTATAGAATTTTCTCAATAAAGCAAAGAGAAAAAGATGTTTTATAAACACATTCTACCAGTATACGAAGTTAAATTTTTTTTAGTTACCTAGAAATTATGTTAAAAACTGCCGTTCAAACCGAAAAGATCCCAATTCAGTTTTTAAAAACTGTTCGTGCGTTTATGTATGTATGTATTTATTTATTTAGTGTTTTCTAATATTTTTTCAGTTTACACCAGAAATTAACATGGGTGTTTTATGGTGACAATTTTCGTTCTTATCGTAATGCATTGCGCAAAGCTGCTGAGAATCCTCCCTATATACCTTGGGTTTTCCATTTCCTGAGGCATGTTGCAATACCATCTTGGGGCACGTATGTACACACTTGTAAGAAAATAAAACGCGGAGTATTTAACAAAATTCATTTAAACGAACATCTGCACGATCAAGCAGAAACGAACATGAAATACAAAACGTCAAAGCTATCAAATTTTGAAAATGCATCAGTAACTACACCAAAAAATATGACAAATATAAAGCCTGAACCATTAAGATCAAGATTTTGCAAAGATTTGACGTGGAGATCAGGGATGAAAGTAGCTTCCAATAACAATAAGAACAAACGTATAGGGCCTTGTGTGATCACACCTGATATGTTAAAATCTGTTAAGTTACGAAAAGTTTCTAAGCAAGATATATACAATGATAGAAGTAAAGATGAAAAGCAGAAAGGAGTAAAGAATATACCACAAAGATCAGCACTTTTCAATGAATTAAGAACAAAGTTTGATAGTGAAACTTCATCAGGACTCTCATCATATATTTGTTCGCAAGAGGTAATAGATTCTGTCAATGGCATCAGAAGTTCAAATACATATCACGATAGTCAGTCACAAGTTCCATCACCACACTCAGGGACCGATATTGAAGACATATTTCAAAGAACATTTAATGAATATATGTCTTCTGAATGCAGTATCTCGACTTACTTGAATGTAAATAGTCCATGTGAGGAAACTTATTGTTTTTGTGATGAAATGCGGAAGAGAGAACATGTTTCGCAAACCCAACAAAACGTGCTTCTACAAGAAGAAAGAAAGTCTGAAGAATTATTAAAAAAGAAAGGAAAAAAGACAGTAAGTACATATCTCGTTTAATATTTTGACCTAAGAAAGGCGGCGAGCTGGCAGAACCGTTAGTACGCCGGGCGAAATTCGTAGCCGTATTTCGTCTGCCGTTATGTTCTGATTTCAAATTCCGCCGAAGTCGACTTTGCCTTTCATCCTCTTGGGGTCGATTAAATAAGTACCGGTTACGCACTGGGTCGATATAATCGAATTCATCCGTTTGTCTGTCCTTGTTTGTCCTCTCTGTGTTTAGCCCCTTGTGGGTAGTAAAGAAATAGGTATTTAGTCTGTCTTTACGTTCTGAGTTCAAATTCCGCCGAGGTCGACTTTGCTTTTCAACATTTCGGGGGCGATTAAATAAAAATCAGTTACGCACTGGTGTAGATGTATTCGACTTAATCCCTTTACCGGTCCTTGTTTGTCCCCTCTATGTTTAGACTCCTGTAGGCAATAAAGAAATATATATTTTTACTTAAGAAAAGCGTCGAGCTGGCAGAAATGTTAGCACGTCACGCGAAATGCTTAGCGGTATTTCGTCTGCTGTTTCGTTCTGAGTTCAAATTCCACCAGATCGACTTTGCCTTTCATCCTTTCGGAGTCGATTAAATAAGTACCATTTGCGTCCCGGGGTCGATCGAATGGACTGGTCCCCTCTCTCAAAATTTCGGGCCTCGTGCCTAGAATAGAAAAGTATATTTTTACCTATGACTAAGGCGGTGAGCTAGCAGAATCGTTAGGCGCCGGGCAAAATGCTTAGCGACATTTCGTCCGTCTATATGTTCTGAGTTCAAATTGCACCGACGCCGACTTTGCTTTTACACCCTTTTGGGGTCGATGAGATAAGTACCAGTTTAGCACTAAGGTCCGTGTAATCAACTCACCTCTTCCCTTGAGATTGCTTGTGATGTGCCAAAATTTGAAATCTATGTTTTTTCGTAACACCATAAGTTGATATATAGAATCGAGCTCAATTAACTCTCTTTAAACAAGTAATTGTTTTTTTTTCTGTTTTATACTTATTTATAATCATCAAACAGTCTACCACAAAACCAGCATCCAAATTAATCATAATCGATAATTAATATTAAAATAAACCACTAAGATAAAGCTGACACTGAGTGAGGAAGACACAAGACTGTACATTTCAAGTTAACAGGAAAAGTTATAATCGTACGAAAAACACTATAATCTATCCAAGACAACGAACAGTATATAGTGATGCGGCTAATTTTCGGTATACATAGAAAAAGAAGTTACTGGCCGTTAAAATAAATAACAAATATTGCCAGTTCTAGAATGCAAGACTATTGAAAATGCATTAATGTACATCTGAAATGTTGCATTGCATGTCTTCAAATTTGTCATTCTTGTTTTCATTTTAAAATAAAGGGAAAGAAAACTAAAAACACAAAGAAGATGAAAGTTACTCAGAGTATACCTAGTTCAAAGAAGCAAGGTAGGAAAGCATCTTCTATCGAATTTTTCTATGATATATATATATATATATATATATATATATATATATATATATATATATATATATATATATATATATAGAGAGAGACAGCTATAGAAATGCTATAGAGAGAAAGTGTTTCGGAAACCGGGAAGATATGTATGTATGTATGTATATATAAACACACACACACACACACAGATACAGAAACACAAACCTTGGTGGAAGCACTCCGTCGGTTACGACGATGAGGGTTCCGGTTGATCCGAATCAACGGAACAGCCTGCTCGTGAAATTAACGTGTAAGTGGCTGAGCACTCCACAGACACGTGTACCCTTAACGTAGTTCTCGGGGATATTCAGCGTGACACAGAGTGACAAGGCCGGCCCTTTGAAATACAGGTACAACAGAAACAGGAAGTAAGAGTGAGAGAAAGTTGTGGTGAAAGAGTACAGCAGGGATCACCACCATCCCCTGCCGGAGCCTCGTGGAGCTTTTTTAGGTGTTTTCGCTCAATAAACACTCACACGCCCGGTCTGGGAATCGAAACTGCAATCCTATGACCGCGAGTCCGCTGCCCTAACCACTGGGCCATTGCGCCTCCACAAACACAAAGATACACGCACACACACACACATACACACACACATACACACACACACACACACACACACACATACACACACGTCTGTACGTATTACTCCTACCTACTTTCTCGATTCATTTCCTATTGACACCCGGAAATGTGAAACTCTTGTGAATCTTCCCCTGAAGGAAAGGTCGTTGCCATTGCATTTCCTTAATGGATTTCACATTAACGAAGTGGGACAACGTCTTTTGAAACGATCGTAGCGATGGATTTCAATGGACTCTTTTCTGGTTACAATTTTGCCCTTTATTTATATTTATACCTATTTTATTTTAGTTCCATTGCCTTAAGTTTTTAGTCGCTTTTATTATGCATTAATTTAATCTATATATTTTTCATCATTCGACTTCACTCATATTGCCCTTTTAGCTTTTATCACCTTTTATTCGTATATATGTGTATATTTTATACTATTGGATTTTATCATTGGATGCCCTGATGTTTTAATATATATTTATGTTTGATTTATGAAAAATGAGAATGTTATAAAGTTGTTTTGACCAATTGGAGGTTTTTATTCATTATACCTTTCAATTTATTTTTTCTTTCGTCTCAGTGTTACCTGAGCACTTCCATCCGCATATGTACACACAAACATATATATATATATATATATATATATATATATATATATATATATATATATATTATATTAAATTAGAGATAAAATCACTATTAGGCAAATCATACAGTGAAAAACTTAAGCCAATACATAAGATTATTTAATTTATATTATTTAAATATATAACAAAATTTAATATAATTTAATATAATATAATATTTTACTATAAAATTGGATTCAATCCTAAATCTGATTTTTCCCTGTAAGTTTGGATTTATTCCCTAATATTTATTATTATATATATATATATATTTATATATTTATATTTATGTATACAGACATACTTCCAGCAGTCGTTGAAGAACTTGAATTTTCTTCCGATAGATCATCCTGTAGTTCAACAAATCTCGAACTTTTCTATTTTGGTGCATACAATGATACAGAATACGCAAATGAGGAAAAGGCGAAGAAACAGCTTGTAATTATAAACTTTTGTACTAAGTCCTTTTGCTTGAGTATTTGCGACGTAATAACCTCTGTTGAGACTGTTCCCAACGCGCTTTTTGTTTCTTCGTCTATTTAACATATGTTTATAGTTTTGGAACGATAGTTTCTTTTCTACTCTAGGCACAAGACCCGAAATTTTGTGGGAGGGGCCCAGTCGATTAGATCGACACCAGTACGCAACTGGTACTTAATTTATCGACCCCGAAAGGATGAAAGGCGAAATTCGACCTCGGCAGAATTTGAACTGGGAACGTAAAGAAAGACGAAATACTGCTAAGCAATTCGCCCGGCGTGCTAACGTTTCTGCCAGCTCGCCGCCTGAGTTTTCGAACAATATATTTTCAACTTAGAATTTCTTTATGCATGTATGTGAGCATACGTCTCTTAATGTATATGAAGAGAGAACGTTGATTATGTTAATCATGAATAATTGATAAATTGTAATATCTCTGTCTCTCATCCTTCGTCTACATTGGTTTATATCTCTTTCTCTTACTCTCTATCTATCATGTGTATATTTCTGCTACCGCGCGCCGGAAAGGCAGAATGTCCAGTCAGACGTGTAACATTATCAACATCCAAACAGATGCGACCAGTAGTATTATAATGAGTATTAATGTTGTCTCCTTGTGAAGCAACTTTTGAAGCATGAAAAAGGCTTCCTAAATATAGTAACATTGGAGAGTATCTCAACGTTTTCTTCGCTTGACTGTTAGTATGACTCAAAGCAATACCTTCTACATGATGTAATCTATAAATTCGCAGTGATTCTTGGTCCCACAACGCAATAACTCTGTCAAGTGTCTTACAGAAGCTGTGTAGAAGCCCACCGCATATGTGTGTGTATGTGTCTGTATTCGTCCCCAACAGTTTGATTTGTTTGCCTTAGTGTTTCAGCAAAAACGACAGCTAGAAAATGTAACAGATGTGAAAAGAAAGAATACTGGGATCGATTCGTTCCACTAAAACCATTCTTATCAGTGTTCCAGTATGGTTGCAGTCCAATGATTGGGACAACTAGAAGGTAAAGATAATGCGTAATGATGGGTTTTAGTTTCAGAACGGATAGA
Source organism: Octopus sinensis (assembly GCF_006345805.1). Taxonomy (NCBI): domain Eukaryota; kingdom Metazoa; phylum Mollusca; class Cephalopoda; order Octopoda; family Octopodidae; genus Octopus; species Octopus sinensis. The sequence continues at coordinate 78,606,174 of NC_043006.1, read as the reverse complement.
AATATGAGTTAACGAGAGTCTAGTGCCTTAGTTATAGAAATGGATATCGCCAATACAAGAATTTAAACTGTCGAAAATGTACGCGCCGCCAGTGCCTATTCTGGCACTGTCAATCTATCTATCGCTGGCGAAGAAACGAATCCTTGCTGTCTTTAGCGATCGAATGTCCATCATTGATAAGACCAAAGTCGAAATCGCGTGATCTGATAGACTCGGCGCTGGAAGTAGCGGGGTATTATCTCCTTGATAGCGATATAAACAAGAATGCATCTTTTTCCTGTCTTTTTCTTTTCGCCTGTTATAAAATTGAGACTTAAAAACTGATGATGTCATTCCATCAACGTGTGGACGCTGGTTGCTCTCGTTCATACTTTACGTTTAAATTTCTATAACTTTGAATTTTTATCACTTCTTATTTTGAACTTGACAAAGACAGACTTAGTGTTGAAATATCGCTGAACCAATAAAATTTCTATTACAATCGAATCGCGCTCATCGTCTTGAATGTTTTCCTTTGTGAAGAGTTACGTCAATCCTTTTAAAAATATTGTTATTGTTATTATTATTTCATATACACACAATAGATTAGACTGTTGGAAAAGGAAAAATCCTAGCATAGGACTACAACAAGTAACCTTAGAGGCCAAGAACCCGTCTAAGTATCCTAGCTGTCTCTAATAACACTGTTTTCTGGAGCTGTATTCAAACGGGTTTTATGCCTATTTTCTCTATCCATCATCATTATTATTATTATTATTATTATTATTATTATTATTATTATCATCATTATTTTTATTAAAGGCGATGAGCTGCAGAATCGTTAGCATGCCAGGCGAAATTCTTTGCTGTATTTCATCTGGCGCTACGTTCTGGCCTCAAATTCCGCCGAGGTCGACTTCGCCTTTCATCCTTTCTGGGTTGATAAAATAAGTACCAGTTGAACACTGGTGTCAATTTAATCGACTTAACCCCCTCACCAAAATTGCTACCCCTGTGGCAAAAATTTTAAACGATTGTTATTATTATTATTATTATTATTATTATTATTATTAATAGAAAATGAACTCGTGGAAAACTGGGAAGATGAAAAGCAAGCCAGCATCAAGATCAAGCTATGAAGGTAAGAACATAGCTTCCTTCATATTTCTCTGGCAGAATATAAAAATATTTTTGATGCAATATTATACGTCAGGAGCATGATAAAATCGAATCCTGAAAACTCACCGAGTTTGATACATATGTGTATGAATTATCTGTGTGGAATTATGCCTATCATCTGTAAATACAATCTCATAGTTTACGTATATCTGTATGCATGAGCTGTCTGGAATATAAATAAAGAAATGCTCTTAAAAAAAAATCTGATCCCAATTATAAAATTGAAAATGGCTTTTTAAAGCGGTCACCCCCTCTCTTTCTCTGTCACACTCACACATACATATATCCCCCCCCCCCAATAGATGTATTCTTGATTGGCAAGAAAGTAATTTCGCTTTTCGCAAATAGAGTTACGATTTTTTAAAATGACTTTTGTGAACGTCATGATTTTTTTTCTTTTGACATTTTATAGTCGTTACTTTTAGCTTACTTTCGAGGCAAATTGCGTGTAACTTTGTTTACAGCTATTAATTCAGTCTCATTTTTATCATGAAGTGCAAAAACAAACATTTCCACCATATTTTGCTTTTTTTTTTATTTCCGTAAAGAAAAGAAAGCTGCAGACTCTCACAAAGAGATATGTGAAGTTTACGGTGTTGATTGCATAAAAGAATGTACATGTCAGAAATGGTTTTAAAAATTCTGTTTTGAGGAATTTTCACTCAAAGATGACCAACATTCTGGTCGATCTACTGAAGTTGATGATGACCGAATGAAAGCCATAATTGAATCCGATTGTCATATAACTGTGCGAGAGATTGCAGAGAGGTTAAGTGTATCACATAACAATTGAAAATCACTTAAAATGTATTGGACTAGTTAAGAAGTTCGATATTTGGGTTCTACATAAATTGAAAGAGATTCACTTAATACAACGAATTAATATTTGCGATATGCATTTCAAATGCAATGAAATCGACTTTGTCTTGAAACGAATCATCACTAGTGATCAAAAAAAAAGGGTTGTCTACAATAGCATCAATCGAAAACAATCATGGTTCAAGCGCAATGAACCAGCACAAATCACATCGAAAGCTGAATTGATTCAAGTAAAGGTCATGCTGTCAGATATTTACTGTCAACAACTACTGAAACTGGAGGAAGCAATCAAATAAAAATGGCCAGAATTGGCAAATGGTAAAGGAATCGTGTTCCAAAATGACTACGCTTGACCACACACGTTTTTGCTAACTCATGAAAAATGACTGGAGCTTGGTTAGGAAGTGATGTCACATCGACCATATAGCCCTGACCTTGCACCATCAGATTACCATTTATTTCGAAGTTTGCAAAATTCTTTGGATGGTAAAACTTTCGATAATGATGATGACCTGAAATCGCACTTGCTTCAGTTTTTGGCTGATAATGATTAGAAGTCCTATGAGTATGGAATCATGAAGTTGTCCGAAAGATGGCAAAAGGTCATCAAACAAAATGGAAAATATATAATTGATTAAAGTTCATTCTTTGTACGAAAAAATGACTTCCACACTAAAAAACTGAAATAACTTTCTTGCCAAACCCAATATATACATACATACACACACACACACACACACACACACACACACACATATATATATATATATATGCATATAACACACACACACACACACACACACACACACACACACATATATATATATATATATATATATATATATATATATGTTCGGCAAGTATTTTTACTTTACCCTTGTGTTGGGTGATGTTTTCCGGTGCAGTCTTAGTATGCATAACTTGTGCATAACACCGTCGAAAAAAAAGTTCGTTGCTGTTTTTATGTTTTCGTTTCTCATTGTGTTCAACGTTTTTATGATGTCCTGTACCCATTTATGCATGTATATATACATATATATGTAGGTATGTACAGGACATCATAAAAACGTTGAACACAATGAGAAACGAAAACATAAAAACAGAAACGAACTTTTTTTTCGACGGTGTTGTGCACAAGTTATGCATACTAAGACTGCACCGGGAAACATCACCCAACACAAGGGTAAAGTAAAAATACTTGCCGAACATACTTCACTGTACAATCCAGCTTGGAAGTATGTCGTTTGCAAATCTAACTTCCCTACTCGACCATGCCTTCTGAAATATATTCAGCGAAAGCATGAGGCTGTTGACACGTTCTTTTATTTTCTCATTTGTTTCAGTCATTTGACTGCGGCCAAGCTCGGGCACCACCTTAAGAGGTTTTCGTCGAACAAATCCACCCCAGGATTTATTCTTTGTAAGACTAGTACTTATTCTATCGGTCTCTTTTGCCGAACCGCTAGCCTACGGGGACATAAACACACCGACATCGGTTGTGAAGCGACAAACACAGGCACAAACACATAAATACATACATAGATGCATACACACACACACACACACACACACACACATATATATATATATATATATATATATATATACACACAACGGGATTCTCGCAGTTTCCATCTACCAAATCCACTCACAAGGCTTTGGTCGGCCCGAGGCTATGGCAGAAGATGCTTGCCTATGGTGCTACGCAGTGAAACTGAACCCGGAACCATGCGGTTGGGAAGCAAGCTTCTTACTACACAGCTACGCATGTTTAATTCTTTAAATCTATCTTGTAGGTTTATGGGATTATGAGGAGGACGAGTTCTACAACTTTAATCAAAACAGCAACTCCCATGCACAAGAACATGCGAAATATTTCGATGATGACAGAAAATTACGGTGGTCTTATATCGATTTCTGGAATTGTCCCTTTTGTGGAAATGATATTTGTATTTATGCAGATCTGCCAACAAACATACTGTTGCGCTTTCAAAGTGCCGTAGCAAAATATCCATTTCAAAGTCAATTTATATTAGGAGAATTTCTAAAATCTTACAGATTTTTAGATACAGAGACACTGTTTCGTATTTCACGTTATGAGTAGGGGGACCAGATCGTCTTATTTTATTGTTTGGTTTAATATTGAACTAATAAAAACATGCGAAGATGGTATTTTTGTTCTTTCTGTTATTTTATGTACCCACACGTTTCTGGGTTAGACTTCATTGTGTGACACCGTGTCTTCTGTCATAGCCTATGTTCACAAATACCTTGAGAAAGGAATCTTAGAGGCATTAACTGTTTGGAATCTTACGTGCCTATTATTCCATTGTTTGAGAAATTTCATTGCACTACCCACATCGAAATCAAACTCACTGTTTTCAGTTTGCGATGTAGCTATTTGTTAATAAAATAATCTGAGAAACTGTGCTACATTAGAACTCATCAAAAAAAGAGCAGAAAGTAGGGTCTTATATGAATTTACGACGTGTAATTAATAATAATTTCTACTATAGGCACAAAACTTGAAATTTCAGAAAGAGGAGGCTAGTTGATTACGTCGACCCAAGTGCTCAACACGAAAGGATGAAATGCAAACAGGACTTCAACAGAATTTGAACTGGGAATGTAAAGAGAGACGAAACGCTGCTGACGATTCTGCCAGCTCACAGCCTTAGATGTCATAAAATATTGGTTTCAAATTTTGGCACAAGGCCGGCAAATTCGGGGGAGGAGGTCAAGTTAATTGTATCGACACCAATGCTCAACCGGTACTTATTTTATCAACCATGAAAGGATGGAAGGCGAAAATCGACCTCGTTAGAATTTGAGCTCAAAACATAAAGATGAACGAAATGCTGCTAAATTTCTTTATCCGGCGTGCTAACGATTCTGCTAGCTCACCGCCTTAGATGTAATAAAATATTGGTATAGCTGCAAGAAAACCTGGTCAACTCTGCATTCTTTATTCACAGTTTATTCATAGGTGCAGGAGTGGCTGTATGGTAAGTAGCTTGCTTACCAACCACATGGTTCCAGGTTCAGTCCCACTGCGTGGCATCTTGGGCAAGTGTCTTCTACTATAGCCTCGGGCCAACCAAAGCCTTGTGAGTGGATTTGGTAGACGGAAACTGAAAGAAGCATGTCGTATATATATGTATATATGTATGTATGTGTGTGTATATGTTTGTGTGTCTGTGTTTGTCCCCCCACCATCGCTTGACAACCGATGCTGGTGTGTTTACGTCGCCATCACTTAGCAGTTGGGCAAAAAGAGATCGATAGAATAAGTACTAGGCTTACAAAGAATAAGTCCTGGGGTCGATTTGCTCGACTAAAGGCGGTGCTCCAGCATGGCCACAGTCAAACGACTGAAACAATTAAAAGAGTAAAAGAGTAAAAGAGAGAGTTAAATGTTGAGCTTCAGTACATACAGAAACAGACACAGGATACAATGGTTCGTTGTTTTGGCTCCCCACAAATTTTTATTGCTTTTGCCTGCAACTCCAAATATAAAGATTTCCCAAGCCTACTGACCTCAAACTTAGACCCATCATTGCTGGCCCTACTTGTGAAACTACAGAAGTAGAGTTCGAAATGACGGAAAAAATTAAGGTGGAGTACTTGCGTAGACTGAGACTGATTCTTAAGACGAAATTAAACAGACGGAATAAGATTGATGCTATTAACACCTGGGCGATTTCACTCCTTAGATATGGAGCGGGGGTAATCGCATGGACAGTAGACGAACTAAACAACTTAGAAAGACAAGGAAGTTGCTGACTGGATATGGGATATTCCACCCAAAAAGTGATACAGACAGACTGTATGTACCAAGAAAAAGAGAGGGAAGGGGTCTGACTGGATGTGAACAGCGCATTAGAGCAGAAGAAAGCAACACAGCATTGTATGTAAAGAATGTCACAGAACCGCTATTATTGAAAGTGCAAATGTCAGGCTTGTGTAGGATGGAAGATTGCAAAGATAAAGCACTGTACAAGCACTTGAGAATGAATGAAACTGAAAATAGGTGGATGAAGAAAAGAATGCATGGACAATTTCATAGAGATGTTGAATATAAGACAAACAGAGAAAACAGATGGCTATAGATGACTAAAAGTGATTTAAAACCGGAAACGGAGGCTCTAATCTGTGCTACCCAAGAGCAAGTATTAAGAACGAATTACATCAAATACAGAATAGACAACACATCAGAAGGTGATTAGTGCAGAATTTCTGGACAAAATGGTGAAACTGTATGGCATATTACCAGTCAATGTACGACACAAGCTCAGAAAAAATATAAGAGACGTCATGACAATATAGCAAGGATTGTCCATTGGATACTTTGCAACAAGTATGGACTTGAATTTGGCAGTTTCATCATTTCGTTTTAGCTCCAAATCAAATCAACAGATATTGGTAAAAAATTACCGATCGAAAAAATTCGAATAATTATGCTTACTCTCTCTTTTACTCTTTTACTTGTTTCAGTCATTTGACTGCGGCCATGCTGGGGCACCGCCTTTAGTACTTATTCTATCGGTCTCTTTTGCCGAACCGCCAAGTAACGGGGACATAAGCACACCAGCATCGGTTGTCAAGCAATGCTAGGGGGACAAACACAAACACACACACACATACATATATATACATATATACGACAGGCTTCTTTTCAGTTTCCGTCTACCAAATCCACTCACAAGGCATTGGTCGGCCCGGGGCTATAGCAGAAGACACTTGCCCAAGGTGCCACGCAGTGGGACTGAACCCGGAACCATGTGGTTGGTTAGCAAGCTACTTACCACACAGCCACTCCTGCGCCTATATGACATTATTTTGGGAAAAAGAGACGCATGAATCTAATGAAAAACATTGACAGCGAAATATGATACTAGGCTGCAAATTTATTTACTTTCATTTAGGTGCAGTCGTAGCTGTATGGGAAAAAGTTTACTTCATAAGAACATGGTCTTCGATTCAACTCCACTGCGTTGCATCTTGGGAAAGTGCCTTCTACTATAGCCGCCGACCGACCAAAGACCTGAGAGTGAACTTGATAAAGGGGAACTGAAAGAATATACATATGTGTGTATATATTGGCGTCTGTGTCTTTGTGTCTGTATTTCACAGGTGATGGTGTGTTCACGTCTCCGTAACTTAGCAGTTCGGCAAAACAGAGCGATTGAATAGGTACTAGGCTTAGAAGCACAAGTACTGGGCTTAATTCATTCGACTAAAACATTTTCAAGGCGTCCCCACCCCACCCCAGCATGGCCTCAATCTAATGAATGAAACAAATAAAAGATAGAAATTAATTAGATAGTATTCTATAGTCCATGGAACCAACAATTCTGCGAATAGTCAGCACAGCATTTTCTGGGCAACTGAACATTGTAAGCATCGTTTACATGCAATTTAGCCAAAACAAGGAATTCAGAGAGTCGTATTTCTTCTCGGTAATTAATAAACCTAAATAAAGCGATCGTGAGTCCGTCACTTTAACTTCTAGGTCATGCGCCCTCACATCAAGTATAACCATGCTGAAAAGAACAGCTAGTGGCAGTGTCAATAGTCTTAATAGTCGCCGTCATCGACATCGAAGTTTCGTTGCTGCTGCTGTTACTACTACTACTACTACTACTACTACTACTACTACTACTACTACTACTACTACTACTACTACTACTACTACTACTACTACTACTGCTGCTGCTGTTGCTGCTGTTCTGTTGAGCGAAGCGGTCTTCGTTCCAGAGCTCGCAGTGGGAGAAGTCCGAATCGTGGTCCTTGGCTATTCGTAAGACCCGCAGAAGAGAAAGCAGGTCAACCCCCGACACCGAGAGCATCGACAGATGGATGAATGCACATCCAGGCTCAGCGATTGCGTAGGAAGTCAGAGACAAGAAACAGGAAGAAAGAGTGAGAGAAAGTTGGAACGAAAGAGTACAACAGGGGTCACCACCACCCCCTGCCGGAGCCTCGTGGTGCTTTAGGTGTTTTTCGCTCAATAAACACACACAACGCCCGGTCTTGGAATCAAAACCGCGATCATCCGACCTCGAGTCCGCTGCCCTAACCACTGGGCCATTGCGCCTCCTGCTGCTGCTGCTGCCACTACTACTACTACTGCTACTACTACTACTGCTGCTGCTACTACTACTACTACTACTACTACTACTACTACTGCTGCTGCTGCTGCTGCTGCTACTACTACTACTGCTGCTGCTGCTGCTGCTGCTGCTGCTGCTGTTTCCGTTACAGTATCAATGACAATAGATTTGCTCCACTGCGTTCTTGCATACCTCTCTGTGTTATGCACAACTTTGTCATAAGAATAATAGGTATTAGGTTTTCGGGATCCATTACATCAAAATCCCCTTTCCATCCATAATATTTTTCTTTGCTAATATAATACAAAAGGACAACGTCTGGTTAGTTAGCGGCTCAGTTGCGACCTTTTTTGTATTAGTCTTTTGTGTTAGTCATGCAATCACTTTACATCTCCAATTACCTTTGGTTTATGTATTTTACAATTAAATCTTAACTTTTATCCTGATGGGTGGTGACTAAATATTACATTAGTAGTTTTTCTTTTTCTCTTCAAATGCGTTGCCATTATTATTACTGTTGTTGTTGCTGTCATTATTTATGTATTTATTTGTATATCTATTTATTTTTCCAACATTCTTATTAGTCTCTTATAAAACTTTTGCTCTATTGTAGCTCAATGTGAGTATTTAAAACTAATTTTAGTTTCGTCTCACCCCCCCTCTCTCTCTCTCTCTCTCTCTTTCTCCATCCCTCTCTCTCACACACACATTTAATATATATTAAATTACAAATCACTTCGAATGCTACTCTCCATTGTTCACCTATACGTATGTATATGTATGTATGTATGAGTATATCTGTATTCATTTATATATACATTCATGCACACACGCACACACACACACACACACACACACACATATATATATATGCATATATATATATATGTGTGTATCTATATGTGTATATATATACATATGTATATATATGTATGTGTGGGTATGGTGTATGGCTCAGTGGTTAGAGCGTCGAGCTTACGATCGTGAGGTTGTGAGCTCGAATCCCGGACCGGGCTGCGTATTGTGTTCTTGAGCAAGGCACTTTATTTCACGTTGCTCCAGTTCACTCAGCTGTAGAAATGAGTTGCGACGTCACTGGTACCAAGCTGTATCGACCTTTGTCTTTCCCTTGGATAACACTGGTGGCGTGGAGAGGGGAGGCTGGTATGCATGGGCGACTGCTGGTCTTCCATAAACAACCTTGCCCGGACTTGTGTCTAGGAGGGTAACTTTCTAGGTGCAATTCCATGGTCATTCATGACCGAAGGGGGTCTTTACCCTTTTACCCGTATGGTGTATACACACACACACACACACATATATATACACAGGTATACATGCACATATGTATGCATTATGTATGTCATTATTCAGTTTTATTTGAAGATTTCTAGCCGTTAGTGAAGGGGTCGGTTTCTAACCTATATCTAGGGCTCCTTCATTGGAATTTTAACAACATCAACAGGGTATTTTTTCATGTACTTGTGTATATGTGCAGTATTTGGAGTTAGTGCATGTGCATATTTGTGTCTTCTTTTATATATTCACGTGCATATAGTTGCATGGCTAGACATGCGCATATATACTTAAATGATAAACTTTTGGAAAGTTTTTCAGGTTTTTATAGTTTCAGTGATGGTCTGGATCTGTAGTCTTCGAATCAGCTTTCTGCTCTCTGGTTTTTCTCAAGACTGGTACTTAGTGCGCTACACATCCCAGTGCTCCAATAACTACAGGTGTAAGCCTGAACTGGTAATCTGTTAGATTAACTGTAGATTTCTCAATAATTCAGCGTTGATCTTTAGCTTTATGTTAACATCCGCTTGGCAGCTGTATACTGTATACTGTTTGTCTTCTCTATCCCAAATCACAATGTCAGGTTTTTTGTTTTTGCTCAGGCGAAAAAAAAAAGCTCTGGTTATTGCCATTCTAGATCGACGCTGGTAAGATTCCGTTTGATTATCTGCAAGTCGACGACAGTAGTAATGGATTTCTAGAGGGCTTGATATTCTGGAAATGAAGGACAGGGTTTAGTTGTTAGCACCATGTATGAGCACAATGTAGGTGAGTTGAGGAGGAGATGAGAGTGAAGAAGCAGTTACTCTTGAGTGAAGTTGGTACGAGTCCAACCCATGATAATGCGCTGCGCGGACAATTTTTTTGGATACTATCTAGATTCTTTTTTACTTTCTCTTTTACTCTTTTACTTGTTTCAGTCATTTGACTGCGGTCATGCTGGAGCACCACCTTTAGTCTAGCAAATCGACTCCAGGACTTATTCGTTGGAAGCCTAGTACTTATTCTATCGGTCTCTTTTGCCGAACCGGTAAGTTACAGGGACGTAAACACACCAGCATCGGTTGTCAAGCGATGCTGAATGGACAAACACAAACACACAAACACACAAACACACACACACACACACACCACACACACACACACACACACACACACACACACACACACATATATATATATAGTTTCTGTCTACCAAATCCACTCACAAGGCTTTGGTCGGCCCGAGGCTATAGTAGAAGACACTTGCCCAAGGTACCACGAAGTGGAACTGAACCCGAAACCATGTGGTTGGTAAGCAAGCCACTTACCACACAGCCACTCCTGTGTCTGATTACCGCCATGTGTAACAAAATCACTTTCCTGATAAGGTATCAATTTTACTTTGTGGTTTGATCTGATCATATTGAGAATTACTATTTGATGGAAACTAAGATATCCTTTATTTCTGATGAAAAAAGTCAGTCTTTAATGATCTAATATACTGGTAGTGAAAGCGAAACACCTGATAGTTAAAGGATAATACTTCGTTATTACACTGTAAATCAAGTCAGTACAAAAGTCGGGTTATCTAAATCTTGATTGTCACGTCAGAAGCCCTGCATTAATTTGAGAAGTGTATGCTTGGAAGTGTAACTCAAACTAGGTGCTAATTCCGGTGCGGTCTACCACATGATCCATACTCTACGCTGTGAAATTATCTGATTTCTTTACTGAGATCTCAGCTGATTTTGTGACTTTTCATAATATGAACTTATTACCTGCGTTTATCTGCATTGTTGATGTGAGCGTTTCTGGCCAGTCTATGTAAAAGAGCAATCAACTAACACCTGTATCAGTGTCCTGCTCAAAAGGAAACCGATAATACGAGTATAATACATGTTCCCCATTGCAATTATGTTAAAAGTATCCAGAGACTCGTCATTTTGATAGAGGAAGCAACAGTTGCATTTTTACGGAAAACAATATTCTGGATACACCACCAGTAGCAAACCCTTGTCATTAATGTGGTAGTTTTATGAAAGGAAAATGAAAGCGTGGCAGAGGCGGAAAATGCAAACATGGAGTTTGTTGTTCCCGAAAGGGGTGCCAAACTTCACGCTCTCTTCGAAAAAATAAACTCATTTTTTCATTATACAGACATCAACAAATTACACTGCAATTTTAGTTTTTGTGGAACTTCAGAAGTTGTATTTTTCTTTACTTTTTTGTAATGGAAATACCTGTGAATACAGTAGTGATTCTAACAGGAATGCCTTCAAATATGTTAATTCACTCATATAATATGTACCGAGAGGTGGGGGAAACCATAATTTCTGTTCGTTAGTAAGGTAAGATGGTTGAAACAAATGATAACCCTATTCGAAAGGCGGCGATCTGGCAGAAACGTTAGCACACCGGGCGAAATGCTTAGCTGTATTTCGTGTCTTTACGTTCTGAGTTCAAATTCCGCCGAGGTCAACTTTACTTTTCATTCTTTCGGGGTCGATAAACTAAGTATCATTTGCGTACTGGGGTAGATCTAATCGACTGGCTCCTTCCCCCAAAATTTCGGGCCTTGTGCCTAGAGTAGAAATGATGACCCTATTCAAATTGAAGAGACAAGTTCTGCTGGTCGACGGAAATACAACCATAGGGGTATACTAAATGGTAACAATGCTCCTCTCTCTGAACAAAGTCATGTAAATGCACAAAGCAACAGGAACTGTAAACGTAGAATTGATGGTCTTTGATCTGAAACAAGGCTCTGACTGTCGACACTATTATGTGGAACGGCTTCGAAGAAGCACCTTATGACCAGTCATTGAACGAGATTTTGAAAATGGTTCAGTGGTTCAGTGGCCTTTATATGGTAATGTAACTGCAACGGGTTATCGCCATCTTACAATGAACCATCAAGAGCATTATGCCAATCCTGTAACAGTAGCACACACGCAAGTATTTGAGCGACCATGGTTGTAGGCCAAAAGAAGCTGAGAGGTGTTAATAGTAAGCTTTTCCAGTTACACCTTGATCACATCTACTGGAAAGTATTGAAGAAAGAAGCAGTAGAAACGTTTGTGATATTCCTAAATGATGAACGAAGTGTGTCTCTTTAAAGGATTTAAATGTAAATGTCATAAATACTAAATCATTATTCAACATGTTTTCATCATGCTGTAGTAAATGTGGAGCTAGAGCACACTCTGGAGCTGCACTCCGATCTATCTCTTTGTGGAACATATTGTTGGGGAGTAAATAAGGCGGCGAGCTGGCAGAAACGTTAGCACGCCGGGCGAAATGCTTAGCAGTATTTCGTCTGTCTTTACGTTCTGAGTTCAAATTCCGCCGAGGTCGACTTTGCCTTTCATCCTCTCGGGGTCGATAAATATAGTACCAGTTTAGCACTGGGTCGATGCAGTCGATTTAATCCCTTTGTCTGTCCTTGTTTGTCCCCTCTATGTTTGTGGTAGTAAAGAAATATATATTGTTGGGGAGTAAATATATGTTTCGATAGTTTTTCCTGGATTCAATGAAGTGCTACAAATGACGCCCACTACATTTCTTTTGAAAACTCTGACGTCATAATTTATAATAATTTATATAGTGCAATTTGCAAACAGTGGCATGTTTGGCTTCAGATTTCTAAGTTGCAAATGACTAAGTTTCCTACACTACTGATGGCTCTTAAGGAGTGTCATTTCTCAATGACTATGAAATATCTTCAACTAATTCAAAGGAATTCATTTCTAAAGAACCAGGTTTTCAGTTTCCTGTAGGTGTGTATGTGCGTGTGTATATACATACCTACATGATGTAAAAGTATATGGTTTGTGTATTCAAGGCTGTGGGTTCAACTTCGGCCAGTTGTGTGCTTGAGCAAGTTACTTTACTTCACATTGCTCCAGTCCACTCAGCATGCAAAAATGGGTGCTACCTGTACCACAAAAAGGTCAGCCCTATTACATTCTTTGTCACACTGAGAACTAAGTTAAGAGTACGCGCGCCTGTGGGCCACTCAGCCACTTGTACCTTAAATATCACGAGCACGCTGTTCGGTTGAATCGGATCAACTGGATAACTGGTCGTCGTAACCGCCAGTCCCAGAGATTACGTATGTATGTATGTATGTATGTATGTATGTATGTATGTATGTATGCATAGTCGGCTCGTCGGCAACTAAACCGGCAACCCCACCAAGCTTGCTTGGTGAGGAGGGTGTTTATTGAACATCCTGCGGGATGAAAAACAAAACCTGTCAGAGGGCGGAGGAATTCTTGAGAGTCAACGGCCATCCAATAAATGTCTTAAGGCTGTATCATGCGCGGCGACACAGAAATAATCGGACTGAATACCCGATCGCGCGGTTAAACCATTGGGAGTGAAGAACTCCTAGCCTTTGTTAGGGCATCCTTCTAGGAGAAGGTAACTCAGGTAACTGGGATAACTCCGTCATAAAACCTGCGGCTCAGTGGTTACCGATGATGTTGACTTGTTCTACTTTTCGGATTATGGCTGCTGTTGCTTAGTGAGTGGGATTGACTCAGTGCACAGCTTTTCCTCACTTTAAAAAAAATTCTTCTTGCACAGACATTGCACAATAACAACATTGATTAAGGTTCGTGCAGTGGCCATACTCGATAACGAGGAGGCAGCCACCACCACCACCATGTATGTATGTATGTATGTATGTATGTATGTATGTATGTATGTACGCACGTACATACATATATACACAGGCAGGCATACATACATACATACACACATACATACATACATACATACACACACACATACACACATACGTACATACATACACACATACATACATACATACATACACACATACACACATACATACATACATATATATACAGGCAGGCATACATACATACATACATACATACATACATACATACATACATACATACATACATACACGTAAATCAGGCAGAACGAATATTAACATGACAAGAACACCCACAAGTTCTTCTTTTCTCTTTCTTCGCTCTCTTGTACATTTTTCTTCTCGATTTAGCTCAACTCATTTCTAAACCTCTCATTGTTTAATCTCCTATCTTTGTCCTTGTATTGTATTCTATTTCTTTTAGCATTGAACTCTTCAGTTGAGAAGTCAACGAAATGGAAATTAATAGCTCACGATTCAGTATCATTTTATCTAGCATAGCCACATTGTCTTGATTTGTGTATTCGTTATACTGTTTCCCACATTCAACCTCCTATCAAATACATTATACATGATGCACTCCCATATAAGTACACATAGAGACATATATGTGAGGTGTATGTGCGTACGTGCATGTATGTTTGTACATATATATTTATATGTATACATACATACATACATATATATATATATATATATATAATATATATATATATATATATATAAAATATATATATATATTTTTTTCCCTCTAGTTTCAGCTCAGAGCTGCGGCCATGCGGATGCACCGCCGTTTTGTGCTACACTGTTATTGCGAAGAACCTCGTCTAATATGTGGCAGTTGGTGAAGAATGGAGTTTGATATAGCTACTCTCATTGCACCTCTTGCCGTGAGGGTAGGTCATCTGGGACTCTTGACAGGAAGATGTCCAGCTTTGATTTAAAAACCGCTACATCTACTTTGTGCAAGTTCCTCAGACTCTTTGGGAGAATATTAAAAAGCTGTGGGCCCTTATATATAAAATAATAAATAATAAAGGCACCATTTTAAAGCCTAGCCAGGCTCATGGGCCCGGTTTCCCGGTTTGAAAGGCTTATGTGTTTCCCCCAGCTGGACGGGCCGCCATTCCATCGCAGCGTTACTCAATTTTGCCAGCTGAGTGGACTGGAACAACGTGAAATGAAGTGTTTTGCTCAAGAACACAACGCGTCGCCCAGTCCAGGAATCGAAACCACAATTTTACGATCATGATGCTGACACCCTAACCACTAAGCCACGCGCCTCCACACGCACACATTATATATAATACATACATACATACATACACACACACACACACACACACACACTCATACACATACACACACACACACATATATATATATATATAATCTATTTAAGGGACACAGTACATGAATTTAAGTGCGACTAATAGTTTCATATGTTGAGAAGTATCGCAAACATATTCATCAGGCAAAACAACACATCATAATGAACTTATTCTTCGTACGCCTAGTACTTATTCTATCGAAACCTTTTGCCGAACCGCTAATTAACATGTAGTAAACAGCCATCATCTGTTGTCAAGATGGCGGGGGAACAAAATGGGGGGGGGAGGAAACACAACAAACACACACACACGTACTAATATATATATATATATATAGATATATAAATAATATATATATATAATATATATATATAATATATATATATAATATATTAATATATATACATATATATATATACATATATATATATACATATATATAATACATATATATAATAACATATATATATATACTAAGATATATATATATATATTAATCGTATATACAATATCTATATAATATATATATATAATATATATATATACATATATATATATACATATATAATATCCATATATATATATTAATATATATAGATATAATATATATATAATTATAATATATAATAATACATATTGATATATATAACAATATATATATAATCTATATATATTATATATATATACTCATACATATATATATTACATATATATATAATATATCTATATATCATATAGATATATATATATATATATATATATATATAAATATATATAATACATATATATATATATATATACATATAATATATAAATATATATATTATACATATATATATTATTATATACATATAAATATATATATACATATATATATATATATATACATATATATACATTATATATATATATATAAATATATATATAAAATATATATATCTATACATATATATATATACCATATCTATATAGATATATATATATATATATATACATATATTATATATACATATATATAATATACATATATATATATATATGATATAAATATATATATAATACATATATATATTATATTATACATATATATATACTATACATATATATATATATATATTATATATATATATATCTATACATAATATATATATACAATAATATATACATATACATATATATATATATTAATATAGATATACCTATAATATATTATATAATATTAACATAAGCCCCAGAAGAAGTGGCTGCCTGTGTGGTAAGTAAGTGCTTAACCAGCCGCAGCATGGTTCCGGGTTCAGTCCCACTGCGTGGCACGTTGGGCAAGTGTCTTCTATTATAGCCTCGGGCCGACCAAAGATTTGTGAGTGGATTTGGTAGACGGAAACTGAAAGAAACCCGTCGTCTATATATTATATATATATATATATATATATTAGAGACAGAGAGAGAGAGAGATTTAAATATATATATATATATGTATGTATAAATGTCTGTGTGCCTGTGTTTGTCTCCCCAACATCGCTTGATAACCGATGCAAAAGAGACCAATAAAATAAGTACTAGGCTTACAAAGAATAGATCCTGGGGTCGATGTACTCGACTCAAGGCGGTGCTCCAGCATGACCACAGTCAAATGCGTGAAACAATTAAAAGAATAAAAGAATATATATACATACATACCGATAAGTTGACAGTTATTTTTACTAACATTTATTCTTCCTACATTTATTCCACATTTCTGTTTATTATTTACTGAAGTAAAATTATTCCAACAACTTCTAGTTAATATTTGCTATATGTACATATTGTGGATAACGTCATTCACTGATGATTGAGTTGCTTCAGGGTTATTGTGTCTTTTAAACCTATTTCTCTCTCTCTCTCTCTCTCTCTCTCTCTCTCTCTCTCTCTCTCTATATATATATATAATATATATATATATATATATATATATGGTGCTATTAAGTTAGACATGGCCTGGCAATCTCTGGTCGAAACATATCTAAGTTTATCTAAGTTTATATATATATATATCATTATATAATATATATATCTATATTATATATATTATATTCGACCGCTTTTGTACGTTGGCGATTTTTTTTGCCTCGTTTCCTTCCTTGTAGCTTTCTTTTCTATGTTTCTGACGAAGAGCTCCACTCGAAACGTTCAATTCTTCTTCTTTCCTTTCCTGAGCGTCCAATAACACTATACTTGTTCCACGTCCTCGCGTTGTTTTTTTTCTCTGTCTGTTTTCATGTTTGGATTAACTGTATATATAGATTATATATAAATATATATATATATATATGATATAAGATGTATATATTAGATATTATCTTATATATATACGTATATACATACATATATATATTATATATATATATATATATACGTATATATATATACATATATAAAATATATATATATACATATATAAATATATATAAAGATATATATAATACATATATAAATATATATATATATATATATATATACGTATATATATACATATATAAATAATATATATATATATATATTATATATATATATATATATATATATCGTATATATATATACATATAAAAATTATATATTATAATATATATATATATACAATGGCGATTTGCTAAACGAAACGATTGACCCCCAGTATCGGGTCACACAAACAGGAAGCACCACCCCACCCCTTCCTTTCACTGCCCCAGCAGCTCAATCGTCATCATATTGTCAACACCATCTCTCTGCTTACTACTACTAGTACTACTCCAACTATGTATCGACAAACATCTTTGTTTGGAATCGACCTCCTCAATCATTACCACTGTCAACATCTCTTCTACCTACTACTACTACTACAACTACATCTACTAATGCATCTCAAGGAATTTACCTCCTACGGTCCAAAAAGGTCGCCAAAACTTCAACAAACATCATCTACACCTTTCACAACTCACACCACACACGCACCTACACACCCACTCGAAACCCCATCATATTCTCTTCGCCATAGACTGTGCACTGATAGAGACTGCAAATTCACCCATTTACCTGGAACAAAACGCTCTATCCCCACAAACTACAACAGCAACACCATAATACAACACCACCACAACCACCAATATCTCAAACAAGGAATCCCCCAAATCTGCCGCTATTCCCAGCGAGACAGATTGTGTCTGCACAGGGATTGCCCCTTTACCCATCTCCCGGGGACTCGTCGGACATTTAAAGATAACCACTCACATAAATATAGCCGCGGCCACAGTCACCTGCGGTTCCCTAGACAGGAAACCACCTCTTCTTCCTCTTTTTAGCTATAATGAATCTAGCAAAAGAACTGGAAAAAAACATCCGAGCTATCACCACCCACCACCATCCACCACAAATACCCCACTGCACATGCCATTAAAAGCAATCAAATAAACAAATCACCAAAACAATTAAAACCATCCACTTTCGCCTCACATTTCTGCTTAATGCCCAAGGCATCAGCCCTTCCACCAATACACAAAAATGGAAGATAAGATTCCTGGAGGACTGGGTCGAGGCCCATCCAAACCACATCCCTTTCTTCGTCTTCACTGAAACCCATCTTAGTGACCTCCACTTGGAAGCCGAGGTGAAAGTTAAAAATTTCAAAACATTCGTGCTGATCGTGCTGGCAGAAGAAAGGGTGGGACTGCCATTTATGTCCATGATTCATTCTCAACAGAAGCCATGAACATATTTTCGCGAATGGATACTGCGAAGCAGTCGCTGTATTCAGTCAAACCAACAACTACAGTAGTTGGGCTCTACAGACCACCCCAAACGCCCCTACCATGCTTCAAGGAATGCCTCAACAGCATAAAGTGTTTCATTCAGCAGTGTCAACCTGACAACATTTAATGATGGGAGACTTCAACCTTCCCGGGGTTGACTGGTCTACAAACAGTCTGTCGCCAGGTTCTTCTCTCTCAACCCCTGACAGGGAGGCAGTGGAATCGCTTCTTGACTTCATGGATGACTTCTTCTTGTCCCAACTGGTACTCGAACCAACGAGATGTCACAAAACGTCTTAGACTTAATTTTCACAGCAATCACACTGATACTATCCACAATATTGCAGTGGAGAAAACCCTACTCTCCGACCATGACATGGTTCTCTGTGATCTGAGATTTCACTGGCCAAAATGCAAAACAAATGTTACCCTCCTCCCTCCTGTTCATCCATTTGACACTATGGATTTCCACAATGCAAACTGGGAAGCGATCAATAATGATCTTGCACAAGTCGATTGGTCTTTCACGCACACATACACACACCCACTAACATTAAAAAGTCCTGGCAGTCACTTGTAGACACCATCATGAACATATGTGCAAGACACACCCCATTAAGATCTGCAAACAAATCTAAGTGTCGAATCCCTAGAAATAGAAATCTCTCATAAGGAAAATTAAAAGAATCAACAAAAAGATCAACATGCTGAAATACTGTCACAGCAACACACCACCTGACTGCCATCTCGTCGCTAAGATTAAAAAACATAAGCTCCAAAACAATATGATGTCTATCATCATAGTCAGCGAAGAGCTGAAGAGGCCTGGCCATTGAGAAGATCAAACTCAATCCCAAAGTGTTCTTTCATTTTCAAAAAACACAGAGTCACTGGTTCTACTGTTGGCCCTCTGATGATGAAAATGGTACTCTTCAGACAATGCCAAAACCATGGGAGAGATATTGCAGAAACAATATTGCTCTGTTTTCAGCAATCCTGATATGACTGATCTGGGCTGTATCAGTGATTTACTCCCCAATACACTTTATCGGACATAACATTTGGCGCTCCTGATGTCTTAGCAGCAAAAAGGAAATGAAGCATAATTCAGCAGTAGGTCCCGATAGGTTCCCTGCTTGTGTCTTGAAGATGTGTGTCAAACCAACTTGCACCCCCTCTAGCCAATCTGTGGCGGAACTCACTGGATGCTGGATATATACCAGAGGACCTTCTATCCCAGTCTGTTGTCCCAGTTTTCAAAAAAGGAAACAAATCGCTTGCCGTGAATTACCGTCCAATCTCACTCACCTCTCATATCATCAAGGTATTTTGAGAGGGTGCTGAGATCGCGTATGACTCACTTCCTTGAGAGTCATAATATGCTGAACCCCAACCAGCATGGATTCCGTAATGGGAGAGATTGCCTGACGCAGCTACTGCATCATTTTGATGACATTTTGAGAGCCTTGGGAGAAGGTTCCAACCTGATGTCATCTACCTTGATTTCAGCAAGGCCTTTGACAGGGTTGATCATAAGATCCTTCTGAGAAAGCTGTCCAATATTGGTGTCACTGGAAAGTTGCTGCAGTGGATCAAGTGCTTCCTGTCTAACAGAACCCCAACATGTTGTAGTCGAAGGAGTCAAATCCAGCCCAGCAAAGTCAGCAGTGGTTCCACAAGGCACTGTGTTGGGCCCACTTCTCTTCATCATCTACATAAATGATATTACTGATACCATCAAACAGTAACATCAGAACCTTCGCTGATGACTCCAAGCTCCAGAAGGTCATCAATGGCGTGGATGACCGAATAAACCTTCAGTCAGACCTACTGGCTGTTGTCCAATGGGCGGAAAAGAATAACATGTTGCTAAATGAAGACAAATTTGAACTGATCCACTTTGGAAGGGAGGACGCTCTGAAACTCCCATACTCTCTTCCTTCTGGAGAAATTCTCATGGCATCCAACAACATCAGAGACCTGGGTAACAGTGGACAACAACATAAGCTGGGCTACACATATAAGCAGCAAAGTTGACATGGCCCGCAGAATGTGTTCCTGGATTCTCAGAACCTTCCAGTCGAGAGATTCCCACGCTATTATCCTTCTCTTCTCCACTTTTGCCCGACCACCCCACCTGAATACTGCTGTCCCCTGTGGTCTCCCTACACAAAACAAAATATTATGAGAATTGAAGCTCCCCAAAGGTCAATCACAAAAAAGATAGATGGCATGTCAGACCTTGACTACTGGGGTAGACTAGAGAAGCTGAAATTGTATTCACTCCAACGATGCCGTGAACGCTACATTATCTGTATGATGTGGAAAATATTCCACCAGCACTGTCCGAATGCTGTTGGCATCACCTTCAAAATGCATCCAAGGCTTGGACCACGTGCCATCCGTCCACAACAAAAATCTAAATCGCATCACATAACGACAATACGGCACAACTATTTCACCTCAATTGGACCTGCTCTCTTCAACATTACACCAGGGCACGTCAAAAAGAAACTGACCACACAAAATCAAGAAGTCTTTGACAAATTCCTTCAAACAGTACCGGACAAACCACACCACACCCGATATGTCTCCGCAAACAATAACTCTCTGCTGGAATGGGCCTTGGTGCCCAAATCCTGAACTGAAAGACTTCACCAGGTGGTGCTATTAAGTTAGACATGGCCTGGGCCAATACTGGCCAAAACCTTTCTAAGTTATATATATATATATAATGTATATATATATATATATGTATATATAATGTATATATATATATATATATATATATACATGTATATATATAATACATATATATATATATATATATATATATAGAGGTAGGTACGTACATATATGTTTATATATATGCATATATTCTATTTTATAACATATATAATATAATATATATATATATATATATATATATATATATATATATATGTACATATATATATATATATTCTATATATATATATGTACATATATATATATATATATATATTATATATATATGTACATATATATATATATAATATATATATATATATATTTACATATATATATATATAGTTAATCAACATGAAAACACAAGGAGAAAACAAAA
>NC_043006.1:78565918-78580918 GCF_006345805.1 Octopus sinensis | reverse complement strand
TGTGTGTGTTTATGAGTGAAACAACTAAGCCCCACGTGTCTCCGGCAGAAGGTAATGGCGAACTTCTGCTGACACTTTCGCCACAACTTTCTCTCACTCTTTCCCCACTGCAACTTGCAGCTCACCTGCGACGGACCGGCGTCCCGTCCAGGTGAGGAACCTATACGCCAAGGAAACAGGGAAACCGGCCCTTATGAGCCAGGCGTGGCCCGAGAAGGAACAAATCGTAATATGGTGTTGGTATAATATGATTGGAAGAAGGTGAAATAAGACGTCTTGTTATATAACATATAATATACAATATATATATATATATATTATATATATATATATATATATAATATATATTATATATATATATAACTGTCGACGAACGGGAACGTGAAACTCCGAGTAGAGTAACAGGTTTTGTTGAATTTCTGCTGCTTTTATATAAAGCATATTTCACTACCCCTGGTATTTGAGTACTCTTTTTTTCCACCTTGTTTCACATTTATGTGTTTACTCCGGTATATATATATATATAATATATATATATATATATATAGATACGTGAAAATCAAAAGGGAAGAATATTTAGAAAAATTTCATACCAGTGGCAAACATGCGTAATAAAAGTCAATAGACTCATTTGTATAGAAATATTCTACACTTTTTATATATGAAAATATGAAGTATATTGCCATTTATTACACATGCTAGCCACTGGTATGAATTTTTTCTAAATTTTCTACCCTTTTAATTATATACCTGTAAGAAGTCTGCTTTAAGTAGGCTTAGCTTCGTATTCATTTGAACTGTTCTTCTAATTGTGGAAGATTAACCCATGGGTGCACATTATGAAAGCACTTATCAGTGAAAGTGTAAAACGTATAGCATAAATATATTTCTGCAAACAGCATAGAAGGTGTGTTAACAGCCTTTTTACGAAGAGGTACTTATTGTTGTTTTTCTTTTAGCTGCACGTAAACACTGGTTGAACAAGCCTACAATAAAACGCTTTGCAGCAGTGACCGCCTTGTTATTTATTTATTCTTTTTTTAAAGTAGATTTGTGAAGATCAAGTGAATTTTAGCTGCTGAGTTTTGAAATACTTGTCCCTCGGATTTCTATGCCTCGCGATAAGGTAACGAATATGGAAGCGGGGACAAAACTGTTACATCTAAAATTTTGTGGATAAAAATCATAATTTTCAAAATCGTAATTTCTGATATATAAAACCAAGAAAAGAATAGGCAAATATATATATATATATAATATATATATATATATATATTGAGGAAATAAAGTTTTTTTTCCCTTCTTTCCACGAGGTATGAGATTATGGAATTTCAAGAGAACTACTGATCTAGAACTCTTCGAGTTTAGTTGCTATTTCTAGTAGATGTAGCTTTGTTTTCTCGTTTTGACTAAGTAGAATAGCGAAGTTAAAACTGATTGAGTGAACATCTCATCAAAGGCGTTTCAGCAATGGCCATCTCATCTATATTTTATATTTTAAACAATAGAGTGTAATATGGACAACATTTGGCTGTTGTTTCTAGCAACTCGTGCTACTTCGTAGAGACTACTACATAATGGTGTGAGATGCTGGTGGCAAGTGTGACGTGTTACAGTTTACAGTTTAATTAATATTAATATTAATCATATGCAGAAGGCAGAGAGCTGGCAGAATCATTACCGCGCTGGGTAAAATGCTTAGTTCTGTGTTCAAATTCCGCCAAGCTCGAGGTCAATAAAATAAGTATCAGTTGGACAATGGGATCGACTTAGTCCCTATTTTGCCATCCTTGTGCCAAAATTTAAAATCAATATTGATTATATTTATTGAAAATTACTAGAGATGAGATTTGTTAATCGTCATTGAAGATTATAAAACATAGCGAAAAAATAAATAAAATAAAATACGCGTGTTTAAGTAAAGCTTACCTGAAACAATGATCTGATTTTCATATTCCACAAAACATTCCTGGGGAAATGACTTTTAATTCTAATTCAATTAAATTAATTTAAAAACTGCAATTAATAAGTACATAACTATCACTTGGTTCACAACCTTTCCGTTTTCCGTGTAGGTTATGGAAACAGCTGTAGAGAAAATGAAGGTTTTCAAACACCAATAAGATTGCTATACTTTTCTGTTAATAGTCTGTTCAGAATATTCTTTTCACCCAGTTTTTAACTTTATGAAATGCTATGTCTGTTCTCGCTATTGCTTTAAAGCAATAATATACCGGATTTTAACAGCGTTATAGAACTCAGTGCTTTTTTCTGTCGAAATGACAGATGAGAATTTGTCCTGCCTAAAGATCGCAGTGGCGCGAAACTCAACTCACGAGATAAATTCTTAGCTTCAATTTCAATAAAACTCTTTTTTCCCTATATCCCTATCTCACTCCCCTTCTCTCGCCCTCTCTGTATGTGTGTGTGTGTATTTGTGCGTGTGTGTTGTAAATAGTGAAGGTGCATGGCCAAATGGTTCGGGTATTCAGCTTACGATTATAAGGCTGTGATGTCGTTCCCCGGCGGTGCGTTTTGTCCTGAACAAGACGTCTTATTTCCCCTTATTCCAGTCTACTCAACAGGCGAAAATGTAATTCAAGGACCGGCCTTGTCACATTCTGTATCACGCTGAATCTTACTGCAAACTACGTTAAGTGTGCGCATGTCTGTGGAGTGCTTAACCACTTGCATGTTAATTTCTCGAGCAGGCTGTTCGATTGATCGAAGCAACTGGAACCCTCGTCATCGTAACCAACAGAGTGCCACTTATATACATATGCACGCCGTTGTTCGGGTAACATCTATATTCCTTCCTGTGCCTGTGAAATCTTGTATCCCTGCCGTTAGGCTCTATTTCCACACACGCCAGCTTAATTTAATTCGTCCTTAGTCGAAAGACACCTGTTGTTATGTCCTGTTATTTGTATTTGTGTAACATTCTCCGTTTTTTTTTCGTCCTTGTTTTCGTATACATTCGCTGTTTTCTTCCAAGGAATCTAATGCTCTTAGCTTAGTTTGGGGATGGCCAGATTGGAGCAATCTCGACTATAACCAGCCGAAATTGCAAAGATAATCTGGAACTCGACTGAGGAAAGAAAACTCCGAATGACCCGTCCTTGTTTTCTTTGTATCGTCTATCTGGATGTTTTATCGTCCCTTTTTGTATCACCTAGCCGTTTCGATATTTTGAGTTCTTGTCCCATTTTGTATTATATATATATATCATTTACTGTCAAATTTATTCGTTTCTTACTACCAGTCTGTATTTCTGCACAAACATTCAAAGTTTGTCGTTACACAGACACAAGCATGCACGCACACACACGCACAACACACACACATTGCTACTTACACATACAGACAGATATGCATACACAGCTCTATCAATAAATCACGCCGCTAGAGACACACATACACTCGCACACAGTTCACATGTATAAACACCCATCCATATTACACAGTTTTCCCATTTCGCACAGTCGCTGTTGGAAAACTTCACGCTCTGTTGTTACAGCAGATCATTGATATAGAGCTAGTAATATTTATACTAAACGAAATATTTCACGCTCTATACGATCGACTTTATAAACTAGTGAAAGTCAGATCATATTTATGTAAAATAACAATATCATTACGTTTAATTACCTTTCAATATCGTAAGTTGCGGTATAAAAAGGACTTTGTACAACGGTGTAAAAATTTCTTTTATTCACCTACGAACGTATGGGAACCGTATTCTTTAGACATAGTATCAAAGTATTAATACTGAATTTGGTATTTTTTCTTATTTGTTAAGCTTTACAAAATGTGATTCTCAACGGTGAACGGTGTGATTCCTTTATGTTATTTTACTTGTTATCGGCTGTTTTTATTGGAGTAGCAGCGTCGGGGGCTTGAGTATATTCCTGTATTCTTAAGGCCTTAACGTGCCGAGCGACACGTACAAGTCTAAATAAGATATTAGTTTTAAAATGTTTCACGCCAAGCTGAATTTAAAAGAAGTATATAGAGCCTGAATTATAATGTGCATCAGCAGTTTTCAATGTGGATTTTAACATCTGTATTATATTCTACTATTTTGTAGGCTGAGTCACTGAGACAACCACCCTAATCTCATCACTTTCTCTTCTCCTCTCTTTTTGTTTCTCTCTTTATGCGTCAGAATATCTCTATTTTAGTCTATTCAGTTTTCAGGGCTGAAACATTGAGACACCCTTTTCTCTCTCTCTCTTTCTCTGTTGCTCTTCCATTTTGTCATGTGCCACAACTACAGACTTCCGTGATCATGGACGTCCATGCCAGAACTTGATACATGAATTTTCTTGAGATAAGTGCAGCAAGTGTTTCCTGTTGCTTTGTGCCAGTTTACTTATGATTCATTCTGCTGGTCTCTTGCTGTTCCGAGTTCAGATTTGAGGGAGTCGGTCTCAGTACTTGACTTGTACCTTATTTTCATCAGTTTCAAAAGCACAACTTAACCCTGGCGTGACTTGAACGTAAAGAGATTGGCCGTATATTGTAAAGCTAGTTTGTCTCCGACGCTCAAGTGATTTTTCCAAGTCGTTACTCTGAACTATTAGAATATATTAACCTGTAATATTTAAATACAATTTCAGTTGAACTATATGTAATCATTTCTTCCTCTGCCTTTTGCAGTCATGGGATCGATTCCCACTAAGTCTTGGATCCCTTTCCCAGCTGAACGAGTTTGAAAGTTTCTCTTTACTTTAGTTATCTCACGAACATTGTAATTTACCATGTTTGCTTCCACCGTAAATCTGATAATTTCTGCCTAATTAAGTAATCATGCAATAATTTTCAGTTGATTCTCACTGCTGAAATCAGGACGCATTTCCTTCCTATGGTTTGCAGAGTGAATAACTTAGGAAAATATTCAAATAGCAACCACATTTCCTTTCCCTTATGAGGACGCTCACGAGAAAAGTATTGCAACAAAGATTATAAATTAACATAATTATTTCAAATTAGATTTTCTGCGGTTTCCTAGATAGCGTTAAACACTCAAAATTAAGATTCTGGTTTCGTTTTCCCTTTAAGTCTACTTCTCTTCCTTATTTAATCACTAATAATCATGTAGAAGTCTGAATTCCACAACTAGTACTTCTCTTATTCTCACGTATATGGTCAGGCCATTTGCATCTACCCGTATGCTGTAACAAAAGCCATTCCAAGTACTTTTTTTGAGACGTTGGGTACCACTAGAAAAATGCTGTTTAGTGTAAAATAGGGATCTTTTCGGTTTGAACGGCAGTTTTTTCTAGCGGTGTCATATGAAATTGTCACCCATTATTATGACTCTAGTATCGATCTATTGCATTTCAATCTGTTTTAGGGTTAGGGTTAGTTAGGGTTAGGGGTGGGGGAAGGGTATCTTCTTTTCTTCACAAATGTAAATAAACTCAATCTGTTTCTTAAACGAGGGACATATTCATACGGCACAGAATGTTGTTTACCTCAATGGACGTCATTGATTGGTTGAAATTGCTGAAATTGAAAAAAAACAAAAACAAATATGTTACAAACTATAGAATTTTCTCAATAAAGCCAAGAGAAAAATATGTTTTATAAACACATTCTAACAGTATACGAAGTTTAAAATCTTTTAGTTACCTAGAAATTACGTTAAAAACTGCCGTTCAAACCGAAAAGATCCTAAAATAGTCTCAGGAGATTAAGAGGAAAAAAGATTATCTGAGGCCAACATTACGAATTGAACATCACCATTGTTTAATTGACGAGTTGACATGATTTTTGTCACTCGAGCAAAGTAGAATTTATAAACTAATGCACCAGAGAAGTTAAGGGATCAATGTTACCAACAAATCCTTTACTCAAAGTTTCTGGGCTTGTAGCTAAATTAGAAACAATCATTAACTTATTGGAATATTTCTGGTGATGATGCCAGTATGGTTTTATATGGTATATATGGTAGATTGACCTTGTTCTGTAAACTAATTCTATGCTCGTAATATGAATCTGCTAATGTAGAATCCAGATAGTTATTTTGAAAACAAGCATCCTGAATGTAAATTCACTTCTGTGAGATAGGTTAGAGTTTACATTTACTGTTGCGATGAAATTAACATATTCTAATTAACTGAAAACCATCCTGTTTGATTTTTAATTACGGGTAAATTAATTTCTTAATGAAGGAACGTAGTCACCTATTTATTAAAAGAGGAAGGAATTACAGATAAAGTTCATGCCTTTCTCAAAAGAACGGGTACCATAAAGGAAACTACTAAAATCAGAAAATCGAAATGATGTGAGTGGATGGAGACATTTTACATTAATAAAGGAAAATTGCTTCTTTACATTCTCATACAAAATACATCGTTTGTATTTTTATATTTTCATTTTTTATGTTACGATTTCAAACTGTTGTTGACAAACCTGGAAGAAAAAAATTACAATAATATAATGCGATGCATTTATTATAAGGGAAATGTAAAACACAGATTTCTGCTAAAGGCACACGACCTGGAATTTTGTGGGAGGGACTAGTCGATTACACCGACCTCAATGCTTGATTGGTGCTTATTTTATTGTCCCCGAAAGGAGGAAAAGCAAAGTTGACTTCGGTGGAGTTTGAACCCAGAATGTAAACACGGAGTAAATGCCACTAACCAGTTTGTCCGGTGTGCTAACGATTCTGCCAACTTGCCACATTAACAAAGGCTAATAGTGAAGACCATTAGTACGAACAGCTAGCGCTCACTCGCTCGCAAGCAATTATGGCTATGTAACATATATGATACTTTCGCTAGTTGTTTTAGGTGCTTATGTAATCATGAGCAGACATAGACATTTTATCGGGTCCCACCCCACTCGAAATGCATCTTCCAAGATATGACAGCTGAAGAGAGTGAGAGAGTGGGGAGTTGCATCATTTCCAGTTGAGTTGACTGAACCAACCTGAAATGTATTGCCTTGCTCAAAAACAAATCGCACATTGGCTCGTTTCCATCCCAGTAATCTAGCGGTTCGACAGAAACTCCCGATAGAGTAAGTATCGGACTTAAAATAAGTACTGGGGCCAATTTGTTCAACATAAAGTGGTGCTCCAATATGGCCGCTGTCCAATTGCTGGAATAAGTTATATACTAGTATAATAGAATGTACAAAGTCCTTAACTTACGTAAATAATTATCATAGTCAAAACACATCCTGACAAAATACTTTTTTTACTTCTATAATATGTTTAACGGTGCTCCAGCATGACCGCAGCCACATGGCTGAAACAAGTAAAAGAATAAAAGAATTGACGTAAATTTGATCTCCGGCACAAGGCATACAAGGAAACTTTTAGTATCAACGTAAGATAGGAAAAAATCTAATTAAGTTGATAATCTATATTAATTAGTCTACCTGACGTTCATTAGGGCCGTCGTTAATTTGACTTTCATGTCGTTATTCTAAATTTAACTTTAAAAGAGTCTATTGTAATTACAAAGAAATTAACAAGTATTTAAGATGTCAATGTGAAACATGCCTGGCAAATGTAGGTTCCTTAAATGAAATCTAAGACAAGTGCTTATAATCCTTTTTTATTTTACTGGTGAACCACAAGTATTCGTATTGATTCTATAAACGTTAAACAACTCATAAATAATTCCATTTTAAATTCATGAAAGGCAGCGGCGAACTGGCAGAATCGTTAGAACATCGGAATAAATGCACTATCTGTTCTGAGTTCAATTCCTACTACTACAAACAATAATAATGGTTTCCAATTTTGGTATGGGGTCAAAAGTTTTTGAGGGGAGGGATAAGTCGATTACATTAAACCCAGTGCTTGATTGATACTTATTTTATCGACCCCGAGGGAATGAAAGGCAAAGTTGACCCCTGCAAAATTGCTTTGAATTGCCCGTGTCTGATTTTACTATTTAGTCCCAATATAATTCTTACCATTTTCTTCATTGCAGATCACAATGAAATCAATTGAATCAAAACTTATTCAGGAAGACGACGGCAGTTTAATGTCCCCTGCAAGCATGTCGAAAGTCAAAGAATGTTCAGAGTGGGCCGAAAAAAGACAGGTAAAATTTGTATGAAATATGTCTCGAGAATGTGTGTCTGCGTGTGTAGTATATATGTGTTTGTGTGTGTTAGTGTGTGTGGTGAGTGAGTGTGTGCATGTGTGTGCGCGCATGGTTACATGTATATGTGTGGGGGATGTATGAATGCATACAAGTGTGTGCTGAGGGCGCATGACCTAGTGGTTTGGGTGTTGGACTTACGATCGCGAGATTGTAGTTTCAACTCCTGGACCAGGTACTGCGTCGTGTCCTTGAGCAAAACACTTATTACTAATATACTTCGAAGATATGAAACATTGTTACTTCCTATTAGGTTCTTTTCTTTTCAAAAGGGCTCGACACCAAGCCAAAACATATAAATGCCATTTCCCATTCAACTCTAATTTTGGATGTGGCCCACCCAAGTCATGGACTTTTGGCGTCATGAAAGTTTAGTTTTCTTGAGCATGACCTTCCAACTGCTGACTAATTCCTGTATACTGTACTGTAGCCGGACTAGTAAACTACAGTTTATTAACAACTTCCTTGAAAATATTCCCAGGATGTATTCAGCTACAAAAAAAAATAATAATTACATAAAAAATAACTATTAAAAGAGCAAAGGACACATTTGGCCAACTCATAACATTCTTATTTTAATTCTTGCTACGTCCTTGTCAAAAGGGTCTTGCCTAACATTTCTCAATTCACCTTCTCTGTAAAATGATACAAAAATCCATTCACATTCGATCCTATTCTTTTTACTTCAGCTCCATTCGACATAACACTGTATATATATATATATATATATATAAGATATATATATATATATATATATATATATATAATATATATATATATATAGATATATATATAATATATATATATATATTATATATATATATATATATATATCTGTATATTATATATATATATATCTGTATATATATATATAATATTATATATATATTATATATATATAATATATATATATATTATCTGTATATATAGATATATATATAATATATATATATAATCTGTATATATATATATATCTATATATATATATATCTGTATATATATATGATATATATATATATATCTGTATATATATATATATATCTATATATATATATATATATATATATATAATATATAATATATATATATCTGTATATATATATATATATAATATATATATTATATATAATATATATATATATATATATATATATATATATATATGTATATTTTGTTTCTGTAGATCACTCTTCCTAAACTTGTCTTTGCATAGACACTTTGTGTTACCACTTCATGGTTCTCCACAGAGTACAGACCACGAACGGCTATTTAATCATGGTGAAAATCAATAGACTCTTTCCTCTTATATAATTCGTCCTGTACGGCTGCTTTCCCTCTTGAATCCAGCAGATTTGTAACTAGTTAAAAGAAACCATACGCGTGGCGTGCTCCTGAAAGCGGAGTCAATCCCTTCTAGGTTAAGTTAATGCGGGACTGGTAGTTTGAATTTTTAATCAAAGAATACAGAAGAAGCATATAATACTTAATATTTCTTTTCCCTTCACATTATAATGACCTTAAAATTTTCAGTCGTTGTTAGCCACGTACAGAACTTTTCATCTTTATTTAGAATCGTCAGCACGCCATAACAGAAAAAAGAAACCAGCGCTGTAAGAATAAAGTTCGAACTACTTATGGCGAAAGCCGAGCTGACTGAACCATTAGTGTCGGAAAAAATGCCATGTATTTGTTACGGTTCTTTATGTTCTAAGTTCAAATCCCTTCGAAGTCACATTTGTTTTCGTTCCCCCAGAGTCGATCCCAGTCGATTATTAGAGTCGATGAAATCAACTACCACCTCCATTGATATTATTGCCCTTGCCTTGCGTCTAAATTGGTTTCAAATTTTGGCACAAGGCAATTAATATTGGTAGGAGGAATTAAGACGATTACAGCAACCCTGGTGCTTAACTGATGTTTATTTTATAAATACCAAAGGAATGAAAGACAAAGTTGACCTAGTCGAAATTTGATCTCAGAACGTAAAGACGTACAAAATGCCGCTAAGCATTTTGCCTGGTGTGCTAACGATTCTGCTAACTCGCTGCCTTACCTTGTGTTTAAATAAAAAAAAAAACATTTAATTTCAGGATATGGTGGGAGGCACGCCTTTCGGAACAAACAATGCATGTGTTCATGAAGCCATGGAAAATATGAGGTCTCGCTGTAAAGATATCAGAAAAGAAGAGTCTCAGTACAGAGATTTCTTGAACAGCCAGGTAAGTAATGTATATATTTTAGAATGTGGCCGTAGTGGAGCATCACCTTGTAGGTGATGTAGTGGAGGCGCAATGGCCCAGTGGTTAGAGCAGCGGACTCGCGGTCGTAGGATCGCGGTTTCGATTCCCAGACCGGGCGTTGTGAGTGTTTATTGAGCGAAAACACCTAAAGCTCCACGAGGCTCCGGCAGGGGATGGTGGTGATCCCTGCTGTACTCTTTCACCACAACTTTCTCTCACTCTTACTTCCTGTTTCTGTTGTACCTGTATTTCAAAGGGCCGGCCTTGTCACTCTCTGTGTCACGCTGAATATCCACGAGAACTACGTTAAGGGTACACGTGTCTGTGGAGTGCTCAGCCACTTACACGTTAATTTCACGAGCAGGCTGTTCCGTTGATCGGATCAACCGGAACCCTCCTCGTCGTAACCGACGGAGTGCTTCCTTCCCTGTAGGTGATGTACCAAGTGCCTATCAGAAAAACAAAACAACCCCTCACCCCCCACAAAAAAAAAACAAACAAACAAAAAAAACCATCGACCATAGTCAATATTTTTAAAGAATGATACTTATTCTATCGGTGCCATTTACCGAACCGCTGTTTTACGGAGAAATAAACAAATTAACTCCGGTTATCAAGCGATGTGTGCGTGGACAAAAACACACATACACGCGCGCACGAACTCACACACTCTCTCCACCGCCCCATATATATATATATATATATATATATATATATATACATGACGGGCTCTTCTGTATTCCAGATACACTCACAAGGCATTGATCGGCCCGGAGCTATAGCTATAGCCTGCCTAAGGTGCCACGCAGTGAGATTGAACCCAAAACGACGTGGTAGCAAAACGAACTTCTTAACCGTATAGATGTTCTTGCGCGTGTAGTACTTGCAGGTGTCTTTATCATTCAGTTTTATCTTCATCATTTTATCCGAATTAAACCTTGTTTTCATTCATCCGGGAGTTATTAAAATGGCTTGTAATAAAATAACAGAGATAGATTCAATCGACTCTACACTTCCCATTCTATAAATGTTATGTCTAAGTAATAAATCACTAATCACTAATTAGTTACCTAACTTTAAATAAAAGAGCCAAGTTTTTATTGCCCCGAACACAATAGATCGCACGGATACTGCACGGTAACACTATCTTCATTCACTATTTTCATATTGTTGTGTTCAATATTATCCTCATTAATAAAACATTAACAAAGTCTCACTCAACCAGATGTATTTACTTGAAAACAGAAATAAAAATTACATTCGGGACGTTACAGAAGATGAAGAATTTGAACCTGCAAATTTTTGGTTCATTAATTGTTTTTTACTTGTCTCATTCATTGGACTGCGGCCATGCTGAAGCACTGCCTTGAAGGGTTTTAGTCGAAAAAATTAATCCCATTATTTGATTAATTTCTTTAAATAACTGGTAATTATTCTATAGGTTTCTTTTGCCGAAGTGCTAAGTTACGTGACGTAAACGAGCCATCATCGGTCGTCCAGCTGTGGTGTAGGGGTGTGTAGAAACACAATGATGATCACTTATAGGTATATATATATATATATATATATAATATATATATTATATATATATATATATACACCGCCTTTATGTTTCTGTTCATCCCTCCACCATTATTGGACGACCGATAATGGCTTGTTTACGTCATGTAACTCAGCAGTTCGGCTAATGAAACCGATAGAATATGTATGTACCTGTGTATATATATATATATATATGAAAAAACAAGTCAAGATAGAAAATGCTAAAATAATTTTATAAAGAACATTTCAGTACCGGTTTCGGTCATTTTGAGACCTTTTCAACTGTAACGATTAAATAATTAAATTTAGAAAAATTAAAAGAAAAGTTTTTTTAAAGGAATATTTGTATAGTGTTCAAATATAAGTGGCATTTTTCTTGTTTCTGCCTTTCTCTGTCTCTCTTGTTTGCACTTGTGTGTTCCAGGTCGTTGGAACATGCCACTTATATTTGAACACTATACAAATATTCCTTTAAAAAAACTTTTCTTTTAATTTTTCTAAATTTAATTATTTAATCGTTACAGTTAAAAGGTCTCAAAATGACCGAAACCGGTACTGAAATGTTCTTTATAAAATTATTTTAGCATTTTCTATCTTGACTTGATTTTTCATATATATCAACTCGTGTGTTCCTTTTCACCCTTATACATACATATATATATATATATATATATATTATATATATATATATATATATACCACAAGTTTCTTTCAGTTTCCGCCCACCAAATCCACTACTCTCAAGGCTTTGGTCAGCACAAGGTTATCGTACAAGGCACTCGCCCAAGGTACTATGCTGTGGAATTGAACCCGGAACCATGTGGTTGAGAAACAATCTTTTTACCACACCGCTAAGCCATGTCAGCGATGGAACTATATTTAGGCTTTCTTTACATACATAAAGCAAAATATACAAATCTGCACATATAAATACATACATACATGCATACATAGAAAAATACTCTGTTGTTGATGTTGAAATTCCAATGAAGGAACCTTGGGTCTTGGTGAGAAATCGGTTCTTTCTCTATTGGCAAGAAATCTTGAAATAAAACTGAACAATGCCATACATACATACATAGAGGAGTAAATGTAAGGAAAAGCAAGCAAAATATTACATACATTTAATACAAAATATGTACCTGTGTATACAAATAAAAGGCCCATTTTACACAGGATAGCATTTACTCCCCTACCTGCTCAAGTTCAAATCTCTTGAGCACTAGGAAGTGCATTCTATACACGCACATGTATTCTATACACACACACTCACACACACACACACACACACACACACACACATATATATATATATATATATATATATGTATATATATATATACGTATTCTATATACATACATGCCTGCATGCATACATATATGCCTGCAGGCATATATGCATGCATACATCATACATATATATATATATGACATACATATATGCATACATACATGCATACATACATGCATACATGCATGAATGCATATATAAATACATGCATGCATACATAATACTCATATACACACATGCACACGCACATGCGTACACACACACAAACACACACGTGCGTATACACACACACACACACAGACACAAACACACAAAACCAGTGAACCGTGACTTCGGGTGTGGTTGCTGCTGAATTTCAGAACAATTATCAATATTCGAGGCAAAACTAATCGAACTGGTTTATTTTGAGTAAAGACAAGCAAGGTTAACTTTCGCTTGCACCGGTGTGCATTGGAGGAAATCAACATAAATATATGCACTATATGCACTTATTCATACACGCACGCATACATACTTACATACATATTTACATACATGCATACATACAGGCATACAATATATAAATATATATATATATATGTATATGCGCATATGTTTGTATGTTTGTATGTATTTGTGTATTATGTAACAAGGAAGAAATCTCCCCAAAACATCCTGGTTGTAGTTTATTTTTAAACCAAGAACGATGAGAGGTACGAAATAGTATAGACATACGCCCAGTTAGTTAGTCAGCATAATAATCAGGCAGTTACAGTTTCCCGAATACCCAGTGTTGCCCGCCAAAAAGCTCTTCATCTAGCAACTATCTGTTTCTTTATTGCCCACAAGGGGCTAAACATAAAGGGGACAAACAAGGACAGACAAAGGGATTAAGTCGATTACATCGACCCCAGTGCGTAACTGGTACTTAATTTATCGATCCCGAAAGGATGAATGGCAAAGTCGACCTCGGCGGAATTTGAACTCAGAACGTAACGGCAGACGAAATACTGCTAAGCATTTCGCCCGGCGTGCTAACGTTTCTGCCAGCTCGCCGCCTTTTCATCTAGCAACTATCATCTCCCAAACGGTTAATAAGTTAGCGCCCATTCAAAACAATGGTGTAAGATAATGGTCGCAGGAAAGCTAATGAAGTTAGGACACATTTAATGGATAGCAATCGGATATGTAGTTTGTTTTAATACCATATGTCCTAACAAGGCATCCATGTTAAGGTGGATATAAAGTTTACCTTTTGCTATTAATACAGCTTCCCTCGCTAATAATTAACCTTTAGTAAACTTACTAGCTGTTTGCGACATCAGTGTTTGAAAAAAAGCTGAAATTCTTATATATCGTTCGTGGCAGCGACATTTAACTGATGAGGTCCAGTAGACCGAAATTATGTGATATGGGTATTCGACGTCCATATCAGACAATTCCTGTCTGCTGTGATTTATGTGTGTGCTTTTATGTACCAAGTGCCTATAAGAAAATATCTCTCAAGGTTAACAACTCAGTATTCTAACAAGGCACAAGTCATCCTTGTTCAGTAGGATATATATATATATATATAGACACACGACCGGCTTCTTTCAGTTTCCGTCCACGAAATCCACTCAAACGAGTGGTCGGCCTGAGGCTATAGTAGAAGACATTTACCCAACCCCTAAGGACCTATAAATGAGAATCTCTCAAAGCAGTATTCGGTGCTATAACAAGGTATCCTTATTAAATTATTTACGATGGGCTTCTTTCAGTTTCCGTCCACCAAATCCACTCAGAAGAGTGGTCGGCCCGAGGCTATAGTTGAAGACACTCG
>NC_043006.1:78545918-78560918 GCF_006345805.1 Octopus sinensis | reverse complement strand
GAATGAACAATGAATATATTTGATAGGGCAAGAAGAAATTTGTGATAATACACTCGTCTCATAAATCTTTATCAGAT
The DNA here is from genome assembly GCF_006345805.1 of Octopus sinensis. Classification (NCBI taxonomy): domain Eukaryota; kingdom Metazoa; phylum Mollusca; class Cephalopoda; order Octopoda; family Octopodidae; genus Octopus; species Octopus sinensis. The sequence continues at coordinate 78,560,841 of NC_043006.1, read as the reverse complement.
TTTGTCCTTGACAGTTAGGTGCTATTTTACAGTCCTGAGTCTTTTGTCATAGGCGCAGGCGAGGCTGTGTGGTTAGAAATTTGCTTCTTAACCACGTGGTTCCCGGTTCAGTCCCACAGAGTGGCACTTTGGACAAATGTTTTCTATCGTAGCCCCGGACCGGTTAAATGGTAGACGGTAATTGAAAGAAATCACTCGTATACATGTGTGCATACGTACATGTTTTTATGTGTGTGTGTGTGTGAGCGTGTGCGTGTATGCGCTTGTCCCACACCACCACTGGACAACCGTTGTTAAGTTATTTACCTCTCCATAACTTAGTGGTTCGGCAAATAGAACTCGATTGAATGAGTTCCAGGCTTCCAGGCTTAAAAAAAAAGAAGATAAATACTGGGATTTATTTGTTCAACTAAACCCTTCGAAGCCGCAATCCAGTGACTGAATCAAGCAAAAGATAAAAGTTAAACCTAGAAAACAAAAACAAAAAAAATGGTATTTTATTGAATTTCATCATGAGCTTATTTTTAGTAATATTTTTATAGTTTCATTATGGAATTAAATACTTAGCTTTTCAGTAAAAATTATATTTTATTACCAATTTGTTTTATAATGGGGCGAGGTAGCGCAATCATTTGTGCGCCAGGTTAAATACTTAGCGGTATTTTGCCTGCCGCTACGTTCTGAGTTCAAATTCCGCCGAGGTCGACTTCGCCTTTCATCCTTTCGGGGTCGATTAAATAAGTACCAGTTACGCACTGGAGTCGATAGAATCGACTTAATCCCTTTGTCTGTCCTTGTTTGTCCACTCTATGTTTAGCCCCTTGTGGGTAATAAAGAAATAGGTATTTCGTCTGCCGCTACGTTCTAAGTTCAAATTTCGCCGAGGTCGACTTCGCCTTTCATCCTTTCGAGGTCGATTAAATAAGTACCAGTTACGCAGTGGGGTCGATAGAATCGACTTAATCCGTTTGTCTGTCCTTGTTTGTCCCCTCTATGTTTAGCCCCTTGTGGGTAGTAAAGAAATAGAAATAGGTATTGCCACCTTCTCTATGTTCTGAGTTTATATTCCGCCGAGGTCGACTTTGCCTTTCGTCTCTCAGGGTCGATAAAATAAGTACGAGTTGAGCACTGGGTATGATGTAAACCCCAGTGCTCGACTGGTACTTATTTTATCGACTCCGAAAAGGTGAAAGGCAAAGTCGACTTCGGTGGAATTTGAACTCAAAACATAAAAACGGACGAAATGCCGGGTTACGTTGAGAACAATCTAGATTTCATCGATGGTGTTAAATATGCAAATTTTCATGGCCCTGTACTGCAAGAAACTGTATGCATTAAGGCGACGAGCTGGCAGAATGGTTAGCACGCCGGGCGAAATGCCTAGCGGTATTTCGTCTGAGTTCAAATTCCGCCGAGGTCGACTTTGCCTTTCATCCTTTCGGGGTCGATAAATTAAGTACCAGTTACGCACTGGGGTCGATATAATCGACTTAATCCCTTTGTCTGTCCTTGTTTGTCCACTCTATGTTTGGCTCCTTGTGGGTAATAAAGAAATAGGTATTTCGTCTGCCGCTACGTTCTAAGTTCAAATTTCGCCGAGGTCGACTTTGCCTTTCATCCTTTCGAGGTCGATTAAATAAGTACCAGTTACGAACTGAAATCGATTTAATCGACTTAATCTCTTTGTCTGTCCTTGTTTGTCCACTCTATGTTTAGCCCCTCGTGAGCAATAAAGAAGTAAGAAGCTGCATGCATTTAATTTGTATCATGCAGAAGCGAACGCATTGTGCATAGTGTAATGTGCAAAATATAATACAAAATATAAATGCAAAATGTATAATATATGTAAAAAAAAATCATGTGCAATGTATCACGACCCTTCTCCCAATGACCTAGCACGACTGTGACAAAAGCGACAATTTGGATACTCGTGTCACCGTGTTAAAGTAATTGTGTGTCACCCTGTAGGTATGTTGACATTATTCCATGGCTTTTTCTATGGCTTAAACTTGCAGTAGTGCAATCTTAACCCAGTATTTCGGTTATAGTTATAGCAATCGTTGTAAGGTTTGTTTTGGAGTTCTTATTTTAATGTATATGGGAGCCAGGGTTCTTTTAAAAAGCAAATGTTAAAGTGGGTGCATGATAATTGGAGGGTTGTAGCGGTTATGGTAATGATTGCAATGTAATGGTATACTCGGTTTGTTGTGCCGATATGTGTTGGGATGTGTGATGGCGTGTGAAGGGGAAAGTGTGGTGGTTGAGGAGAAGACCTGGGTTGGATTCGGTATTTGGTACCGTTACGTTGTGAGTTCAAATTCCGCCGAGGTCGACTTTGCCTTTCATCCTTTCGGGGTCGGTCGATAAATTAAGTACCAGTTACGCACTGGGGTCGATGTAATCGATTTAATACCTATGTCTGCCCTTGTTTGTCCCCTCCGTGTTTAGCCCCTTGTGGGTAATAAAGAGATAGGTATTTGGTAGGGATTGGGATAAGCTTGAAGTTTTGTAGTTTAAACAGTTTTGTGTATGTATGAGTATGTGTGTGTGTGAATAATGACAATATCTATCATATACACTGATATTCATATACTTTCACTGACGCATATATAATAAAGACCAGTGTCTAAAGACTGTCGAATATAACTATAATGATGCAGCATTATTCAGTTTACATAAGATATTACTCATCACAGTTTATGCTTTCTCGTTCTCATGAGAAACATGTAATCACATACGAATTTGTTGATGTGACAAATAAAAAAGCTTGATTGATTAAATCCTTTTGTTTTTCTGCGACTAATAATAATCCAGCATGGTTTTATTTGTGAGTTTGTGAGTACCTGTATTTAGAATTGAGTGGTAAATGTGAACTAGACCTGATGATGTATATGTCTATTTTATCATTCATAATCTTCAAAAATATTTTATAACAATATGCAAATAATACTAAAAATATTCGACATAGATGTGTCAATTTTTGGAACGAAAGAGAACAATAGACCAACTTTCAGGTTTCAAACCATGCACTTATTGTTTGTTGGGTGACCGCTTTAATAATTATGCTACTGTGTACCTGCCAATGTATTCCTTCAAAATTAGGCACAATAAATATGTGATAATTAAGACTTGAATCTGTATTTTTGCATGTATGTATGTATGTATGTATGTATGTATGTATGTATGTATGTATGTATGTGTATGTATGTATGTATGTATGCATGTATGTATGTACGCATATATATATATATATATATATATATGTATGTATGTATGCATGTATGTATGTGCGCATGCGTGCATGTGTAGGTATATACGTGCGTATGTATATGCATGCATATACGTATGTATGGATGGATGTATGGATGGATGTATGGATGTATTTATGTATGTGTGCATGTAAGTACGTATGTATTTATCTATCAATCTACATATTCAAATTATACAATAAGGCAATAAACATGTGGTATTGATTACATATATGTGTGTGTGTGTGTGTTGTATGTGTGTGTATGTGTGTCTGTGTGGGTATATATGTATATACGTATATAATATTATAATATATATATATACATATATACATATATATATATATATATATATTATATATAATATATATATATATATATATAATATATTATATATATATATTATATATATATGTATGTATACAACACACACACACACACACCGTCTTGGTAATATGCACATGGAATGTTGCATCATTGCTCATATGTACCACCGGGTCACGCACTGACTCTGACTCTGGGATCATATTACCTTCTGGTCCAGTGTATTCCGATTTTAGCCTGGTGTTGGACCGATAGTGGAGTGCCTGAAATTTCATGGCATTGAACTGCATGTTACTTTTGTTAGCCCATTTGTAGATTTCGTTCAGGTCTTTCTGCAGTTTTATGATGTCCTCTGGGTGCCTAACTGCCTGCGATACTTTATATCTATCAATATACAATATCTATCATATACACTGATATTTATATACTTTCACTGACGCATATATAATAAAGACCAGTGTCTAAAGACTGTCGAATATAACTATAATGAGGCAGCATTATTCAGTTTACATAAGATATTACTCATCACAGTTTATGCTTTCTCGTTCTCATGAGAAACATGTAATCACATACGAATTTGTTGATGTGACAAATAAAAAAACTTGATTGATTAAATCCTTTTGTTTTTCTGCGACTAATAATAATCCAGCATGGTTTTATTTGTGAGTTTGTGAGTACTTGAATTTAGAATTGAGTGGTAAATGTGAACTAGACCTGATGATGTATATGTCTATTTTATCATTCATAATCTTCAAAAATATTTTATAACAATATGCAAATAATACTAAAAATATTCGACATAGATGTGTCAATTTTTGGAACGAAAGAGAACAATAGACCAACTTTCAGGTTTCAAACCATGCACTTATTGTTTGTTGGGTGACCGCTTTAATAATTATGCTACTGTGTACCTGCCAATGTATTCCTTCAAAATTAGGCACAATAAATATGTGATAATTAAGACTTGAATCTGTATGTATGTATGTATGTATGTATGTATGTATGTATGTATGTATGTATGTATGTATGTATGTATGTATGCATGCATGCATGTATGTATGTATGTATGCATGTATGTATGTATGCATGTATATATATATATGTATGTATGTATGTATGTATGTATGCATGTATGTATGTATGCATGTATGTATGTATGCATGTATATATATATATGTATGTATGTATGCATGAATGTATGTGCGCATGCGTGCATGTGTAGGTATGTACGTGCGTATGTATATGCATGCATATACGTATGTATGGATGGATGTATGGATGTATTTATGTATGTGTGCATGTAAGTACGTATGTATTTATCTATCAATCTACATATTCAAATTATACAATAAGGCAATAAACATGTGGTATTGATTATATATATGTGTGTGTGTGTGTGTGTATGTGTGTCTGTGTGGGTATATATGTATATACGTATATATATATATATATATATATATATATATATATATATACAATTAAGGACTGAACACGAAAAGTGGACAGTCAACATGCTAGATATAGACGTCAAATCGCCATTCACCACAAAAGATTATGTTCTCAGATCAAACTCAACACAAAACCATAGCAATAAACAAGTGAAAAATATACGAAATAAATATTTACCCATGTACTAAATTCAGTTTCGGCTGTTATTTTCCGCAAGGAAAACTGCAGCTATTCAGCATGCTGATGATAGCTGCAGTTTTCCTTGCGGAAAATAACAGCCGAAACTGAATTTAGTACATGGGTAAATATTTATTTCGTATATTTTTCACTTGTTTATTGCTATGGTTTTGTGTTGAGTTTGATCTGAGAACATAATCTTTTGTGGTGAATGGCGATTTGACGTCTATATCTAGCATGTTGACTGTCCACTTTTCGTGTTAAGTCCTTATTGGTATATATAAATATTTTAATCTTCGGATTCTTTTTTAATATGCTAGACCACTGGTCTTAATTGATAAATATCAATTTCTACCCTTAATTAATTTTATATATATATATATATATATATATATATATATAATACGTATATACATATATATATATATTATATATATATATATATAATATATATATATATATATATATATATATATGTATATATATGTATCTATATATATATATATATATAATGTATATATATATAATATATATATATATATATACGTATATACATATATATAATATATATATATATATATATAGTATGTATACAAACACACACACACACCGTCTTGGTAATATGCACATGGAATGTTGCATCATTGCTCATATGTACCACCGGGTCACGCACTGACTCTGACTCTGGGATCATATTACCTTCTGGTCCAGTGTATTCCGATTTTAGCCTGGTGTTGGACCGATAGTGGAGTGCCTGAAATTTCATGGCATTGAATTGCATGTTACTTTTGTTAGCCCATTTGTAGATTTCGTTCAGGTCTTTCTGCAGTTTTATGATGTCCTCTGGGTGCCTAACTGCCTGCGATACTTTTGTGTCGTCAGCATAACTGGTCAGATTGGCTGACTACCACGGAAGGCATGTCTGGGAGGGCCACCATAAATAGTAGTGGCTCCAGTACAGTTCCCTGTGGGACTCCGCTGAGAATTGGTAACTCTTGAGTGAGCACCATTGGCTACAACTATCTGATTCCTGCCCTTCAGAAAATCATGCAGCCACTCTCCTAGTTTCCCGGTAATACCAAGGTATCGCAGCTTGTGACATATCATGACATGATCAACCTTGTGGAAAGCTTTGGCAAAGTCGAGGTATATCACGCCTACAGCTGACTGGTTTAGTTGTTGCTTCAGTACCAAGTCAAAGTGCTGCAGCAACTGTGTGAGGCGGCTCCCTCCTAGACAGCAGCCTTGACGCGTGTTCTAGGAACGTGATCAGCCTTTTTCTTACAATGGATTCCATGCGTCCATTGCATTGCATTCCATATATATATATATATATATATATATATTATATATATATATATATTATTTTTTTTTTTTTTTTTTACGGAGATGTACTCGCATAGCAAGTAATTTGATCTGAGATCGTGTGCTGAAACGAAAACAATTGCAGCGTGGAAGGTGTTTGTAAGCCATTTAAGAAACGCACAAAAGCCGTTCGATTCACTTCAACATTTAAGTTTAATTTGTCAAAATATTTTCGTCGCTAAAATCCGAGACCTGTTCACTGACAAAGGATGCAGCACGGACTTTGTCAGTGAACATTAAACTTAAATGTTGAAGTGAATCGAACGGCTTTTGTGTGTTTCTTAAATGGCTTATAAACACCTTCCACGCTGCAATTGTTTATATTATATATATATATATATATATATATATATTTATATATATATATATATTTATATATATATAATATATATATATATATTATATATATAATATATATATATACTTATGCATATATGGGTACAGGAGTGACCAACAGTAAACAACATGAAATACGAAAACAAATGATTTAATTACGCAAATAACGAGAGAAAAAATATGGAAAACAAGACAATACAAAGAATACAAAGAACGACTCTTCATCAGTTGTCGGCTGAGATGGCAATCCAGGGTATCCAACCAGCTGAGATGAAACAATATCTCATGATGAAATATTTCTTGATCATTTAACTCTACTAATTAAGTTGATCTGGTTAGCTTTCCGGGATTAGGGCATGTTCCATTTTAAAAAGGCAAAATGCATTTTGATCGTTAAAAGATGGGTTCTTCTATTTAATAATCTTTTGTTCTGTGGTAACAATTTCTTACGGTGTAGAAGTGTGTAGCTTGAGAATTGGCCTAACAAGAAAACCAAGAACTGCTCTACATGCATGTAGAGAACTGCTCAGCTCTAAATGGAATGACCAGGAAAAAATCATAAAACAACTACGAATACTTTCTCGCAGCCCCTAAAACAACAACAACAACAGAAAAATACAGATTAAAGTAAAAGCCTTTGTCAAGTTTTGTAGTGTCTTGGGAAGGTCATTAAACCAGTTTTAATAACATACGCACTGGTTCAATTCCATTCTTTTATCATTAATCAATTGGTTAAATATCTGACCAGCTAACTCAGCGATCGTGTCTTTAACTAGTTGGTTAAACAGTCAATCGTTCTTTTTTTGTTTTTGCTTTTGTTTGTCAAAGTTTTTTCGTCACCATTCGCAACCTTTCCAGTGACTATTTTTCCCACTTCACTACGGAGGCTACTTTTGCTTGTCAAGTTTATAAAGTCACTAAAATTGAGTTCAGCTGGAAATATCGGATTTTTTCACTTTGACCGACAGATTTTTAAAATAATTTCTTTGTAACTAAACACTTTTAAACTTCGTATACTGGTATACACACACACACACACACACACACACACACACACCACACACATATATATATGTGAGAGAGGGAGAGGGAGAGAGAGAGAGAGAGAGAGAGAGAAAATAGGGGAGAGGGAATCATAACCATTGAATAATTGAACATGATTAACATAAAAAATGTTCCTCTCCTAATACACGCAAAGAGAAATGCGCTCACTCACACACATAAACACAGAGAGAAAGAGAACAAGATAAGCATGAAGATGTCTGGTCTGATGTCAAATACATCAGCAACACTAAATCTAATCCACTAACAAGGCTTTGATCGATCTGGGGTTATATTATGTGACACTTATCCAAGGTGGCATACAGTGGGACTGAACCTGGAACTATGTGACTGTGAAGTAAACTTCTTACCACACAGCCATACCAGCACCTGTTAACCATGCCTGTGTGAGCATGTGTGCATATGTGTGTATGTATGTATATGTATGGAAAGCGGATGCTAAATGATGATGATGATGATGATATATATATATATATATATATATATATATATATCATCATCATCATCATCATTTAGCATCCGCTTTCCATACATATACATACATACACACATATGCACACATGCTCACACAGGCATGGTTAACAGGTGCTGGTATGGCTGTGTGGTAAGAAGTTTACTTCACGGTCACATAGTTCCAGGTTCAGTCCCACTGCATATATATATATATTATATATATATATATATATATATATATATATATATCACTGATTTTTTTCTGTATATAAAGGCTATATCTATTTTGCATGTACACTGTTTATTGGTGTGGGCCATTGGATACTCAGTGGCATTTTATGAAGGATGAGTAATATGTCATGTTGTACGAAACTTGTATTTCAAGTTGGAAGATTGTGTTTGTGCATGCATGCGTGTACGTATATGAGAGGAGTGAGTGCATGTATTAGGTTATAAAAAGATATGCACACACACACACACACTCACACACACACACACGCACACAAAGACACACACATGCACAAGCACACACACAAATACACATACACACAAATACACTCACACACACATACAAGCCTATATACATTGATATATACATATAAAAGCTCACGTCATATATATATATATATATGTGTGTGTGTGTGTGTGTGTGTTTATATATAATATCTATATGTATGTGTCTTTATATATATATATAATATATATATAATATACACACATATATACATGTTTATGCATATGCAAGTGTGTGGATTGGTGCATATGTCTTTGTTTCTGTGCACATGAATGTATGCACCCCTCCACACACATGTACATATATATATATATCACCTTGTATCACCGTGACCGACCAGACTATCAAATGTTGCTACACGTCGCTGGTCACAATGCGCTTCTCATTGTTTTGGCCTTCAAATGACGCCACCCCGCTGGCTTAGCGAGCAGGCCAATATATATATATATGTGTGTGTGTGTGTGTGTGTGTGTATACTGTAAACTAGTGCACCTCTTATTATTGGTGTAAATATGAACTTATTACCTGAGTATAGAAGATAATGTTTCAAAGCAGTTGTTCATAATTATTCGCTTTTCCTTTGGTTTTCAAAGAGATATTCATATCAATAGTGCCGCTGATCACTATGATGGTACAAATATGACGTGTTATACTTTATCTTGTCTGCCTGTCTGTCTGTCTGTCTGTCTGTCTGTCTGACTGATTGTTTGTATGCATGTATCGATGTATGATGGTCCTTTTTACAGTTTTTTATTTCTTTATTGCCCACAAGGGGCTAAACACAGAGAGGACAAACAAGGACAGACAAACGGATGAATTCGATTATATCGACCCCAGTGCGCAACTGGTACTTAATTTATCGACCCCGAAAGGATGAAAGGCAAAGTCAACCTCAGCAGAATTTGAAATCAGAATGTAGTGGCAGATGAAATAACGCTAAGCATTTCGTCCGGTGTACTAATGTTTCTGCTAGCTCACTGCCTTCCTCATTTTTACAGTTTTTATCAACTCAATGCCACAAAGCATTAGTTCACTTGCTAACTCTGACACTCAATAGGAACAAATTTTAAAAAATATGTGGCTGCAAAGTAAACCACTGAATGGGTAAATAGCCCCTTCAGTCATGAATGACCATTTTCTAGGTGCAATCCCTTAGAAAATTCCCCTTCCAAGGTACAAGTCCATGCAAACTGGTTTATCTAAGACCAGCAGTTGTCCATGCATAGTATCCCCCCACCACACACACACACACACACACACACACACTGTACATACCACTGATGTTATCCGAGGGAAAAGGAAAGACCAGTGACACCGCAACCCATTTCTACCGCTGAGTGAACTGAAGCAATATGAAATAAAGTGTCTTGCTCAAGAACACAACACACAGCCTGGGCTAGAAATAGAACTCACTATCTCATGATTGTGAACCTGGTGCTCTTACCACTGAGCCATGAGTCTTCACTAAACCAAAGAGTAATAACATACGCATGTATTTGTGAGTTAATGTGTATATGTAAATGTGTGTGTGTAGGTTTATGGATTTGTCTGCATGATGTATGTATGTATACATATACATACACACACACACACACACATACATATATATATATATATATATTATATATATATATATATATGTATGTATATATATGTATTAATGTATACATTTACATATACATATATATATATATATATATATATATATATATATATGTCTATGTATATATATGTATACCTACATACATACATACACACACACACACACACAATTATATATATATATATATATATATGTAGACACACACACATACTCACACATAAATACATGGGAGGGTACTGAAAAGTCCCTGGCATTATGGATATCGCAAAAGGTTTGGTTGGGGCCCAACCTACCGAGTTCTTTTACAGGACTTGGAAAAACTGAAGGACTGCTGCAATAAGTATGTGAATCTGAGAAAGGAATATGTTGAATAAAATCATAATTATGTGATCCACCCATATTTTCTTTTGCCCAAAGCCAGGAACTTTTCAACACCCACTCATACACATCCAGTGCACTCTGTAAAGTGGTTGCTGTTAGGAAGGACATGTAGCTATAGAAACTATACTACAGATGATATTAGAACAGAACACAGTCATGCAATTCACCAGTTGCCCATCAAACCATCCAATCTAAGCCACCACGGAGGATAGACATTAAATGATATATATATATATATATATATAGGTGTAGGAGTGGCTGTGTGGTAAGTAGCTTGCTTACCAACCATATGGTTCTGGGTTCAGTCCCACTGCATGTCACCTTTGGCAAGTGTCTTCTAATTTAGCCTCAGGCCAACCAAAGCCTTGTGAATGGATTTGGTAGACGGAAACTGAAAGAAGTCCGTCGTATCTATATATATATAAATATATATATATGTGTGTGAGTGTGTGTGTGTGTCGGTGTTTGTCCCCCCAACATCGCTTGACAACCAATGCTGGTGTGTTTACATCCCTGTAACTTAGCAGTTCAGCAAAAGAGACTGATAGAATAAGTACAAGGCTTACAAAGAATAAGTCCTGGAGTGAATTTGCTTGATTAAAGGCAGTGCTCCAACATTGCCACAGTCAAATGACTGAAACAAGTAAAAGAGTAAAACCGTAAGAGATATACACACACACACACACACACATATATTCACACACACACACACACACATATATTCACACACACACTCACTCTCACATATTCATGCGAGTATATATATGTATATATGCATTTATAAATATTATACATACTAATATATATACACTTTGTCACTCACTTTCCTCGTGTATATATTGGTGTGTTATATTTAAAGGTACATATATAGAGAATATATGAGGAGTTTTTGTCTCAACACACACACACACACATGCACGCACACACATACACACACACAAACACACACACACGTCTATAAATAATATACACAGCAATATATACTCTATGTTACTTACTCCCTTCGTTCATGAACACGCATGCATGCACACACAGAGCCTTTTAACTTGAAATACTTGTTTTTCACAAAACTGACATCACACACATCACTCATAAAATAGCGTCAGAGAACCTAGCAATTTATTAGCAAGATTGATATATTTGCTCGTTATGTACATATAAGGAAGCATACTAAAAGCCACCCTGATGTTAAATATTGAAAAAGGCCTAATTTATGCATATATGTCTGCAACAAGTCAATTTTTCTATATTATTATTTTTTTCTGCATTATTTATTTACACATATATATATATCTTGTTTTATCTATTTTAAATATAGGACTCGAAAATTGCTGAAATTAGAGAAGCAACTCGTGCTTTTGACAGCTTAGATGTAAGTATCAATGTTAAATAAAATTTAAACAATTTTAGTTTCATTTATTTAAAATTAAAAGAAGAAATTGTCATGGTTTTTGTCATCTAAATACATACAAAAATGTAAAAAATATTACCGTAAATCCTCGAGTATAGTCCTCCCTTGAGTATAATATGCAGGGGATTTTTAGGGGACTGTACCTCTGAAAAACCTAAACCTTGTGTATAATACGCACCCCTTCTCTAACTTGAGTCAAGGAGGTTTATATAATGTCCTTGGTTTGTCAAAATGTATATGGTAACGTCCTTTATTATTATTGTATATATAACATAATACAAACGTGTAGCTTTTCTGTGCAATATTTTTGCAGAAAATAAAGAAATAACAGTAATAACGTTTAATAAATGTTGCTTACTTCAAGTTATGGATGATTCTTTTATGACTTCATTACTGTCAAGCTTAGCTTAAGGTATTTTTGCACCCGGCATCACAAAATGCATCTGAATAAACATTGCCGGACAGCAAATAGAGACTCGAACATTGCTTAGAAAATAATTTTCAGTTTTAACCTCGTATATAGTATGCACTAGGGATTTTGACCTTTAAATTTTGGGAAAAATGTGGATTATACTCAAGGATTTATGGTACATCTTACTATCAATTTCACTAAACACTGAAATGTAATTTTTATATGTCAATGTGAATTCCAATGAGTTTTCAATGATGACATGTGGCTGCCAATGGGTTAGGCTATTGAATTCAGTGTCATAAGCTATAGATATCAGTCTGTTTTGCTCTACTTTGGTCAGCTGAGAAGGAGTGCTTCTGTAAAGTGGTACTTAGTATTATTAAACTCAAATCTTGCAGATATAAGGTATAAGCAGCCCTTAATTATATAATTTCAATTGTAGTCTGGCTGATTTTCACAGATTTTATTCTGAGGAATATAATTTCTGAGTTTACATCATTAGAATATGACTATCCAGAATCTTTTTTCTTTTTTTATCTGTCTTTGAATGTAAGATTAAAAACATATTGTTGGATACATGGTCATAAACTAATGGATTGGATAGGATGACATATTCCAGTCTGCATCACTTTGCTCCACTTAGCTGAGAAGGAGTGCTTCTGCAGGGTGATACTTGGCAGATTCATCATCATTATCACCATCATAATCATCATCATTTAGCATCTGCTTGCCATGCTGGTATGGGTTAGATGGTTTGACTACAGCTGGTATGCCAGAGAGTTGAACCAGGTTTTAGTCTAATTTGGTATGGTTTCTATGGTTGGATGCCCTTCCTAACACCAACCATTCCAAGAGTGTTGTGTCTTTTATGTGTCACTGGTACAGGTGCCTTTTACATGTCCCTGGCATGCATGCCTTCTGTGTATCACTAGCATGGGAGTCTTTTACATGTCAAAATCTTGTAAGATATCAACAGCCCTTGATGATGTCAGCTGTAATCTGAAGAATGATCTATTTTACAGTTTTTATTTCAAGTGATTTTAGTTTTGAGATTTAGGCATTCGAGTTTGGCCAACCTGAGCCCATCTCTTTATCTATCTTTGAATGTATATGTCAAAAATATTAACTTCAGTATTCGATTGGTACTTATTTTATCAGCCTCAGATAAGTAAATGCAATCTTGTTCCAGGGTAGGATTTGAATTCGGAAAGATAAACACAGATGTGGCTGAGTGGTTCAGAAGCTTGCTTCCAGAATGACATGGTTTTAGCTTCAGTCCAATTGCATGGCAGCCTGAGCAAGGGTCTCAGATTGAAAAAGTGTCAGTGAGAGAGTGTCAGGCTGTGCAAAGCCTTTGTGAGCAGAGTTGTTAGATGAAAACTGAAAGAAACTGTTGTATATGTTTATATACGAATGCATGTGTGTGTGTATATATGTATGTGTGTGTGTGTGTGTGTGTGTGTGTGTGTGTGTACCCTTGTCTAGATAGCATGTGATTGTTTGTAAACAAGCATCACTGTTATACATGTGATGCTGTTTGTTTCGAGTCTTCTGAAGAAAGCATGTCTGGTTATGGGGAAATAATACCTTGCTTAGAAACAAGTGAGGGTTGGTGACTGGAAAAGCATCCAAATCTAGAAAATCTGCTTCAAAAGATTTCATCTGATCCATGCAAGTGTGGAAAAGTAGACATTAAAAGGCTGTTGATGATGATGAATGCTAATGGATATAACAAGATATCACAAGTGATTTCTTTTTTTTATTCATTTCCAATTCTATAAGTATTCTGCCAAATATTTAATTTTGATTATTTAAACCTCAGTATGGTCTATGCAATACAAACATTCAGCACAAAAGACTCTTTGTCAGACTGGCAGAGAAGCAGGAATTCAAATATGTTTGATGTACAGGAATAACTAGTTGTAGGGTTTGCTATAAAGCTTTTCCCACTGACTGATCAAATAGCTTACTATATGTAATTAATGGACTGTGTTATATATATAGGCTATTTATTCAGTATGTGGAATAATTGCAGTAAAATCACAGGAACGGTTGGGTGTTCAGGGAACTTTCACCGCCATTGACACCAAAAGTTTGCTTTTTTATTCTTCTAATATAGACATATTTATTTGATATGCTACTTACAGCAGTAAAATCTCCCTCAAATTACACATTTAAGAAAGGAAGG